>NC_135634.1:19842307-20144519 GCF_053574225.1 Canis aureus
TCTTCAATAAATGGTGTTGGGAAAATTCAATATCCACATGCAGAAAAATGAAACTGGACCATTCTCTTACAGCATATGCAAAGATAAACTCAAAATGGATGAAATATCTAAATGTGTGACAGGAATCCACAGATATCCTAGAGGAGAACACAGGTAGCAACCTCTTTGGCCTTGGCTGCAACACCTTCTTGCAAGAGAGGTCTCCAAAGGGAAGGGAAACAAAAACAAAAGTAAACTACTGGGACTTCATCAAGATAAAAATCTTCTGCACAACAAAGGAAACAGTCAAAACTAAAAGAAAACCTACAGATGGGAGAAGATATTTGCAAATGAAATATCAGGTAAAGGGTTATTATCCAGATTCTACAAAGAACTTTTCAAACTCAACACCCAAGAAACAAACAATCCAGTCATGAAATGGACAGAAGACATGAACAGACATTTCTCCAAAGAAGACCTACACATGGTCAACAAGCACATGAAAAAATGCTCCCCATGACTTGCCATCAGGGAAATACAAATCAAAACCACAGTGAGATACCACCTCATGCCAGTGAGAATGGCAAAAATTAACAAGACAGGAAACAATAAATGTTGGTGATGATGTGGAAAAAGGGGAACGCTCTTGCACTGTTGGTGGGAATGCAAGCTGGTGCAGCCCCTCTGGAAAACAGTGTGGAGGTTCCCCCAAGAAGTTAAAAATAGAGCTACCCTAAGACCCAGCAATTGCACTATTAGGCATTTACCCCAAAGATACTGATGTAGTGAAACGCTGGGACACCTGCACCCCAATGTTCATCGCAGCAATGTCCACAATAGCCAAATTGTGGAAGAAGCCAAGATGTCCTTCAACAGATGAATGGATCTTTGTGGTCTATATATACAATGGAATATTACTCAGCCATCAGAAAGGACGAATACCCACCATTTACTTCGATATGAATAGAACTGGAGGGTATTATGCGGAGTGAAATAAGTCAGTTGGAGAAAGACAATCATCATATGGGTTCACTCACATGTGGAATATAAGAAATAGTGAAAGAGACCATAAGGGAAGGAGGGGAAACTGAGTGGGGCAAAATCAGAGAGTAAGATGAACCATGAGAGACTCCTAATTCTGGGAAACAAACTGAGGGTTGCTGGAGAGGAGGAGGGTAGGGGGATGGGATAGCTGCAGGATGGGCAGTGAGGAGGGCACTTGACGGGATGAGCACTGGGTGTTAAATGTTGGCAAATTGAATTCAAATAAAAAAATATAATGGCTGAAAATTTCACAAACTTGATGAAGTTCATTAAACCATAGGTACAAGTAGTGCTAAAGAAATTCATAGAAGATAAATACAAAGAAAAACTACAGAAGGAGAACTAGAGCTATATTCCCCCCAAACAAAAACAGTGTGGAAATCTTACAAGTACCAGAGAAAATGGATATTTACTTTGTAAGAGCAAATATAAGACTTGTGCAACACTTCTTAACAAAAATAATGAAAGGCAGAGGCCATGGAAGTATATCTTTGAAATGCTAAAAGAAAACAGCTATCAAACTAGAATTCTCTGTTTAGCTAAAATACATTTCAAGGGTAAGCTGGAAAAGAAAATTTTAGACAAAAAAAAAACACTGAAAGATAAATTTTTAAAACCTAATAGCATTTGCAATAACTTCAAAATATATTAACTTCAGACATATCTTGGAAATATTGTGGATCAAATTCTAGACCACTGCAATAAAACAAATATTGGAATAAAGCAATGCAGAAAAAGTAAATAAAGGAACTCAAATGGATTTATTTGTTTCCCAGCACATATAAAAGTTATATTTATACTATAGTCTATTAAGTGTTAATAGCATTATGTCTAAAAAACAATGTATATGCCCTAATTAAAAATACTTTACTGCTAAAAGATGCTAATATAAGCTGGGCTTTTGACAGGTGATAATCACTGATTACAGATCATAACAAATATAGTATTAATGAAGAAGTTTGAAATATTGAGGGAATTACCAAAATGTGATCCAGAGACATGAAGTGAGCAAATGCTGTTGGAAAAATGGTGCCAATAGTCTTGCTCCATGCAGGGTTGCCACAACCTTCAATTTGTAAAAAAATGTGGTATCTACGAAACTCAATAAAGAGAAGCATGATAAAACAAGGTATGCCTGTACCTATTAATAAAGCTAATGAGATGTATAAAAGGGCTCTACTAAGAAATAAAAATTTAAAAAAATCTTATAAGAGTAAAGAAGACATAAATAAAGGGAAAGCTAAGCCATGTTCAAGGACTAGAAGACTAATATAATAAAGATGCCCTTTTTCTCCAAAAGGATTTGTTTCTATGCCATCCAATAAAAAATTCCAGCACATATCTTTTTGGATATGACCTGATTATATAGAAGTCAAAGGCCACAAGAACCAAGACAATCTTTAAAAAGAACAAAGTTGGAACACATATACTACTAAAATTAAGGTTTATTATAAAACTACAATGATTAGGACAGGGTAGTATTTATACTAGGATTGGATAAAAGACTGATGGACAGAATAGAGATTCATAAACAGACTCACATGCATATGGATGTAACTAATGACAAACATGAGTGATCTTTCAATAAAGGTACTATGCCAGTTGGATATCTGTTTGGAAAGAATGAATTTTGACCACTTTTTCTGACCAGGAGAATTCTTGTCCTTTGCTGCTCAGAAAACATTTACTAAAAATACCAGTTCACTAAAAGCACTGAAAATCTGCAAAGTCTGTCTTCTGCTAAGATGACTCTTAAAGACGTGGAGATGATTCTTGTTGGCACGCAATCATGAGGGTTCCAATCCTGGTTCTGCCTCTGTCTGACTGTGAGAAAGTTATTTAAACTCTCTATAGTTTAATTGGCAGATTTATAAAATAGGGATGATAGTAACTGTGCCTATTTCAGAGAGTTGGTATGAGGATCACAAGGATTGGTATTAGGGCAACACTTGCAACAGTAGCTGGCATATGGTAGGTGCTCTTATCAGTGGAGATCTGAGGGCAGCCCTCATTAGGGAACAGGGCTGAGGGAGCCCTCACGGAGGCTAAACATATATGATTTGGACAACTTAAATTTCCTTTTGTTGTATTATCTGGTTACTTTTTCTGCTTGTACTGTGCACCAAGGGGTTCGCACAACAAAAACCATGAGAAAATCACCTCTGAAATGGGGAGAGGTGCAGGGGATCAGCGAGGACCCAGAGGCCACAGCTGAGTCCTGGGTTTATAAAGTCCCTGTGCCCAATCTTGTTGCACAGATTCTAATATGGGTGGGCTTGCCATCACCTCTAAGAGCATACAGCAGTGTCAGAAACACTGGCCAGTCCCAGTGCAAGGTCTCAGCTCCTCCATCAGTTGACTTATCTGCAGCAAGTTGCTGGACCTCTCTGAGCTTGTTTCCTTGTGTTCACTTATTGAAGTCAATGTGACACTCATTTTATCCGTGCACACACACAGGCCCATACAGTGGGAGTCCCGGGCTCACCCATTCTCTCACATACTATAGCTTTAATGTGGTTTTCTGAAACCTTACACTGTTGATCCTCAAAACTTCAGGGGACAGGAGAAATGGTGTATTTGGAGACCATATCTGGAGACAAGAGCAATTATTAGCCAGTGGGGAGGCAGGCAGTGGGCATAGGCAGAGACTCACCAGGCAGAGAGAAAGCAGAGCTCCCACAGGGGAGGCAGCCAGGCTGGCCCGGCTGGGGACCAAAGGTGCCCGCAGGGCATGGTAGGCACTCTCCAGCTGCCCCTGCCTGGCTGCTGTTTCTAAATGTTCCCGATGGGCAGGGCCTGGGGCTGGAAGTCCCGGCTGGACAGTAGTGCCCTACTGGGCAGGGCTGGCTGTGGTAGCTCTCTGTTCCTGGAGGGAAACAGAGGGGAAATTCTGAGCCATGGACTCTAGCTGGGGTATGGAATGAGAAATGGCAGAGTCCAAGGGAAGGATGAGCGTGCTAGTGGGATTCAGGTGGAGTAGGGAAAGGGAGGGGAGATAGCCAAGCCAACAGTGTTTAGGGACGAATCTAGATTGTAAGGAGGACAGTGGAAGCTCTGTGCTTTATTGTATCTACCCTTTCATTCCCCAGCAATAGCCCCGTTAGCCTTCTGTGCACCACACAACCCAAGTCAATCTTTCCCAGCAGACCTGGAACAGCATACCCAGCATTGCTAACACTTTGGGCAGCAGCTTGTCCTATTTTCTGAAACCCGGACTACTGGCTTCAGCATGCTAATCTGTATGATGTGCATAGTTGATAATCTTTAGGTCATTTATTTTTTTAAAGATTTGTATTTATTTCTGAGAGACACAGAAAGAAGCAGAGACATAGAGGGAGAAGCAGGCTCCTCACAGGGAGCTGGATGTGGGACTCGATCCCCCAACTGGGATCACACCCTGAGCCAAAGGCAGATGCTCAACCGCTGAGCCACCCAGGTGGCTCTTTAGGTCTTTTAAACCTAACATCAAGACAGGTGTGGCGCCTACTTTCTCTGAATCCCCTTCACCTGTGTCCTCCCATTATTATTGGGTCATTGTCTATCGGGTGGCTCGCCTAGTTGAGAAAAACAGCAGGCCTGTTCTCCTGCATGCTTCCGGGGGCTCTGTGGGTCCTCCCTACCTGCTGCCTCCTCTCTAGGCTCTGCCTAATGCAACTTGAGGCCCCAGCCCCCTTCTCCTACTCACAGCCAAACTTCCCAAACTCACCCTGGTGGCAGCTGAATCCAGGGGGGCAGGGCTGGCAGGCCTGGGCATCCGGGGCCTGGCTGCGGTAGGTGCCTGCTTCACAGGGGCGGCAGCAAGTCTCTTTGGAGACCCGAAGGCCAGTCTTATTTAGGGCCTCAGAGCCCCCAGGGCACGCACGTGGATGGGCACTGCCCGGGGGGCAGTAATAGGGAAACACACAGCTGCACAGAGACACAGACCCCTAGACTCCAGTTTCATGGTGAGAGGGTCTGTGTGTGGGGCTCTCACCTACTAGCGGGAGTCTCCTCCTCCCTGACCTTCCCAACTCTTGGGCCTCAAGCTGGCTGGGGGAGGGGCAGCTTTGACACTATCCCAGGCAGGGGACTGTAGGTGAAGGTGTCTTCCCGGAGGAGGCTGAGCCATGTCTAGGTGGCCCCACCAGCGGGCAGTGTCCAGGCCTGTGCTCTCTCCCCTCTCACCCTGGCTCTGATTCGGGGACAGTCTGTGTGCTGGGGGTGTCAGTCCTGGGCACAGGATTGAGGTTGCCAAATGAAGTACACTGTGTCCAGTCATATTTGAATTTCAGATAAACAATGAGTAATTGACAGTGAATAAACAGTGAGTGTGAGTACTGCCACATTGCATGGGCTGTATTTATACTAAAAATCTATTTGTTGTTTACCTGAAAGTTATACTCAACCGGATTTTCCTGTATTTTTATTTGCTAAATCTGGTCACCTCACAGGGAATGGCCTTGGAAACGAATGAAGGGCATCTCAGTGGGACTTGCTTCCTCACCCTCCCTTCCCAGGGACAGAGGCAGAGACAGGGCACATGAACGTCCCAGCTGGGAAGCCCAAGCACAGGGTTACCCAGGGCTTATTTCTGGGTCCTGCTATTTGGTCTTGAATCCTCTGGGTCTTGACTCCTCTCTGGAGAGCCCAGAGGCTGAGATACAGGGGGGCCTCACACACACAAACAGGGGAGGGTACTCACAGCTGCCCTGGGCCACTGTAGGTAGAAGAGCCGGCAGGGCAGGCATAGCCCTCGGGGCAAAGTGAGGGGACCCCCGTCTGGGGCCTGCAGTAGGAGCCAGCCCTGCAAGTGACCTCAGCCACAGCACCTGTGAGAGACACAAGCAGACCAAGGCCCACTGGTCTTGGGGGGATCCAGGAAGTGCAGACCCAACCAAGATGCAGGGAGGCTGGGCAATTGGCTTGCTGAGGCAAGCAGGTGGCCATACCATGCCTGTACTGTGCCTGTGCTGATAAGTCCTGCCTGTGCACCCAGCCTGAACCTCAGGGGTGAGGGCACAAGGGATGGGGGTGGGCTGGGGAGGGAGAGAGATGCCAGGCAGTCTCACCTGCAGGGCATTCAGATCCGGCTCTGCAGGGGATCGCAAACACATTTGGGTGACCCCTCAGCTCAGCCTGGGGGCAGTAGTGGCCAGGGGGACAGAGCTCACAGTCTTCTTGTGAGGTTGCCCCTGGCTTTGTCCGAAAGGTTCCAGGTGGGCAGAGAAAGGGATCCCGGCCACCTGGACACCAGTAGCCTGGAGGACACGGGTGGTTTTTGAAGGAAGAGAGACCTGGGGGCAGAAAAAGCAGGCATGGCCAGGAGGCCCCTGAGAGCCTCTCGTCTCGCCTCCACAGCAGTCTCAGCATCCAGCCCAGGGCGAGCCTCTCACCTGGGGACAGGCAG
Source organism: Canis aureus (assembly GCF_053574225.1). Taxonomy (NCBI): domain Eukaryota; kingdom Metazoa; phylum Chordata; class Mammalia; order Carnivora; family Canidae; genus Canis; species Canis aureus. Next base: position 19,848,717 of record NC_135634.1, read on the forward strand.
TGGTACCCAGGAGGGCAAGGGAGGCACTCTGCCAGACTCTCGCCTCCTTCCGCAGCCAGATAGGTGTGCTCAGGGCAGGCCTGGGGGGCTCCTGTGCTCGTCTCATTCCCTCCGGGGCAGTAGTGGCCAGCAGGGCAGGGGCGGGGGGCCGGGTCCCCTGGAGAGCAAAGACTGTGCTCACTCTCCATCCTCTCATCCTGCCCAGAGGGCCTCCCTCTGCCCTCCTCAGGACCAGTGCTGTCCGGGCTGCAGGGCAGGTAGCTCACCGGCTTTGCACCAGTGCCCGGCAGGGCAAGGCCCGCATTCCTCTTGCTGCTTGGCTCTGGGGACAGCCGCCACAGTGTGAGGGGGGCACAAGGTGGGTTCTCCACTGCCTTCCGGGCAGTAAAAGCCTGAAGCATATGGGGTCACATTGGGTCTCGTGGCTGCTCCCCCGCAGCAGGTCAGGAACAGCATGTGCCCAGGGTGGGCACCAAAGTTGGGAGGTCTGGGTGCCCGTCCTGGTTGCACTTGCTTTTAGGTTTGTCCAGTCAGTAATCTTCTGAATTGAATTAGGTGCATATTCATATCACATACATTTGATGTGTGGAATCATATACACATGCCTATGCAGATAATGTTCGAGGTACAGCACTGGGGCTCAACAATTTTTTATGATTTTTTTAAAGTAAGTTCTATGATGAACATGGGGCTTGGACTCATGATCCTGAAATCAAGAGTCACATGCTCTACCCACTGAGCCAGTCAGGTGTGGGCATCAACTATTTTTAGAGTCTGTTTTTGATTTAAAAAAAAGAAGAAGAAAAAGAAGAATCCTTGGCCCGGGTGGGTGCTGTGGTGACAGCTGAGCAACCTTGCTCTCTGCCTCTTTCCTACTCCAGGGACAAGACACAGGGGTTGTTACCTGGTGGGCACTGCTTGGCGCACAGCTGTCCCCGGGGACATGAGGGCTGAGACTCCTTGGGACCTTGTGTCGGCAGTCCAGAGGTCCCAGGAGGACAGAAATAACCAGCAGGACATTTCCCCCATAGCTGTCCACCTCTAACAGCACAGAGAGGGGAAAGGACCGAGGTCAGGTGGGGTCCTGTTTCAGACCGATTCATTGTGACCCACAGTGTGAAATGCTTCCGATTTCTGTCCCAGGAGAGCACATGAGCATAGCCATGGATATGACAGAAACAAGATGCGATACCTCACTCGGCAATCAAAGAGGGCATAAGGCTGGGCCCAGGGGGCTGGGCCCAGAGCAGAGTTTGAAGTGAGCCCAGCAGGACTCAGGGCTGCCCAGCAGGACAGCCCCTCCGGGGGGAGCTTGGTGGCCCTGCTGCACTCACTGTGAGCACGAGGACAAAGAGGACTGCAGGCATTCTAGCTGCGTCCTGCACTGTCCCCAGGGAGTGCTGGGCTCTGAGAGTCATCAGTTGGATCTCCAACTCTGCTGCACAAAGCAGGCTAGACCTAAGGATGAACTTCCTGAGTACAGGGAGACAATCCTCCAGAAAGAGCATCTGAGGAACTCTCCACTCTCGCCTTTTAAATAGAAAATAATGTGCTTTGAAGCAGGTTTGCCACTACATGAAATGGAGCAACTCTTCTTTTGATGACTCTTCTTCCCAGTCTCAGGAAACTGAAGGTATATGTTTTCATATATGTTGGGAGCTTTCTCTGGACCAGAGATCCCCAAAGTGCTTTCCTTTTGTCTGGCTGCTCTGGGGGAGTTGGGCTGAGGGCTACTTTGAGGGCTGGCCTGTCCCCAAGGTCTTAGGAGAGGCTGGGGAGCCCCCCACCCTGCCCCACCCAGCCCTAGAGGCTGCGAGTCTCTGAATGCCAAGTGCAGAGTTCCTCCAGGGGCTTCTATCGCTACAGCGAGAATATCCCCGTTGTATACATACAGGTCTTACTTATACCACGTAGGTGTAGGACATGCAGGTAGAGTTTGGGTGTCCTGCACCCTGGTCTCTGATTATTCTGTTTCTAGGTACCATATATTGTCTTTCTAGCCCCGAAGATTACAAAAACTATTCTCAATGTAGAAAATTCAGAGGTAGAGTTGGAAGGATGGTTCAGCTTTTCCCAAGTGTATGTGCAGAACTCTGAGATTGACTGGAGGCACAAAGAACTTTGCCTGTAAGGAACTTCCCCATGTTTTTAGGCAGGGACTGAACAGAGCTATTTTTATTTCATTTTGGCCCTCCCTCGGGTTGAATGTATTTATTATTACTATTTCTTACATCTGGGTCTGCACCCATTGTCCCAGCTCTCTTCACCTAATCGTCAGATTTCCCTCCCTGTTCAAGCCTGTGGGGCCAAGTGGGACTGTGGTCTCATAGCTGGCCCTGGCCCCTCGCACCTTAGGGGCCACATGCACAGCCTGGGGGCTCAGGGCAGGCCTGGCACCTGTTGGGTCTCTTCACCTGGAAGGTGCATGTGGATGGCAGCCTGGGAGGGGAGGGGAATGACTCTAGGCTATTACTGACCTGCAGTAGTCACCAGGGCGACAGACAGAACAGTCAGCCTCTTCCCGGAGGCCTGACACATCTTGAGGAGTGAAGGTTCCTGGAGGACATGGAGGAGGGGACCACGTTCCTGTAGAGAGAGGTTAGCCAGTGAAGATGGGCAGCTGAAGATTCAGATCACATCAGTGCCTGTGGACCCGCCTCCTCTGTGCCAGGGCGGGGGGCACTCATCAGCATCCTGCTGCCCCCACAGTGCTGAGGTTTTCTTTCCTGCTTTCTCAGAGCCTTCAAAATGCTGAAATGGCCATGACTTTAGTCTCTCTGTAGGATTATAGTCCTCTTACAAAAGAGTAACTCCCTAGGGAAAGGTTTCCAGGTAGCAGTGAAACTATGTCGGGGTGAGGGGCTTTAATTGAGCCAATAGGCTCAGGGGTTGGCTTGTGTGTGTCGGACACGGGGCTTTCTGGGACTGAGCTGGAAGCAGGCACTCCACACTATGTACATCTCTCTTGGGACGTCTTCTCCTCCTAGCCGCCCTTCCTGCCATGCTCTGCTGCCCGGCCTGGTTGGGTGAGATGTGACTGTGTGGCTCCCTCCTCTCCAGCTTAGAACCCCCACAGCCCCACTGTATGGCTGGCCTGTGTCCTGGGGGCCATCCTCTGGCTTTGCTGGCCTCTGCATTTTCTGGTGTACATGGGCTGTGCTGTGTACACCAGGTGCACCCCAGTGTACACATCTGGAATGGGAAACGAGAGAAGTCCCCCAACACAGAAAAAATTTAAAGAGAGCAGCTGGATCTACTGAAAAAAATTTCTGACCAGGACGGGGAGTAAGAAGCTGAAAGGTGTGAATTTAATTAGGGGAGGCTATGTAAGAGTTGGCATGTCAGCAAGAGCGACTGAGGGTATGGGTGATGGGGCTGGGAAGGCAGGAGAACAGTGCTTCCCCAGAGACCAGCTGTCCTCCGTGTGTGTGTGTGTGTGTGTGTGTGTGTGTGTGTGTGTGTGTGTGACTAATGCGATATGTAATCACAGGGACAACAGGCCAAGTTCTTTGGACTTGAAATGTAAATATTCTGGGGTGAGAGGTCACTCATTTAAAAGGGGCATATATACATTTTACACCATAGTTACAGGAAGAACTCTTGCAAAGTGTAAATACACAACTCCTAAAATTGGAAGGAAGATTTGTGCAAATGTCTGTAAGACATGGCAAAGACTATGAACTTTTGTGGATACTTGTTTGCCCGGCTGCCTGGGGACAGCATTATGAATGTGTGTGTGCATTTGTGTGTGTGCATTTGTGTGTGCTTGTGTACACTGTGCATCTGTACATGCATATGCACGTGTGAGTGTGTGTGCACTGTGGGTGTGTGAAGACACTTGTGCATGTGTTCACATGTGCATGCGTGAGTTTGGGTGAGGGTGGGCTCGCGTACAGTGTGTTCAGGATGATTGGACCCAGACTCGAGGGGAGCAAACTCGTGGTGACCGGGGCACTGCCTTCTGATGTCTGGGTTCCACTTGTAGCACCCCAACACCACAGCAAAGCCCTTCTCTGTGCAGTGTTCAGGAAGCTGCTCCTAGATTGTTGACCCAGACTGGCCCAGATGATGCTATCTGTTTGCTATCATCCTGGTCCAGGTGCTCACCCTGGCCCCCCCAGGCTGAATGTAAGGAAGAGACAGAACATGGGACATTGGTGAGTCAACAGCTGGAGAAAAGAAGAGCAACAGAATGGGGTGAGATGGGCTTGGGGTAGGGATGAGGGGAGGATGAAATCTATGGAGGTGGTCTTCACCATTGACATTTCTAGTGGGAATATAGTGCCTGGCAAACAGCAGGCACTCTATGGGGTGTGAATGAGAGAGATAGAGAGAGAAAGAGAAAGGAAGGAAGGAAGGAAGGGATACTGGGGAGAAAGATGAAGGACTGGGGTGCATGGGTAGTTGAGGGCTCTGGGCTTACCATTTGGGCAGTAGGCGTGTGCAGGACAAAGCCTGGGCATTCTGGTGCCAGGATGTGGGCAGTGAAAGCCGGGTGGACACGAGAGGCAGGTGTCTGAGCCTAGGGAGGGCTGGTACTCCCCTTGGTGGCACGGGGCAGGCCAAGCAGACCCTGGTTGGCAGAAGTGACCCTGGACATTGGACACAAAGTGGCACCTCTGAGAGTCAGGCTGGTGTGGTTGAGTGTTCAGGAGCTCAAGAAGGTCTGTGCATTGTCCTTCCTTCCAGCTGGTTCAGGCCATGGTGACTGAAGTACAGGAGGCCAGGAGGCTGGGAGTGGGGGGTGGGCATTGGAGAGAGAACTTCTGGGAGATGGGAGTTTTGAGGGTCCTCCTACAAGGCACCAAAACCCAGCCTGAGGCGCACCATTGGAGGACTCTAGATTGAATCCTGGGTGGGGATCCCTGGCTTCCCCAAGCCTAGGGAACTGGGCCCCTCCCTGCAGCCCCTGGGGAAGTACCTGAGGGCAGAGGAAAGCCATGGGGCTGGAGGTCCTGAGGTCCCAGGAGCATTCCAGGCCAACCACACAGGAGCTGATAGGAGAGCTTAGGCCCAGGCCAGGGCAGAATGAGCCAGCTGGACAGGGCCCACAGCTTCGCTCAGAGGCACCACCTGGATAGGGAGGCTGAAGCTCACAGGCTCTGTAGGTCCCCACACTGGAGTATCATCCCCCGAGGATAAGACCTTTTCCTTGTTTGCTAGAATGGAGTCTGGCACAACATGTGTTGACTAAAGCAGCCACTGGCTGGAGCCTCCCTAAGGGCACCTCTGTTTTGGGCTGGCCAATGGCACAGCCTGACATTTTGCAGGCAGAGTCCTGCATTGGGCATAGATCAAGAGATGGAGGAGGGGGCCCTGTCCCTGGGGCAGGAAGCCTTAACATCCACGCCTGGACACAGGCCTGTCCCCCAGAATCAAGTCCACCCTAGTGGGAACCCCAGTGTTGAAGTTGGGACTTTGAAAGGAAAGGGAGCCCCCAGCTGGGAGGGGATGGGAAGGCTTAGGGCAGATGCTCACCTGGGTTGTTCCTCGTTGTCCCCATGGGGCAGGGCACAGGGTACAGAGTCCCCTTGGGGCAGTAGTGGCCTCGAGGGCAAGGTCCATTGAGGGGAAAGGCGGAGTTGCCCTGGGGAGTGGGGCTGGCAGCTCCCCCCTCACAGTAGTAACCAGCTGAGCAGGGCCCTTGGATATAGAAAGACTGGAATTTTAGGGTAGCAACAGAAGCCTTATCAGCTGCCTATGCTATATCTTGCCTCCTTCCTGGTCCCGGCCTGCTGTCTCTAACCCCAGAGAGTCATGGAAATTAAAGTAGGAGGAAGGAAAACAAGGGAGCGCCTAAGGTGTCCTTGGCCCGAGCTGGTGGCTTCCACATGGAGTCCGGGGTGAGGGAGGTTTCTCTAGAAGACAACAGTTGTGGGTACTTGCTGCGCACTAGGCACTGGTCTGAGCTCCTGTCTGTGATGACCACACTCTCCATAGCAAACCGCAAGAGGTGTGCACTGTGCTCATCCCCACTTTACAGGGGATGAGACTGAGGTTAGAGGGGCTCAGTGACTTGTCCAAGGCCACATCTGCACTAAATTCAGACCTAGAATGAGACCTGCTCTTGGCCACAAGGCTGAGGACCTTTAGGGGAGGGAGGGAGGGAAGAAGGGAGGGAGGAAGAAGTAGGGTTTGGGGGAAGAGGTGGCAAGAGGCCACACCCAGGTGGGCGGTCAGACCCGGACCTGTGCTGTGGCCCTGCCAAGGAGAGCACAGGGGAGCTATGAGGAGCAGCCAGGACGTAGCTCTGCCCGGTGGCTGCCACTTACCCTCAGCCTGCCTGCTGCCCTCCCCGGGGCAGTATCTCCCTGCAGGACAGGGCTGGCAGGCCCCAGGGGAGAGAGCGCCTTCTTGTGGGTTTAGGGTACCCTCTGGGCAGGGAAGGGCAGAGGATGTCCCTTCTGGGCAGTAGTGACCTGTGGGGACAGAGTATGTGAGTACCAAGCATCCCACCCCATAGTGGCTCCCTGGGCCCTACGACCTCCTAGCGGTCAATGGTGAAGAGGTGAGGGTAGCCCTGAGGGGTGCAGAGAATGTAGCTGAAGGATGTGGAGGACACTGGACAAGTGGCAGAAGAAAGTGTGGAGGGTTAGAACCCAGGCTAGTGGGGTGGGGACTTCAGGGGTTCAGTGCAGGCAGCAAAGGTGTGCGTGTGCGCAGGTGTACGCGTGCACAGGTGTGACTGTGTGCAGGTGTGCCCATGCGCAGGGGTGTGTGTGTGTGTGTGTGCAGATGTGTGTGGGGGCATCAGCACTGAGGTTTCTACAGTCGTTACTTAGTAAGAGTGAGTGGTTGGGCTCGGGAGCCTGGGAGAGAGTTTCTCGTCCTGGAGACAGTGGGTTGTGTGCACCTTACACAGCCCCCCAGAACTCCCTCTCAAGAAATAGCTGCCCAAGGAGCACCCTGACAGGAAGCCCGGCCAGTGGGGCTGCTGAAGTCTCACAAAAGACACAGTGTAGCCTTCTCTGGGGGTGTTGGCTGAGAGGGAGTCAGCTCCCGGAGTGGAGTTCTCAGGTCCTCTGGTCTCACTTTATAGACAGGTTGTGGCTGTCCAAGGACCAGAATGTCCCTCCCTCTATAATCTCCTGGGCACCCCCTGGTAACCTGTGGCACGGACATATGAGGCTGGTCACAAGCCATGTGAGGGAGGGTGCTGGCAACCTCCCAGGCAGGTGTGTCTCCTACAGCACCCTGAGTCCTCCCTCCGCCGTGTGATTGGCCCCATTTTATAGGTGGGTCACTGGCATCCAGGGAAGCCTGAGGGTTTGCCGTCAAGCGTTCACTTGTGGGATAGAGCTGTGCTCTGGGAGCAGCGGTCCCAGCTACATTGAACCCTGAGCGGCGCTGTCCTTTGCAGTCCTGAGAGTGAGTGAGGGCAGAGACTGGCCTGAGGGCATCGGTTACCTTTGGGGCAGGTGGTGGGCTTCACGGTAGCAGCCTTTTGGCAGTAGGTACCTCCTGGACAGGGCAGGCAGGTGTCAGCCCCAGGCAAAGGGCTGAAGGTGCCAGGCTCACAGGGCTGTTCGCTGTGAGCCCCTGGGGGACAGCGGAAACCAGGGGGACATCTGTATCCGTAGGTGCCGTCGGAAGGTGAGGGTACAGCACTGCCTCCCAGGCAGATATACCTGAGGAAACGGAGAACCGTGGCTGGCCCTCCTCGAGCACAACCATGTGGTCCTGGACAGACAGAAGGTGAGAGAAAGGGGTGGCCTTTGGAGCCTTGGGTCAACAGAATTGTGCTGAGGATAAGGCCAGAGTGGCCACAGCCAGGGGCTGTCCCTGGGATGGAAGGAGGTCCTCTGCCCCTGTGACGGGAAACTGTATAGTAGAGGCTCGGGAAGATCCCGGGAAACGTCAGACATTTTCCAGAACAAGCATGCTCCCTTCTCCAAAATTTCTCCATCCTCAAGGCCCCTGAACAGATGGGGCAGGGATTCCTTCACATGGCACCTAGAAGGAGCTTACTGGTAGCTGCGGGCAGTCTCCAGCCCTTTCAACAATAAGGTGAAATGCACCTGTCAGGCATCTCAGACACCTGTTGGCAGAGGCTGTTGGCCAACAGGGTAAAGACCAAGGCCTAGCAGGGGCTACAGAGGGTGTGGAGGCTGCCCTGGGGCTAAGTGGGACCATGGAACTGGCCCAGCACCAGCACTGCTTGGATCTTGGAAAGTCAGCACAGGGAGGGCACCAGAGAGTGTGGTCAGTTCAGCCTTGTATCTACCGGATGACACATCAGGACCCACGCCTGGGGCATAATAACCCTGGCCCAGCATCCTCACGGGGACTCAGGAGAGACCATAGGATTTAGGGTTAGTCTGTGATTTGGGAGCCCTGTCAGGCCTAAGGGCTACTCCTCCCCCCTCCCCCCTGAGGAGTTCAGGGTCAGGGCCTCCTCACCCTGCATCGCAGAGCCCTGCCTGCAGGGCGTGGGACAGCCCCGGATGGCTGCAGTAGCGCCCTGGGGGGCATGGCTGGCACTGGTCCTCGCTGGCCAGGCCTGGGGTGGAGGAATAAAACCCAGGCGGGCATGGCACTGGGGAACCCGTTCCCTTGGGGCAGAAGAAGCCGGGGGGGCAGATGTCATTCCCAGAAAGTCCTGGGGCCTCCACCTGCACAGTCAGAAAGAAGGAAGAAAGGCCTTCACGTTAGAGCTGTGGTCCCAGGTTGTAAGGAGCACCACTGGCACCTGCTGGCCCCTGGAGACAGCAAATAAGGTTACGCGCAAAATCATCCCATTACTGGGTGCTTCCACCTGCGCCAGCCAAGACCTGGGGAGGATGCACCAGGAGGCCCGGGAGGGGTCTCTTACTTCCAAAATCATAATGTTGACTCAATGGCTTCTCTCCCCTCTCTTCCTCATCCCCTGGGCCGGTCTTCTCTTGGCATCAACATGGAATTGGTGACTCCCAGAATGGGGAGTCTCTTGGTAAAAGGTAAGTTGGGGTCCAGAGAGGGCAAAGAGCAGGTATGTTCAAAGTCACACAGGAAGTCAGTAAAAAAATGAGAATCAGGGATAATCAACTATCACACCGACATCATGTGGGTCCGGCATGGGTCTGTGTATCCACCCACCCAGGTGACTCTCCACCACCCTGTTCTACAGTACAATAACCCAACATTCTGACGGTTGCTTTCTCACCACATGGCCTGGAGAACATTCATTACCACACACATTTTTCTGTGTCTTCGTGTCTGAAGTGGGGTGACCATGGGGCTTCCCAAAGGGCCCTTGTAAGGACTGTGGAGTCAGTGTGTACACAGCACATGAATGTTGTCCAGCACTGAGTAAAGCCCCTATGCTACTATTATTGTCACATGCCATCAAACCCAAGATGTCACACCCTGGAAGGCGAATGATTTTAAGAAAAAAGCCACTGCCATTGTGGTTTCCAGATGCCATGGATTATACGATGCTGCTGATTTTAGAGATGTTAGACATGAAAACGATGCACATCTTAGAATCATTGAAATAAGCTGTCACTGGGTCCTCTGCCAGGCCTCAGACACAAGGTGAGAATCGTCCTGCCCTCAGGGTACTCAACCCTGGCAGGAGGAACGATCAGCCTACTAGAACCCCTGGGCAGCTCTGCGTCCACTACTCAGCTGCTGTTGCAGGGCAGACTCGGATGCATGGCTGGGTGGCTGTGCCCAGCGTTACATACCTTGTGTTTGAGGGGGGTGGGAGACACTGCTCCTCCAGTGCAGTAGTAGGCTGAGTGACAGAGCCCTGATGGCTGGGACAGCCCTTCTGACGAGCAGAACATCCCTAGAAGAAGCAGACCCAAGGGGCAGACTCCTCCCACCTCCCTCTGGCTCTGGCACCAGTGCTGCCTGCCTTGGGCTGGGCCCCACCTGCTCCTCCCTCCCTAGGCTCTCGGGCGGGCACAGGGTGTGGGCATGTTGGCCAAGCTGAATCAGGGAGCGAGGACAGGCAGACATGGAACTGCCTTGACCAGGCAGTACATTCTCTTTGGGTTGAAGAAAGCCTGGGGTTGGCCTTGCCCTGAGCCCTAGAGGTACATGTGGGGTGGCTGGGCCGCCCGGTATGAGGAGGCCTGGAGAATCCAAAGTATGGTGGGAGCTGTGGGCCTGTCGGAGGTCAGGGGGCCCTGACCCATGTTTGAACCTGACTTTACTGTCCTTCAGCCAGCTGGTAGGCCCACGAGGTGCTGCCGGGACAGCACGGGCCCAGGGAGCCAAGGCACATTTGCTCAGGGACTTATTTGCCTGCCCTCCTTCGATTGCTCCTCATTGTCTTCTCAACCCTTTAGTCTAGGCTTCTAGACCCCATGGCCCAGAGTCCACCAACCTGCTGGGCACAGCTCACAGTCCAGCTCTGCACTGGCCCCTCGCTTGGGCCCAAATGTCCCCCGAGGGCATGGGTGGGCAGTGGCTGAGTGGGAGCCAGAGGGACAGAAGTAGCCTTGCAGGCACAGGCTGGGGTGGCCGGCCATGGGACCTAAGGGACAATGGCAATGTCAGCCCGAGCTTGCAGTGGGAGCCCTCCCTTCTGAGCATCCTGGTCAGAGACTTGGGACCCCCAGGCTCTGAAGCTGCCCTGGCCCAGTTCCTCAGTGAAGGTGCTTTATTCTCTAATTTCTGAACATGTTGGGAGACCCTTGATGGTTGTCCATCAGCCATTGCAGCAGAAGGTGTATGGCCCAGGAAACCTCTGTGGGATCCTGAGATCTCCAGCCTTGAGGCTGACTGCTGAGCACAAAGCTCCCATTCTCCAGACAGTGGCACTCGCACATGCTGGGCACGTCTGGCCTACCTCTGCAGTGGGCTGCAGACCCCACTGCTGTGCTGTGGCCTCTCTGTCAGGCCAGGAGCCACCTATGTATTTCTAAACATGACCAGGGCCATGTTATGATCTCGAGTGTGCAGAATGTACCTTGGGAAAACCCAGTTGGGTCACAGCCAACTAGATCCTAGAGTCCTAGACCTCATACTGTCCTGTCCTGCATCCAGTGCCTACCATCCTGAGCTGGGCATCGGGTATTGGGCTGAGTCACCTTGCAATGCCTCTCCTGGTTTAAGTCCCTGATATGTCCTCCCCTCGTACCTGGCTGGTTTCAGGGTCCCCTTCCCTCCGTTCTGCTGTCAGTTGTCAAGGGCTGCATGTGGATCATGCTGTGATCACTGTGGCTATGACACCCAAGCTTCTGCTGTAAGAATTCCCGAGATACATTCTAAAGCCAAATCTAAATGAATGCATAAGGGAGGATACCAGGGGGCTCTTGCTGCACTGGAGCAGATTCACTGTGCCACCCTGGGGTTAGTCCCTGTTCTCTCTCTAATAACGGAGGTGAACTCCTGCTCAACAAGGAGGTGTCACTTCTACAAGGGCTCCCACTGCCAGCACTTCGTCCTGGGACCCAGCACCACATGGGGGCCTCGTGTTCAGCTCCAGTGAGCCTACCTGTGCCCCCGTCTTCACAGTAGAATCCTGCAGGGCAAGCCTCACATGACCCCTTGGCTTCCTGGGGCTGGAAGGTTCCATTCTCACAGGCCCTTGGCTGGGGAGATCCCTCCGGACAGTAGAAGCCATGGGGGCACCGGAAAGATGTAGGGGTGGCGGAAGTCTGGCCAGGAGGACAATAATAACCTGCTGAGCATGGCCCATCTGGAAAGGTTTTGCCGGACCCTGTGGAGAGGGGGTGGAGGCAGGCTGACTTCACATCAACGGGCCTGGCTGCAAATGAGAGGGAAAGGGAGAGACGGGAACTGGAAGAGTGCCTGGAGCTGTGCCTGAACTTGCAAGTGGAGTATACCCTGAGGTCAGGGTGCTGGGCTTTGCAGCCAGACTCTGCATCCCCCCCCCCGCCCCCCAGGTCTGCTGCTCACTCCCTGTGCAGGAGGGCCTCTCTCATCTCATGGTTTTCATCTGGAAAATAGTAGCCCTATTATGAGGAGAAAGGAGTTAAAAGGCCTGTCTGGTCACATCCCATGGGATCATGTAGAACCACCCTGGGAAATAGTCAGACTTCGGGACCCAGAAGTCAGAAATACAGGTCCCACTGTGGTAGTTGGAGGGCTAGTTGCAGGGCTCTGCTGTGCCTCACATCCTCAGCCTCATTCTGGTGTGACACACACACAGGCTCCTATGGGGATCCCTGGAGGACCACTTGTGGGAATTCAACCTCCCTTCTGCTTTCCAGGACTGTGTACTAGTCTGTTTACTGCCCTAAACGTATCTGGTTCCAGGTGATTTATACATGAATGGAGTAGACAACTAAAACTGACAAATGCACAACACACTCTGCTTGTCATCTTCCCAATGTGATTGCTGATATGTCTACCCCCTCATTATTAGGCTTAGCTCTGGCAAGGTCTCTCTGCAGCCCTACCCCCTGCTGTTCTGGACAGAAGCTCCTGCTTTCTGAATAAGCACCCTACGAAGCCTCCACCCCTGTGGGACTCATGTCATCCCACCCCAGGATATCCAGAACATCTTGTCTGACAGAAGTCGATGTGTTTGGGCTGGGACATTCACGTTATTCTCTGTCTTTTTCTATCCCTTTCCCCACTGTGAATTCTCAGGGGTTGGGGCCAGGTCACCTTAGCCTTCCCCTCTCACTTCCACGTTCAGGCTCAGGCAGCATCCCTTACATAGGACTCCGGGTCATATGTGATGGGAGGGGACCTAGGATGTCATCCACAGGCAGGCTAAATGCCTCTGGGACAAATGGATTGGTTAAGGACCCTGCAAAGTCCCAGAGAGATAGCTCTTGTCACCTGAATCTGAGCAGAATTGTCCTGGAGGACAAGGCCTACAATCCTTAGCACTGCGTGCGCCAGGCCACTCTCGGAAGGTGCCCCTGGGACATGGGTATTGGGTGGGGGTCCAGGTACCCAAAGGGCAGTAGTAGCCAGCAGGACAGTCCACTGGCCAGGTAGCCCCGGCTCCTGGCCTCTGGCTCCTGAAGGAACAGAACCTGTGGAAATAGCCAGTAGATGGTTAGGAATGAGAGTCCAGGCCTTCTGCATCGTTAGGTTTTTCTAGGCAGTGAAGCTCCTCCAGAAGAAGGAAGATCCCAGGGCATGGAGGATTTGGGCAGAAGTGAAACCCTCCAGGACCATCTGAGGTCAGAGGAAATGGGTATCAAGGTTGACAACGGTCTTCTGCAGTTCTCCATGGCCCCTGCATTGGCATTAGGGTAGTTTTTGTTTGTTGGTTTGGTTTTTGGGTTTTGGGTTTTTTTGTTTTGTTTTGTTTTTTGGCAACAGGGTTTTAATTACATTGGGCTCTGCAGGCAAGGTGCTTGGAGTGCCTGCCCATGGTCACTGATCCCTGCAACATGTCTGAGCCCCTCTAGCTTCAGAGAGTGCAGGAAAAGTCAGGCGTCACCCAGATAAAGGAGGAGCCCCCAGCCCCAGCAATAGTCCTCACTTTCCAGCAGGGCATGTCTTGCAGAGACTCTGTCCAGGTTCATCCTGATACTGCCCTGGAGGGCAGAGCTGGGGTTCCAGGCTGCCCGGGGGGCATGAGTGCCCAGTAGGGCAGAGAGTGCCTAGAAAAACCATGGGAGACAATTATTTCCTCTTGGGAGACTCCCCATCTCCTTCCAGCCAGAGCCCACAACCATTCTCACTCCCTTCGTGTGAGAGGGCTGAGCAGGTGGGGTATGTGATTCATGGTGCTGATGCTGTATAGACGCTCCTGGGCCTGGCCCCTTATCCTTAAGTCCTACGGATGCCTAGACGGAATGCTCCAGCTGAAAACCAGCTCTGCATGGAAGGTCCACACAGGAACCGCCTGCTAGTCCCATTGTGGGAAGGAGCCAGGTCTGTAGTGACGGGGCTGAGAGGGATGGAAGGACAGCACTCTCCACAAGGTGGTGTTGAAGCTGGAAACCTCACATGTTACCTGAGGCAGTCCCAGGCTCTCAGGTCAGAACATCTCTCACCAATAGTCTTCCCAGGGGTCCTAGTCCTATAAAATATTCCTCAAAACGTAGCCTCTTTAGGTGTGTAAATTTGGAAAGTGCTTAATGTGTCAACTAAGTCCCCTGGAAACCCCTGTGCTCTTCACCCTATGGAGCTCATGCAAGTGGTGGGAAGCCTGTCCATGCTCATGATCTCAGCTTCCCATGGGCTGTGGCTTAATGAAGGCATTAGATGTGGGTTGAAAGGGAGCTAATTTAGGAGTCAGACCGCAGGTAGAGTTGGAGCAGGATCAGAAACCTGTATTCTTTATCCATATTCTGAAGGATGAAACTGTTTTTATTTTTTTTTATATATCCATTTTTTAAATTTCCTGGGATATTTGATGCATTTTTTTTTTGGAGATGCGGTCCTAAATAGGTTGTGCTCTGGAGTTGGGGTCGTGTCCATGCTGAGGCCAGATCTCCCAGGTGGGGACAGTGTGGGGGATTCCTCCTGAGAGCTGCAGTATCAGAGGGACCTTCCCTGTTGGGTGAAGAGACTCTTCCCACTGAAGTGCTGTCAGATTGTAAACTTGGTAACAACAGGGCGCTTGAGCCTCTTGGTTCTCTACAGACAGTGCCTGACAATGGCACAAGGTTTGCAGGTTTGCTTGGCTTGCACTGAAATCTAATCTTTTAAACCTAGTTGCCTAGGGGCACCCTGGTGGCTCAGTTGGTTAAGCATCTGCCTTTGGCTCCGGTCATGACCCCAGGGTCCTGGGATAGAGTCCTGTGTCAGGCTCCCTGCTCTGCAGGGAGTCTGCTCCTCCCTCTGCCTCCCCACTCTGCTCTCTCTCTCTCTCTCTCTCTCACTCTCACGCAATCTCAAATAAAGTCTTTAAAACAACAACAACAGAAACAAACCTAATTACCTAGATTTGCAGCTTTCCTTGAGCCCTGAGGTGCATGGTGGTCCCTCCCTGCATTCGCATTCACAGCAGGCCTCAGCCCTGCAGCTGTGACCCTACTCCTAGGAGGGGTTCCTTAGGCCCTTCCAAATCTCGCTGATTGGTATTCTGGTGGCCATTTGTGTGGGTCCGCAAAGACTGTGTCCTGGCCAGGCCCATTTTTTGGATTTGGTGACCGTCCCTTGCACAGCATACTTGCTAAAGTTTTCAGGGCCAGGGACAATTCCTAGGAACTAGAGACCACCTCACTCCGCTCTCCTTTGTTGCAGAAAAGTGTCAGAAGGCAGCTGGGTAATGTAGTGATAGACCCAACTTTCAATACATTCTGACCCAAAAAAGGAACCTGCCCTAAACTTTAAGTATAATTACTTGCATCTCAAAACTGATTATAATCCACCTATTCTTGGTTCTCAGCTGAGAATTGAGGCCCCAGGAGACAGAACTATGCCACCTTTGCTAAGGGAGCTCTAACCCACCCTCGTCCTTGGGGTCTGAGCTTCTACCCCTTCTCTGCTGGACCTCAGGTAGCACACGAGGGGTGACAACCTTCCTGACCCCCGGAGTGTCTTACATAGCCCTAGAGTATTTTTCTTCCCTTCCCCCACAGGAGTCTCCATTTTGACTCTTTTTAAATAAATGCTTTTTGTTTCTTCCCTTCCTTATCATCGTCCCAATACCTCCCATCTCCCTTTATGCTCTGGGCACACGAGGAGCCTTGCTAACGCTCAGTGTTTTCAGCCCCTTCCACGGCAGGTTCCAGATCACAAGGCCCTGTCTCACTGCAGTTGGCCTCGGGACCCTGAACGTCGAGGGAGAGCCCACAGGCGTGTCTTCCTTCCAGGCTGCCCACGGGGGGTCCCACAGCACCCTACCCCTACCCAAATGGTGAGGAGGTCCTCCCTTACCTGGACTGTGCCCAGAGACAGAGGCCCCAGGGCAGAACCAGCCTCCTTCACATGGAGCCTCTGGGAAGCTCAGGCCGGCCCTGGAGCAGAACCAGCCAGGTGGGCACGGCCGGCAGTCCTCCCGCGACGTGGCCCCCGGGATGGGCTGGAGAGAGCCTGCAAGTACACACTCTCTAGCTACTGTCAGGGCCCCTCTCCCAGACAGAGACCCAGGGTGGCGCCTGTCAGACTGTAGAGCCGTGGTCCCGCTCTGCCTGCTGAGCCCCACAGACCAGCAGCCCAAGGGCTTCTCAGCCTCCTGGTGGTCTGGGCCCTGGCACAGCTGAGATGCATCTCATCCCCCATCTTTGCTGCAAGGCATCACCCACTTCTCTGCCATATAGCCCTCCAGATTCAAGCCTCCCCCGAGAGCCTGGGCCCAAGCTCTAGACCACCTTGTCTGTCACTCCATCCCCTAGTCCCAAGCTATGTGGATGCAGGATGGACACTGCTTTTTAAGCACAGTGTGGGGGTTTCTTCTGTGACCTTCCCAAGATGTCTCCTCAAGGTTGGATCTCCACTGCCTTCTCCTCTCCAGGGCCAGAGCACACCCTGCCACTGCTGGTGCCTCCGCCCCCATCCATAACTCACCTGGGGGGCATGGAATGGGCCTGGGGCTGCCCTCGGGACAAAAGTGTCCTGGAGGGCAGAGGTCTCCTGTGATCCCATCGGTGGGGTTGGGGACAGCTGCCGCTTGAGTGCAGTGGAACCCTGCCCTGCAAGGCCCAGACACGGCCACCAGCCCAGGCAGGAGGCAGTAGGAGCCTATAGGAGAAAGGAAGAGACAGGATCCCCAGTTATGGGGCAGGGAGAGATTGGGGGCACCTCCCATCCCAGCCAGCAAAGGTGCCTTGTGGGCTGTGGCTGAAGCATCTCTATCCAAGCCAGTCCTAAGTCCCATCCTCACTGGTCAGGGAAGATGTGCCCTAATATGGCTGTGGTGGGGGTATGACCTGTCCCCTTACCTGGCTCACAGGGTGTGCAGTCTGACTGCTGGACGCCCCCTCTCTGTGGCTTGTAGGTGCCTCTGGGGCAGGGGAACTGAGATGCAGAGGCCGTGGAGATGGGGCAGTAATGGCCTGCAGGACACTCGTTCTCCACCACAGAGGAAGTGTTCGCCGGGCAGAAGAAACTACGGAAGAGACAAGCAGGGAGGATGGGGCTCACAGGGCAGTGTGGGGTGGGGCAGACATGGCTGCCTGGGCTAGCCTGCCCCCCTGGCCTCAGGAGCTGTGCCACCCCTGTGGACAAGGCCCTCTCCAGCTCAAGCCCCAGGGCGGGGGTTGGGGGGTGCTTAAATGACAGCAAAAGAGACGTAGGTTTGGAATTAGGAATGTCTCAGCACACTCAGTAAAGAGATCAAGAGGCATAAAGAAAGGTGGCTAGAAGGTGGCAGTTCTTCAGTGATTTTTTTAAAAATTTATTCATGAGAGACACAGAGAGAGGCAGAGACATAGGCAGAGGGAGAAGCAGGCTCCTCTCAGGGAGCCCAGTGTGGGACTCGATCCCAGGACCCCAGGATCATGCCCTGAGCCGAAGGCAGATGCTCAACCACTGAGCCACCCAGGTACCCCCTTCAGTGACCTTTTTTTAAAGTCACAGAAAACTCAGGTTGAAAGGGGTCTTAGAGAGCATCCAGTCCAGCCACTTCCTGTAGCAGGAAGGCTCACCCCGTTGGGCAGGACACACAAGCCCCTGGGACGGCCTCTCAGCACTCACCCCTCAGGACAAGACTCGCAGTGGCCCTGGGCAGCCAGGCTGTTGTAGGTGCCTGCTGGGCACGGTCTGGGGGTCACAGTGCCTGGAGGGCAAAAGTGCCCTGAAAGGGAAGCAGATCCCACAGGTCAAGCCCATAGGAAACCGCACTCCCTGGCTCTCAGGGTGTTCCCATCCCAAACCCAGTTCCTAGAGAGTCCAGGGGACCCTTGGCCCCCGTCTGAGTGGCAGCCTTGGAACTTGCTCCCTTCCCACCTGCTCAGGCTCCTCCTCAGACCAGCCCCCCAGAAGTACCTGCAGGGCAAGGGCCACTGGTCCCATCTCCCAGGGAGCCGTTGGGAATGAGGGCCCCATGGCGGCAGAAGAAGCCTGAGCTGCAGGGCCCTGAAGGGCTGGTGAGGCCTGCAGAGCCGCAGTAGTGGCCAGCTGGGCACCGAGAGCAGTCGGCCTGCAGGAGATGCCCCACTAAGATGCTACCCCCAGCTCTGTCCGGGGAAGAGAGCCAGGACCACACCAGGAGGCCTGCAGGGGCTTCAGATCAGAGAACACCTGGTCCTGGCTCACCTTCCTCCACCCCCAGCACCCATGACAGGTACCCCCTCCATTCTGCTTGCACACTCTCCAGGTGGCATGCAAATTCCCTACAACAGCCGAGGCTTAATGCTCCAAACTACTCCATCAGCAAGTTGTTCTGCTTTCTTTCTTTTTTTCACTTTACTTCCATGTCCTTTTGTAGTTTGACCAATAACACCAGGGGAAGCCTATCCTTCTGATCTACCTCCAGGGAAACCCTTTCTGCTCATTTGATTGTGGAGGACCAAGCACTCCAGAGAGCTGGGATTTCTGGGGCTTTTGACAAGCCAGGAACATTCCTTTAGCAACAGGAGGGTTGGTCTCTGAACAGGGAACTGCAACCATGACTTGGAGGCACTTGTGACTAGAACTAGATACTAAAGTTGCTTTTGAAACCTGGCAATTTAAATAGAATTTAAATTCTTCCTATGGTAGCCCTTTAAAAATTATAGATTAAGATATATTCTAAAGTAATGTTTCACTCACATCACTCCTATTCTCAAACCCTATTTTGGCCTTCAGCTCACTCAGGTAGCAGTCCTCAGGTGAGCTGGCCCCTTAGTCCCTCTTCAACCTCCCTCCGCCCACCCTTCCTGGGCACCCCCCAACATGCACCTACCACAAGGGGTTTTGCTGCTTCCTCTGAGTTTCCATTTAGTATGCATGGCCATGCATGCAGCCAACAGGGACGTGCTGGGAGCCGGCTACGTGCCAGGCACTACTCTGACTATAAAGTAATGAGCAATAGACAAAACTCCCTAGCTTTGTGCTGCTTATATTTTAGTGGGGAGTATGGGAAATAAATAAGGCCAGTAAGTAGAATACTATGGTAGACTATGATATGTGCTAAGGAGGGCCAGGGAAGATCTCCCTGGGAAAGTGACTTTCAAGTACAGTCCCCAAGGAAGGAAGGGCTAGCCAGGTGGCTCTGTTTTCCAATCCCCATGGCAACCTTGGACCTCAAGGGCAAGGTGGCTTGGCTAGATCCAAACAGGGCCCTTCCCACACACAGCCTCCTCCTGGGCTGGGTCTCCCTACCTCTGAGCTGAGTTTGATGCGTGCGCTGAAGGTGCCAGGTGGGCAGGGCTGGGGCACGGCTGAACCCCTGGGGCAATAGTGTCCCTGAGGACATGGGCCAGCCTCCTCTGCAACCAAGAAACAAGTTAGCCTGGCCCCTGGGAAGTGTGTGGTGAGAAGCGAGTGCTGCAAACATCTCTCTCTGCATCTTTAGCAGAGGCCCTGGGCTCTGGAATCAGGCTGGGTGTCCTGCCCATCACACCCCCTGCCTCTGGCCATTCCACATTAGCCCCTGTGCTGCTGTTACAGAAAGGAAGCGGTCAGAGGGAGCTCTTCCTGACCTGGGGTGATGGCAGCTGGAAGGGCTTTTGAAAGAGGCAGGGCACGTGAGAGGGACAGGGCCTCCTCTCTGGAAGGCTCTGGACACACGGCATTTGAGAGGCAGGGTTTCCATCACCCATTCCAGTTCTTGCTGTAAAGGCCTTTGCACACCTTCCCATGATGGTCGGTACTTTAACACTTTCCCCAGTTTCTGGAGGTGCATAGCTGTGTCTTTTCTCCACTCCCCTGACCCACATGGGCCCTGTTCTAAGTGGCCTGCCACCAGGACTGCGTGGTGAGTGAAGATGAGAACCAGCCAGTTCTAGGCTGTTGCTGAGTAGACAGGGCTATTGTAGCTGGCAGGTCAGGAGCTGGTGGGATGAGCTGTGCCTCAGACAGCGCCCTCAGCACTGTCCAGGCCTCCCTGAGAATGGTGTGACCCTTAGGGTCCAAGGGCAGCTGCAGGGTGGCAGAAAGCTGGACTGGGGCCAGTGGGCCTGGGCACTCAAATTGGCTACTGACTGTGTGCCCTTTGACAAAGCAGACTGTCTTCCTGAGCCTCAGTTTCACTTCTGCCAGAGACAGGGATTGTACTGAATCACGGGATTTTGCCCCGTGGTCCCTGGATTCCAAAGAGGGCTTGAGCTCTGGAAGACTAAAACCACTGGAATGATCCCTCGGAGGTACAATGAGAACCACTGGAGAGGATTAACATACTGACCATACCTGGGCTGGGCCCGACCCTCACTGGTCTGATTGGATGCCTGGCCTTCCCTCCAGCCCAGGAACAGTATGCACCAGGTGGCTCTAGTGCTTGGCTTAGTTGGAGAGAACTCCATGACTCTGAAGGTGAACTTCCTCAGGTGTTTGCCCTCAGTCTGGCCTCTGTGGGTGTCCCGCCCAGGAGGGGGTAGTAAGTAGTGGAGACAAACGCCAAAGCACTGTTCATGCTGGGCCAGTGTCCTACTGTCCCACAAATGAGAGCCCAGCAACACAGACAGGTGGCAGGACAGGCACCCCAGGTCTCCTGGACAGAGTAGACTCTCGGTCTCTGGGTTGAGGGAGTCGAGGGAGGGCACTGAATCTGTCTCCTGCCTCCCAGTTGGGGGACCTTAGGAAATGGAGCAGCAGACCAGTGTTCAGAAGGGAGGGCCTAGTACCTTCAGTGCCGGCCTCGGGGTTGGGCCGGGTGGAGCCTCTGGAGCAGAAGAAGCCTTCCCAACACTGCCCACCAGCCTCCGTAGCATTGGCCCTGGGGCAGAACCTGCCCCTGTCACAGGCTTGACATTCTGGCAGCCTACTCAGTCCCAGTGTGGGGCCGTAGGTGCCTGGGGGGCAGGGCTGCCAGTCAAGCCCTGTCCCTTCAGGGCAGTAGAAACCTGTGAAGGGGTCAGGGCTGAGGTTAGGGCCTGAGGAAGCAGCAGATGGGGAGGAAGGAGGCAGAGGGAAGGCGTGGGCTGGGCTGGAGTCCCGCACGGAGGCCTGGCTTCTCTGCTGTGGGGCTCCTGCTCAGGAAGTAGAAATGCTCTGTAAATCCAGAAGTAGCCACCTTATCATCAGAATACAGAGCCCGGGCCTTTGAGGAAAGTGGGAAGGGGGGAAGATAAGAGATGTGGTAACTGCTCTGCCCACCCCTCCCTTTTGCTGTGGGAGCCCAGTCAGCCAGGTACTGACAGGACACTGACCTCTCGGACACAGCTGCAGCTTCAGCCCTGGAACACAGTAGTGGCCACTGGGACAGATGGAACATTTTGTGGTGTGGGTGCCAGAGGCGTAGGAGCCAGGAGGACACTCCGTGGGGTCAGCCATCCCCAGAGCACAGAAGTGCCCAGGGGGGCAGGGTCTTCCTGAGAGCCCCTCCATGGGGCTGGTGGGGACAGTCCCTCTAGTGCAGGAAACGCTGGAAAAATGTGGGCCAAACAAAAGGGCCTTAGCCACTGGAGGGGTCGGGTGTCATTGAGGAGCATGTGGCCACAGGCAGTGGATCGACTGTAACATGGGCCTGGATCCCTTCCCAGCCTGTTCCTTCTTGAGCCCTGGCATGACTTAACCTTGCATGTCACAAGTGGCCCACAGGCCCTGCGTACCAGTGGGGGTGGCCCCTTCCTGACTGCAGGGATTTCTCCCCTTGTTCTCTGGCTGGATCTGGGTCCTGCAGTGGAACCAATGTTCATTCTGTGGACACTGTTCCCTCAACCGCATGGGGATGTGTCTGCCTACCCTGTGTAGCAGGGTGCTGGCCATGCTGGCAGGGGGCTGTCAGAGCAGGGTCTACCTCCAGTGCAATCTTGACATCCTTCTGGGGTCCTGTTCCCTTCCTCAGACCAGGTACCAGCTGGGCATTGGGTGGGGACGGGAGCTCCTGCAGAAGTCAGAGTGATGGAGGGAAGAGGCCCCGGGGGGAAACACTGGACTGAATTAGGCTTCTATCCCTTGGATTTCTCCCTTTGGGCAGACCAGTACAGACATGCCTCCCTCCCTCAGCTTCCAGAGGATGGGGGCCAATTCAGCTTTGGAGTCCTTGAGTCAACCTTACTGAACGAAAGGAAGACACTTGCCCTTCTGCAAGCAAGTACTGAGGTGGAAGAGGAGTAATGAGGCCTAAAAGCATCCTCAGGGCAAAGGAGGAAGGCCAGTTGCTCATGTGAGGCTTTCTGAGGTCCAGGTTGAGGGAGGGTTCCACGGAGGGAAGGGTGCAGACTGCTGAGCAGAGTGGGGAGGGCATGTGGGGCAGAAGGGTCCTGTGCTCGGCCCTGCACAGCTGAGCATTGCCCTCCATTTAGGTCTATGACTCATGGGCTGGGAGAAGGGCTCAGAGCCCAGAGACCCGCCTTCAGCAGTAGAGGCCTAGAAGGGACTTGACCGCCTTGTGCCCTTTCACGGTTGGACTGGCCCTAGAGGTAGTGAGGTACCCTCAAGGCAGTAGTGCCCAGCAGGGCAGAGGAGGCCCCGTGCCCCGTCGGTGGGGTCCTTGCTGGTGGCTCCTCCCTTGCACCAGTGCCCCGCAGCACAGTCACCTAGAAGAAAGGACCTCTTGTCAGCCCTTCCCACTGCACCACTTGCTGGAGAGCACAGCACAAGGCACAGGGCTGCTCATGTTGTCCTCACCCCCTCCACTTTGGCCACAGACTATAGGAGTTCCTGACCCATGACCGGCCTGAGCAGCCTGAGCCCTGGGATGAGCAGGATCCTGAATCTCCTCCAGGTTCAGTGAATACCAAGTTTCCAGGTTAAGATAGGCATGGGGTCTGGGCCAGCTTGAGATTTGATCTCCTCAGAGACTGCCAACTGGCAGGCCTGGATTTTTCCTTATGGATCAAAACATTTCTAGCCGTTTCACAAGGAAGCCACCCAAACACCCAGGAAAGTGACACCCCTTTTCCTCCCCTCCCAAATCAACTGAAGACCCTCTAGAAAAACCCCTGAACACGGTGTTGGGGGGCCTCTGTGCTGACATTGGGCAGCTGGGGTGTGGTTCTACTTTGAGACGATTGTACCGTGATGAAGGTACTCTCAATTCTTGGTGAGATCAGATCACCTGGAAAGCTTAAAACTAGACACTGAGGCTCAACTCCACACTTCCTAACTTTCTGGGGTGGGGTGTGGGGACTCAGTGTAGCTGATGTGAAGGGTCTTGGCAAGTCAGGGGGAATCTTTCCCCAACAAGCCCTGCTCCTCTGGCCCCATTTTTACCAGCTGTCCAGGTCCGTGGAGTTTCTCTCCAAAGTGGCTCCTCCTCAGCCTGCTCTGGGACCCACCCATCAAGCCCACCCACTGTCCGGGGCCCTTACTGCCCTCTAGGATGTACCTGTTGGTGCTGTGAGCCCTGCCTGTGCACAGAATTTCCCGGCGGGGCACAGCTGGCACTCAGTGATGCTCCTCAGTCCTCCCTGGTGGCCGTACGTGCCCACTGGGCACCTGTGGTGTGTGGCCACAGCTGTGCCCAGGGGGCAGTAATACCCTTGAGGACAGGGATACAGGCTGAAGTCCTGCACGGGTCCAGCAGTAGAGTCGCAGTAATAACCTGGCCAGGAGTGAGGGACACTCAGGATGACTGTCCTCTCCCTAAAGGCGTTTAGTTGTGCAGGTCTCTTGCCACAGGCACCCTCAAGGGCCGTGCTGTGGAGCCCGGGATCCAGACAGTTGCCCTTGTGGAACTCTTACTCCTGGCCTCATCCCCTTTGCCTGCACCTGAAGATCTTTGCTGCCTCTTACCTGCTGGGCACTGCCCACTGGGGGCCTGGAGACCAGCCTCCTTGCAGTAGAAGCTGTGTGGGCAGGCCTGGCACGCAGAGAGCATGGTCTGCCCTGGGAGGCTGGAGAATGTGCCAGCAGGACATGGCGTCGGCCTGTGCGATGCTGCAGCTGAGGATACAGGAAGGCAGCGTGGCCTGGCTGAGGGGAGGCCGTGGGTGCAGGGGCAGGATCCTCTAGGGCAGCAGGTCTGGGCCCAGCCTCAGAGCTGAGGCAGGGCCCATCATGGTGTTGCCTGTAGGATCCTCTGCTGCCAACCTCCCCGAAGCTGGGTTCTCTTGCCCCTCCGAAACACACAGAGACCCCCAGCCCTTCACCTGCAGCTGGACGAGCATCGCCAGGGCTCATGGAGACTCCTGGTGTGACAAGGCCGTCAGTTCTCAACTGTCCACACCAAACAACTCAAATCACAGCAAACACCCCAAGTATACTTGAACCATGTCCCTCTGCAACACTCCTTGGCCTTGGGCTGGACTGTCTATGGCCTCTTCCCGGGTGCCCCGGAGTCTAGATGAAAACTGAGGAATAGGATCTGTTACCAGATCCTGGTGGGGAGGGCACATCAGTCTGAGAGACACTCACGGCAGAAGTTTCCCGGGGGGCAGGGGGCCCCTGTCAGCCCGTCCTCTGGAGCTGGGGACACTGCTCCTTCAGCACAGAAGTAGCCAGCCTGGCAGGGCCCACTGGGAGTGGACAGTCCTGGAAGTGAGAGGAGGTACCAGGCGGGGGCTGAGTATTGTGCAGACCAACTGGGGTCCTTGTGCAGTGTCGGGCCCAGGAGCACCGAAAAGTCACGCCAATGGTTGAGCCTGTGCAGAGTGCTTTGTCTCTCTCTCCTCACCCAACCCTACAATGCCAATAGCATTGTCATCTCCCAGAGGGCCTGAGGCATCGGCACTAGTAGCAGAGCTGAGACCTGAGCATAGGCTGGGGTCTTGGCCTCCCTGTGCTCCACCGTCTGAGGGCAGTTGAGAGCTGGGGCAGGAAGAGTCTAGTTCACACTCAGGTCCCCAGTGACTGAGAGCATGTGGTCACAGTAGGTGCTCAGGAAGTCACTCAGATGTGGGGCTCAATGGGAGGGCATGAGCGAGAGGTCACTGAGCCCCTCCCTCCTCAGAGGGACCTGCCCTCCCCCTGCTAGTCTGTGATGACCCACCTGTGCTCACTCAACCACAGTGGCAATACAGATGGCCTGCAAGCACGCAAGCACGCCGAGCACATCGCCCCAGGAGGCAGGTGCAGGCATCAGTTCTCAGTTTACAGAGAAATAGTCACATGGGTGGTGAGACGGCTGGGTTTCCCACCAGTTCTCTCACTGTTTGCAAGCCTGGGTCCCAGCACAATGGCCAGAGAGGGCTCCTGGGTCCTTACCAGAGGTGGCACAGAAAGAGCCTGGTGGGCAGGGCACGGGCTCTGGGCTGCCCTCGGGGCAGAAAGATCCAACTGGGCACTTCCCCCCTGTAGCCGTGGCTGGGCACAGGCAGTTGGTGCTGGTATAGTTGTCCAGGTCGAAGGGGCGGGCGGTCCAGGCTGCTGATATGCAGAACCAGCCTGGAGTGGAGACCAGCACAGAAAGGTAGGCAGTGGGGTAGGAGGCTTGGCAGTGATGGGGGGTAGGGGTGTCAAAGGCTGAGTTCACCCAGACTGCAGGCCCACCCCTCCCAGTAGCTGTTCTAGGAGATAGTCCGGGTCACCCCAGATCCGGGGACAGGGACAGGTCGGAGCTTCTTAGGGTGCTTTGGGAAACACACCTGCATCACAGGGTCCAGAAGCTTGGGTCAGATTCTCCTGCCCACAGTAGTGGCCTGGGGGACAAGGCAGGCAGCTGTCCAGGGTCTGGGTCAGGGGGTCTGGGTTGTAGTAGCCCCGAGGGCAGGGGAACTGGGTGGCGTATTTGGTGCCTAAAAAGCAAAGTTCAGAGGAGGGAGTCCAGCTGGGCCAAGCCTGGGGAGGGAGCCCACGCTAGCTCTTAGGCAGAGCCTGTTGTGGCAAACTTGTAGCCTGAGCCAGGGGAGCCCCTCCCTCACCAATTGCATATACTGGGCTTCCCAGGTGTGCGTTCCCAGGCCCAGGGGCTGCAAAGCCACAGAATATGCAGGACTCCTCTTCCTGATGGTCAGTTGTATTGAAAAGCATATGACCCAAAATCTGTACCATTGGTAATTTTAAGTCTTTATTTTTTAGCCAATGGATTATGTTCTGGAATAGAAAGTAAAACTCTCGTAACTTTAAGGTAGAGCAAAAGACATATGAAATTTGCTGCTTAAGCCCAGCTGCTTTAGGCTCAGCCTCTGTGAAGGATGCAGTTCTTCCTTGTGACTTTGGGTCTAGCGGTGGGAAAATCTGAGAAGCAGAGGACAATCTGTGTGATCCTTCATTGCCCCGAGCCCCACTCCACACCCCCTGCTGCCTATACCACCCCCCGATACTCGGCCTTGCCTCTGGCAGTGCTGGCTTGGGTACGCACCTCGGGGGCAGTAGAAGCCAGCAGGGCAGGGGTGCCTGCTATAGGTGGTGATATTCTCAGGGCAGTAGTAGCCAGCAGGGCAGGGGAAGCAGGATGCTTGGCCAGTCAGGTTGCTGTAGGAGCCAGCAGGGCAAGGCTTGGGGTGGCTGGTCCCACTGGGGCAGAAGTGGCCTTGGGGACAGGGCCCCCCGTGTTCCGAGTGGCCTGAGGAAAGAAAGGAAGCTGAGTGGAGTGCAGGCACCATCACTACTGAGCATCCTGGAACGGCCTGTGCAGCGCCCCTGGGACCTACTGTGGACTTGGGTTTGGGGGAGAGCTCCAAGGGTTTTAGAAAGAAACAATGCTGATAACTAACATTTGCATAGCACCTTCCAGATCAAAGAGCATGTGCTTAAAAAAAAAAAAAAAATAAAGAGCATGTGCTTAATACATGTGATATGTTATTTGAGCCTCAGAAAATCCCTCTTTGGTAGGTGGGCAGGAATAACGACCCAGGTTTACTGGGGATGGCATCCTGGGATGTAACGGATGAGTGTGACCGGCAGCTCTCCGTGCTTTGCCTAGACTCAAAGCCCATGTTTTGACATTCCTCCTTGTGTTCTTTTGAGGATCCACAATGTGATTATTTATTTTTTAACAAAATGGCTTTGGAAAACATTACTTTCATGTGTAGTTGTAATAAACCAGGATGGCTGGTTCTGACTTTGGTGAATGATCCTGGCTGAATGGCTCCCTGTGCCTCCCATAACTGCCCCTCCAGGTACCTGCAATGGGCTATGACTCCCATTCTTTTGCTGCCCACCCAATTCCCCAGAACCTAACTTTCGATCTGGGAACTGAATTTTTGCCACAAATGGTTTTTGGACAAATGGAAGTGCTTAAGAAGAAGGATTTTAAGGGCCCCAGCCTGGATTCAACGGCCCTCACCAAAGCTGCAGTTCAGTGCTGTGTGCGTACTGCCCTCCCTCCCCATTCAGATGTTCCCAAGGAATACAGAGCATCCTCTGAGAACATGGGTGGGGAGTCTTCCCTGTGAGCTCACCTTGCACCCCACGTCCCCGCAGGTGCTGTGTCCAGCCCTCATGAGAAACGAGGTTCAAACTCAAGTCACCTCATTCTGGGACCTGCTGGCTGGTCCCTGGAAGTCCCTGGTTTCTCCCTGCTCACATCTTTGAAAATCTAGGACGTTTTCATCTTTGAGTCAGTGGGGCTCTGATTCAGGAGTTGGGTGGTGCTGAGGTGGGCTTAGAGTCGCAGATGTGACAAGAGCCCAGTAACCACAGTGAGCCAACCGTGGGAAGTGCTGTGCCGGCACAAGGACACGAGGCCAGCAGGTCCAGGAATGTGGTCGGACCTCAAAACACTCCAGCTGGGGATTATCTCCAGGCCCTGCTTGCTCACACCCTTTCCCTCTGTCGGTAAACTGCCCCACGACCAATTGCCTCCCATAATCTGAGTACCCATCTACCTGGGAGACCCCTCACCTGCTGGGGTTGGGGAGGAGACTCCTTCCAGACAGAAGTAGCCAGGGGAACAGGGTCCAGAGGGAGCAGTGAGGCCAGATGCACCACAGAAATGGCCAGAGGGGCAGGACAGACACTCCGACACCATGGAGAGAAACATCCTGAGGAGACAGAAAAGCCTGGGCATCAGTGAGACCAGGAAGCTTTAAGGGTGGAGCAGCCACATCCTGGCAACAGACATGCATTTCTGGGGCTGCCTTTTCATCTACTCTTCTAGGTTTCCTGATTCTTCCTACTTGCAAGGCATCCATGGCACCATTCTGGCAGATGCCTGAAGAAGAGTGTGACAGGTCTCTTTTCTTCTTTTTTTCTTCTTTTCTTTTCTTTTCTTTTCTTTTCTTTTCTTTTCTTTTCTTTTCTTTCTTTTCTTTTCTTTTTTTCTTTTCTTTTCTTCTTTTCTTTTTCTTTTCTTTTTTTTCTTTTCTTTTCTTTTCTTTTTTCTTCTTCTTTTTTTTTTCTTTCTTTCTTTCTTTCTTTCTTTCTTTCTTTCTTTCTTTCTTTCTTTCTTTCTTTCTTTCTTTCTTTTCTTTCTTTCTTTCTTTCTTTTTCTTTCTCCCCCTGCCACTCCCCAAGATAGGTACCTGTGTATAGTGCTCCTTTTTCAACTTTTAAAAAAAGATTTTATGTATTTGAGAGAGTGAGCCAGTAAGATAGAGCACAAGGGTGGGGAGGGGCGGAGGGAGGGGCAGACTTCCCGCTGAGCAGGGAGCCCACAGAGAGGCTGACCCTGGGACTCCCTCCCGGATCCTGACTGGAGCTGAAGGCAGATGCTTCAGTGACTGAGCCACCCAGGCGTCCCTGTCCTTTTCCATCTCAATCCCAAATCAAACTGAGGCTGTCCAGGGCCACAGACCCTTTGGTCTGGCAGCAATATGCAGAACATCTGACAGCCCTTCAGTCATTGGCTCCCCTTGCTCTAGGTACACTTTCTTGGGGGTGAGGAGGCTCTTAAGGTGGGGACATGGGGCTCTACTCTCGAACAAGACTCAGTAGATGCACAGGATTCTTAATGGCTTTGCTTTCTTGGGCATGAATCTTTTCAAACTCCCAGCAGCCCATGTCACTTGTCCTCGTTCTGGCCAGCAACCTCTCTCCTGTCACTGCTGGTCACGGGCCAGGTGGAAGTCCTGCTCTATATGGCCTATGCCCCTCTGTAGCAGGGGGATGGCGCTGAGCTCACGCCCCTGGGCCTGGAGGCTGTGGTACTCACCGATCTGAGAAGGTGCCCACAGGGCAGGGCAGGGGTACCTCTGTGCCCACTGGACAGAAGTGGCCTGGAGGGCAGGGGCTGCCTGCCATGGCGTGGATGTGTCTGTCCAGGTGGGTGACTCTGGCTCCTGCCCAAAGTTGGAATTGGGTGAGATCACAAAGCAGCCCCTTCCCATCCCAAAGCCAATCCCTCAGCAATCTCTACCTTGCCCACCCTCTGAAGAGGACAGTTCCTGAAACAAAACACCAGAGATTGAAAGCTGGAATGACATCACCTTTGACTGCCCAGGGAGCCCCAGACCAGGCTGCAACCCAGCCCTGGCTCCCCACAGGGAGCGTGGGTGCAGTTCCAGGTGTGGGGTTGCGGTCCTGAGATGTGACCCCTTCCAAATTAATCAGAAGTTATCTAGGCAGACCCCAAAGGTGGGGAGAAAGTACAGGGGTGCCAGCATTTGGCCTATCCTGGGAAAAGGTGGGCACAGAACAAAACAGGAAAACTGGGGGCTTCATACCTAGTTTGAGAAGGAGAGCCTGGGCCACTGAATACAGGCCTCTGTGACATTTGTTTTGTAAACCTGTTCCCATCTTGGCCAAATTTGTCATTTCTATTTGCATCATTATGTCCCCTGGTTAATTATGTCCCCATTGTTAGCTCATGGAGCACATAATAGACTGATAATAAACTCTAAAAAGAAGAGGGCCCCTATCAGCTCAGAGAAGAGAAAAAAAATGAGTGTGATCCCATTTTTGTCACTGCCCCCAAGCTGGTGGATTTGCCTGTGGAAGCACGCATGTGTACGCTTGTGTGTGTGTGAGCATGGGAAATATGTGGAGTACCACTGCATGTTATACTTCTGAAATGGGTAGCCTCAGGTGAGGAGGAAGGCTGAGTAATAGGGTTTTAGACATCTATGGTCTTACAGCTGGTGTAAGAGTTGTCTCCACAACCCTAAGGACACTGATGTAAGAAGGAGAGGATGAACAGTGGCCACACGTGGATGGGCCTTCTTGTGACAAGAAGGTAGAGGTACACCTAGCAGGTGAGGTAGAGTTGGAGATGAGGTAGAGGTACCACCCCGAAGGGACTGCTGGGCTGGTGTCCTTCCCACAACAGTCCTCGAGTGCTGCTCTGGCTATAGAGAACCCGCATGAGTCATGATGGCAGGGCCTTGGTTGAGTCACTACCAGCCAGGCCCAATCTCGTCATTGCAAGAAGGACATGGAGGGAAGTCCCGTTCCCTGAGGTTCCTCTGGCCCAGAGGTTCCACGACTTGTGATCTTATGGTTGCCCTTATTTGGCTTCATCCTTAACTCACCCCGCCAGAAGGTCTCCTGATGCTGCCCTGGGGAGTCAAGCATGGGCAAGGTCGGGCCCGTGGTAATCACACACTCTGAAGAGGTGTGCCAAATGGACCACTGCTCAGCCTGCCCTGCAGAAAGCCAGTCCCATCCTGTCACTTCTGTGCTAATGACTTGAGTGTTCCCGAGCACATGTCCTCACTTACCCAGGTCCATGCCAAGCCCCTTGTCTCCTCCACAGAACCTGCTCTCCTGTGTTATGGCCACTTCTTAGCCTTAGTCAAGGTAAGCATTTATTTACTGTCCTTCCCATGCTCTATCTTATTTAATTTTCACCTCAATATTCCAAATTCCTGTACTCTGTATTCCCATTGGGCACATGAAAAAACTGAGTTAAGTGATTTCCCACAGCAAGGAGCGGTGCCACTGGGCTTCTGCCCAGCCCAGAGGCCCTGTCCTTGACCACCTGTATTGTAGGCTAGGAGGGAGAGTTTTCCAGTGACCCGTCATTTCTCAGGCCCCAAAACGCAGAGACCCGAAAGGCCCCCTTCTGCAAAACACGGCCAGCAGCCTTGGCCCAAGCTTCTGCCCTGCCATGGGCTGGACATGTCATGGGGGAAGTGCCCAGTGCCCTAGGGGCAGTAATGACCAGGGGAGCAGGTCCTCTCCTGCTGGCTCTTTTGGCCTGGAAAGTAAAGTAGCTGAGTTATCTCATGGCTCTGCCCACCCTGTGCTGTAGATGGTTCCCAGAGCAACTCTGGTTTGCCTTCTGAGCCAGCCCAAGTACCTGATCCATTGCTGTGCTGCCCATCTGGCTGAGGTGTGGCCCCCAGTGAGCCTTCAGGGCAGATGTGGCCCACAGGGCCAAGGTCTCCCCATGGGCTGCTGAGAGGTCTGGCGGTCCATGCCCCTCCTGGGCAATAATATCCTGGAAGCAGAGAAAATACTCGGCTGCTGGAGCCCACCTTTGCTTTCCCATCCATGAAGGTCCTGCCACATTGATAATGGCTGTGATGAGAATAGGCTTTGTGGATATCCTAGATGAGCTATTAATTTAGTCCCTTTGAATGTACCTCTTCAAATACATGTCAACCATTTAGTCAAAGGGATGCTGAGGCATGTGGCAGGATGGCAGAGCAGAGTGCCTACCTCTCATCTTTCTGGGCCTAGACTTTATTCCCCACTGAGCCCATGGATATTCTGCTGTACATGGAACCCCCCAACCCAGAGGCCCTTGGAGGGAACTCAAGTTTTGTCTCGATCGCAGATGAGGTGATGGACCTTCCTCAAAACTGCCTCTGGGCTGTCCTTGGCTAAGCAGGTAGGAGTCTCTTCCTTAGCCTCTGGGACACTACTGTCCTCCCTGGGACATGACCCTTCTTTTCCTTCTCCTTCCCCCTCATCTAGGCCTCAGGGGCTGGGATATTCCCTGCACATTTAAAAGCCCCACTCAGTAGCTTCCAGCCTGCCTCCTTTCTATTCTGGCCATGCTCAGCCTCCCCGACCTGGGCACACTTCCCCTAGGCTCTCTCTAACATGCCTCTGTCTCAGGAGCTTAGGGTCCCAGGGCCAGAGCCCACAGGCAGGCTTGATCACCCTCTGCTGGGTGCTCTTCTTGCCAGGCATTGGGGGGACATTTGAGGGCACTCACCTGGCGCACATGGGCCTCTGGGGGCAGCCTGGCCTTTGCCAGCACAGAAAAGCCCAGGTGGGCAGGGCAGGCACCAGCTCGCATCCCGTGCCCCTCTCTCTCCATTCCACGTGCCAGCTGGGCAGGGCCTCTGCCTGGCATCCTTGGTGCCAGCGGGGCAGAAATGGCCAGCAGGGCAGAGGTCACCAAAGGGCAGTCCCTCCTGGAGGAAGAGGCTTCAAAGTTGAGAACAACAGATTGCCTCCACTGGGCTCCCTCATAGTCCTTCTGAAGCCCTCTTTGAGGAAGCGCTCCTTGCTCAGCCAGCGACCCCTGCTCATTTGTGTGCATCAACCTGCACTTATACCTCCCTCCAGGAAGTGCCCTGGGAGCTTAACTTTTCAGAAAAATGAAACAAATTTTGATGTTAAATAGCCTAAATAATCCCACACCTCTGCCTATTTGCTGAGTGCTACCGCACAGCTTAACTTGTGGGAAGGTACCTCTGTCTATCTGTCTGTCTTCTCTGTCACCTTTCAGACACCCATGTATCCACAGTATACCTACTGGTCATTATTAATAGTTACCTAGTATCCCGTTGGGCTGATATTCCATATCTGCGCCTAGATATTTCCTTTGTGTTGTTTTGTGGGGGTTTTTGCTATAAAATGTGTGGTGTTTTCAACATCCTTAACATCTGTAAATAAATGACATTTTTTCCTTTTGTGTTCTTTCTCACGTGGAAATTATTGGATCAGAATGTATGACCTTCCTTGAGGTTCCTGTTATGTGTTGCACAACAGCTGTCCAGCGGCCAGGGCCCAGGGACTCTATCCCCTAGCAGTGCCTTCCTAGAGCTTTGGCAATTGCATCTACTTTTGATGACTGATAGATGCATATTGTACAGAAATGGCTTTGCTTCATGTGTCTCAATTGTCAGCCCTGCTGTGGCTTTTCCTAGCTGGTGGCTTACTTGTATTTGGTGCCCTTTTAGGAGGAAGCCGGAAAGTGACGTTGGATACTCTGGCTCTTTCACATTTTTATAGGCCATAGTTAATGGTTGCAGTTCTACAGGCCCTGCTTCTGCAGTGGTTTCATCCCATCTTTCATCCCATCTTCGCTGGGGTGCTACTCTGCTACCCTGCTAAGCAGCGGGCCCACTAGATGGTAGTGCCCTCCAACCCTGGCCAGTCCTCTGAGCTTAGGCCGGCCTTGCGTCCGTGAGGCCCAGAAGGGTCTGCACTCACCGGAGAGGAAGTGTTGGAACCAGGCCCACAGTAATGTCCAGGACTGCACAGCCCCTGGGGCTTGGCCAGGCCTGTTCTGCCACAGAAGGTCCCAGGGCTGCACAGTTGGCAGTCTTCCACGTGTGCTGCCCCTGGGGCCTCTCGAAAAGTGCCCTGGGCAGAGAGAAGGATGCCACCAAGGTCAAGAGCCTGGAGACCAGAATGGGGTTTGAGGCCTGGACAGGATGGCCGCTCTGCCAGGAAGGGAGCAGAGCAGAGCCCCTCCACCCCCACCCTGGACACACAGGACTGGGGAGGAGGAGATGGCCTACTTAAAGAACTGAGCCTCTGAGACACTGACAAGAATGAGTAGCATTTACTTTTCGATAGACCAAAAGTGATGGTCAAAACACCCACGCAGTGAGGAATGCTGTAAATTCATAGCAGATTTTGATAGCAGGCAGGAAGAGATAATAGAGGACACCAGGTCATCTGAAGAGGTGTGTGTATTTTGGGGAGAGGAAGCCATGGCTACAGTTGTGGTGGGGTAATTGGGGGGTTCTGGAGGTTGGAGAACAAAGGTTGCACCTCCAGCCCCACCCCTGATGGGAGCTCCAACTCAACCTCAGTCTCCCAGCTCTGAAACCCCTCCCTCCTTCTTCCTTGGTCCCTCCCCACCCCATCCCCCAACAAGCCTGAGTTGCTTTGTCCCTTGTGACCTCTGGTCTAGCACCATTATGAGAAACCAGCTTCAAGAAAGGGAGTGGCAGTGCTCCTTATCCGAGTGGGGCAGGAGGCAGAGGGCTGGCAGGTGGAGTGTCCTTCACTCCAACCACCAGCACAGGGCTGGTGGCTCCAGAGCTTCTGCAGGCAAGAATGAAAAGATGCCAGAAGGGCTGAGGGGAGCTTCTCACCATGGGGCAAGGGATGGACAGCAGGCCCTGGGCTGGGCAGTAGTGCCCAGGTGGGCATGCTATGGGGCCAGCCAGCTTTGTCTGGTTG
The DNA here is from genome assembly GCF_053574225.1 of Canis aureus. Taxonomy (NCBI): domain Eukaryota; kingdom Metazoa; phylum Chordata; class Mammalia; order Carnivora; family Canidae; genus Canis; species Canis aureus. The sequence goes on from NC_135634.1 coordinate 19,882,737, forward strand.
CAGAGCTTTCCTCCTGGGCACTCCTGGCACCAGAGATGTCCTGGACCCTGGAAGGGGGATTGGTAATAAGGTTGGTTTCTTTCCATTCCCCTAATATTTGGGCTAGGCTTGGCACAAAGCAGGAACTCAGAATACATGTTGAATTGAATTGGGAACGCTGCAGCCTGGGACCCCAGGCTCTGTGTGTGTGCCTCCCTTTCTGAGGAGATCAGGTTATTGGAGGGTTTCAGAGCAGGACAGATGCCAGTAAAACTGAGGCGCTCTCTGAGCATCTGCCTCTGTCCACAGGTTGTCAATGCCTGGAGGAAGGGGTCCCACAATGGAGGCTGCACTGGCCATCTTCCCTAGCCGCCTTCCCACCTCCCTTGCTTTAGGATCTTCCCACTTCTGGGCCCTCTATGGGATGGAGTCTGTTCTGGGAACACTTACAGAGAAGCTGCCAGCACCACACGGCAGTGGAGTGGCAGTGCCTGGCTCAGGGCAGTGGTGACCTGTGGGGCATAGCACACAGGCCACAGCCAGCCTCGCACCCGGACTCTGGCGGGAAGTTCCCCTGGAAGAGAGGCAGAGAGCGGGGCTATGGGTGCCACAGCCTCCCTGGGTTCACCATTGATGGAGAGCGGGAGACCTCCACAGCACCCAGGCTTAGCCTCAGGATTTAAGGGCCAAGTCCCACCCTGGCTGTAAGCCCCTGGGTCATGCCAAAGATATGGCGAGTGTGGTTCTAAATGTGACCTAGATGGGGGCAGTGCATTGAGAAATTTTAAAACCAGCCTTATGAGCTAATTGTGTTTCTATTATAAGTTTACAAATGACATATCTGATAAAGGGATAGTATCCAATATATAATAAGAACTTATAAAACTCAACACCCCAAAAAAACAAATAATCCAGTTTATAAATGGGCAGAAGACATGAACAGACATTTTTCTAAAGAAGACATCCAGATGGCCAACAGACATATGAAAAGATGCTCATCATCACTTGTCATTAGGGAAATACAAATCAAAACCCAATGAGATACCTGTCAGAATGGTTAAAATCAGCATAAGAAACAACAGGTGTTGGTGAGGATGTAGAGAAAAAGGAGAACCTTTGTGCACTGATGGTGGGAATGCAAACTGGTGTAGCCACTGTGGAAAACAGCATGGAGGTTCCTCAAATAGTTAAAAATAGAGCTACCTACAACCCAGCAACTGTACTGTACTAGGTGTTTATCCAAAGGATACAAAAATAGTGATTCAAAGGGTTATATGCACACTAATGTTATAAACATGATCTCTAATAGCCAAATTATAGGAACAGTCCAAGTGTCCGTCGGTTGATAAGGAAGATACGAGATATATATCTCAGGAGGAAAGAGGGAGGTCAAAGCTGCATTATCCAGAGTGTATATATATATATCTACACTCTGTCATAGGATCTCTATCCATCATAGGATATATATAATGTGCAATCTTGCCATTGGATGGAGCTAGAGAGCATTATGTTAAGCAAAGTAAGTCAGTCAGAGAAAGACAAATACAGTATGATCTCACTCATCTGTGGAATTTAAGAAACAAAACAAATGAGCAAAGGAGAAAAAAGAGAGAGAGAGATGCAAGCCAAGAAAGAGGCTCTTAACTATGGAGAAGACAATGATGGTACCAGAGGGGAGGTGGTGAGGGGATGGACTCAACAGTGATGGGGAGTAGAGGGCACTGGTGATGAGCACCGGGTGCTGTGTGGAACCCCTGACTCACTACATTGTCCGCCTGAAACCAATATTACACTGTAAGTTAACTAACTGTATTTAAATAAAAAGTTAAAAAAACACAAACAGAAAGTCTCTGTTCCTCTACTTTGCTTATGTTTTTCTGTTGGTGTTTTTCTGTTGGTGACACCAACACTCTGTTGGTGTCATCTGTCTGTCTGTCTGTCTCTGTCTCTCTCGCTCTGTCTTATTTTAACTGATTTGTAATGGCCCTTATATAATAAGGTAGTAAGTAGGTGAATGTTGGGCCTGGCATCATATTGAAAATATTGCTCTGCTTTGTTGTTTGCCTTTTAAATTTGTCCACAATGCTGCTGAAGAATAGAAGCCTAAAATAACTGCCTTTAGACTCTGTGGTCTTTTCCCCAATTATTTCTGTCTTTCATGTCATGCTTAGATTTTTCACATTCTCTCAGGTTTTATAAATATCCATTTATATTTTGTATCTTAATTTTACAATTTTGCTTTTTTACATTGAAATCTGTATTTGATCTGAACTTTATTTTGATTACTGCTGTCTTCACTTTTTACACAAAGAACACGTATTACTTTTTGTTTACCTTTTTTAAGTTTTTTTTACTTTTTTTTTTTACTTTTTTATAAATAAGAAAATCTCTGAAATTTTACTTTTTGACCAAAAGAATTAAGGATATATCTTCATAAACCAGTCAAATCAACAGAGAACCCCAGAGCTTGGGCCAAATGATCTGTGCTAAGTCTTCAGCTAGAACTAGCTTCCAGAATGCTTGGCCTTTGGGGTGTACTGTTCTGAAGCAGCTTCTGTACTGGGATGTGGGCACTTTCCTCACTGACTCCAGCCCAAAGTGAGTGTCTCCCTTTCAGGATCTAGGGCCATTGGGAGTGGGTGTGGGTCCCATTCCGACTCTCCACCCTGCATCCCTAAGCACTAGCCCTTGCTTCTTCTGTTCCTGTGTCCTGTATCAACAGAGCTACCAGATTCTGAGGCAGAAGCTGTGCCCTCATCCCTCTTTATAGACCCCTTGGTGCCTGGGACAGTGCTGGGCTCCAGCTTATACTTAATAAACATGTGGTAACTTCAAGAATAGCCTCCCTTACCGTGGACAGAGCATGGGCTTGGGGACACCCCTGGGGCAGAAGGCCCCTGGGGGACAGAGCTGACAGTCTTCCACCTGGCCATTGCCGGCTTGAGAGCTGTAGGTGCCCGCTGGGCATGGGAACTGAGTGCCCCACATTGTACCTGTTTGAGAGAGAAGGAGAGGGATCTCAGGAGGAAAGAGGGAGGTCAAAGCTGCATTATCCAGGCACAGAGCTTCTCACCCTACTCCCTGGGGATAGTTCTTCAACAGGGGCCACGGGAGAAGGGGCAGGGAGCAAGGGGTGCCACTCACCCAGTATCAGCCTTCTCTGAGCTGAGAAACCCTTTGGACCCCCAATCTCTTAGGAAGGTTCTCCTGAAATCTAACCTTAGTCTGGGGAGTGTGCAGGCTGGCTCATGCCTTTCACTCTTGGCACTCACCTGTGACCTTGCCAGGGCACACCCTGGCCCCACTCACCTTGTGGACAGTAATGCCCAGGTTTGCATGTCCCTGAGGGCAGCTGGGCTCCACTGATACAGAACCAGCCCCTGGGACAGGGCGTACACTCCTCGACTGCCGTCAGTCTGGTCTGGTTGTTCCAGGTGCCTGGGGGACACTGGAACTGTGTTGGCTGTTTTGTGCCCAGAGGGCAATAATGGCCAGCTGGGCAGGGGATAGGGGGCCAGTTTGGACTCCCAGTTCCTGCAAACACAATCTCGAACTAGACATGGAGAAGCAGCAGCCCTTCCAGCTACATCCCCCTGGCAAGTGACAAGGACATAGCCTACAGCCTGGCATGGGGGAAGGGGCATGTAGGTCAGCAGTAGCCCAGAGGGTACCTGAGGCAGCAGGGTGGGGACTCAGAGGGGTCCTCATGCTCCCATCCTTGGGCACGCTAAGGTGAGATGAACCATGATTTGGGCAAAAAATTGGCTATGGGTCAGGGTCTATTTTCTTGGCCTTCCTGCCTTGGGGTAGAGGTGGTTCTTCACCCGAAGACAGGTTTCAACAGGCAGTATTAGCCTTTTCACTCACCCCTAGGACAGGCTAGTCCCGAAGGGCAGACCTCACACTGCGACAGGTCGGAGAGGTTGTTGTGGCTGCTGAACGTCCCAGGTGGGCAGGCATGGGTGGGAGCATGGGGGCTGGAGGAGCCCACAGGGCACACGTACCTGTGACAGCCAAGGGGTGCCCACTACACAGAGCCCAATATCCTGGGTGGTCACAGGGAGATCCTACTGTGCATACTGGCGTCTGTGGCTTTGGCACAGTAATCTCCCGGTGTTCCTTTCTCCCTGTAGTAAAGCCAGGGGTTACCCAGCTGCCTCTTGCTCATGCTCAGGCCGCAGGACTCCTGGGGAGGGTCCTTGAGCCCTGATCTGGAGGCAAGGGCCCTCCCAGGATATGGAGGGGGTATGTTTGCAGAAGCCTCACCTGAACTGGAGGGTCTGACTCTTGAATGGTGGGAGGGCTCTGAGCCCCCAGCCAGTCCCCTCTATCACTGAGAAAGCAAAGGTCCTTACCCTGGTGTGCAGTTTGCATCTGGCCGAGTCAGTCCAGCCTGGGTACAGGCCCTGCCTGCTGGGCACGGAATGCAGTCTGTGGCTTCATCCTGGCCTGGGTTCGGGCTAAATGTGCCTGGCTGGCACGGGATGGGGTGGGTGGCTTGGCTGGGGCAGTAGTATCCTGCTGGGCACTGCAGACACTGGCTGAGGACTGGGGAGAAAACGGCCCTCGTCACTGTAGTTCTCTCTGAAGGACGTGGGCTGCTGGCTTCAAAAGCAAAGCAATGAATGCTTCCCAGGCCACGGTGGGCCCGGGAGCGCAGGGAGCAGAGTGGGGTTCCCTTCCCCTCAATGCCGCTGGTTCCAGGGAGCGCCTGCTGCCTCAGCCGCACAGCCGACAGATGACTGTGATTGGGAGTCTCCTGACTTCTCAAGCCCCCATTTTCCTTTCTATAAAATGGGATCACAACACAGCTTCCCAAGCTTGCTGCGACAACATTGTACGGTGTGACAGAGCCCTGAGCAGCACTGGGCACACAGCAAGTCTCAATGAGTCCTAGTTTTGACATCACAGCATCACAATTTCAACACCCCCGAGAGAAAGGCAAGTGTCAGGCTGCTCTGGCTCACATCAGACCTCTGTTCACTGTTCTTGGAGGCTGGGTCGCTTCCCTGCCACGTGCATTGCGCTGCCCCAGTGTGTGTCAACTGTTGCCCTCACTCTGCCCTTAATTAAGTGGGAACCAGGGCTCCCGAGAGGGGAGCTGGCATCTGACCATGGGTGGTGCTTTGCCTCTCACTTCCCAACTCCTGGGACTTGTGGGGGAAATGGCTCCTTCCTACCCGACCATCTCCCCTGTGTGCCCAGCTTGGCCCTGTCCTCCAGGGGTTGGCGTCGTGCGGGGGCTGCTTTGGCCCTGGCCTGCAGAAGAAGCATCGGCACTGAGTGGGGAACATGCTTTCTGGATGGCTCCGAGGAATGGCCCAGGGAGTTGGTGGCTTACAGAATGCCATAGAAAAGTAGCTGAGAGACTCAGTCACAGAAATCTGTTTTCTTGAACTGTTTACCAGGGACTCAGTCCCGTCTCTGGTTAATAGCCTCGGAATTGGGGGAAAAATGGAGGCTATGAGGAGTTTGTCGTGTCTGTTTCTCTTCCTTTCAAAACCTGTCCAAGATCCATTTGTGTGGACTTCAGGGCATTTTGGGGTGGTATAGAGTAATGAGACAAATATGGGTTTGCACTGTGACTTCACACTGTGTGACTCAAGCCACTTAGTTGACCTCTGAAGCTCAGAGGGGATTGATTATGAGCCCCAGGTCCTGGGGTGTTCAATGGTGTTACATGAGCTAACACATGTGAGAACACTTAAAAGAATAAGCAGTGCAGAGCTTGCAGGCAAGTGGAGAGAACATTTTGAGCTAACAGATAGGGAAGGGGGTAGTGAGACCTACTGTGTGCAGGGAGCAGCGGCCTAGGCCCACCCTGTGGTAAATTGCTGGGACATGCAGAGCACCCCCAACACTACGCACCATTATTGCTGAGGGCAGTTGCATGCCCAGAGCCTAGCAGCTGGATCAGTGGGGGCCGCCCTAACCCATACAGTGCGATGCCAGGAACTATGGTTCAGAAGCTCCATTCCTGCCTAAGCTCTTAGGGGAGGGCAACAGCCTTGTATTGCCTTTTTTTTTTTTTTTAATTTTTATTTATTTATGATAGTCACACAGAGAGAGAGAGAGGCAGAGACACAGGCAGAAGGAGAGGCAGAGACACAGGCAGAGGGAGAAGCGGGCTCCATGCACCGGGAGCTAATTAGGAGCTCATCCAAAGGCTACCAGACCCTGACTTCATGATGCTGACTACAGCCAGTAGCGTGCCCAGGCCCTGATGGGGGTGAACACTAGGAAAGCCACACCTAGGGTGCAGCAGGCCCCATCAGACCCCCATGTTTGAGTGTCCATGCTCAGCTGGGAATGTCAGGACCTGTGCAGGAAGTTCAAAGGCAGCCCAGATTGTTCAACATAAAGTGTAAAGACAGAGGGGCAATGTGGCTGGGAGCCACCAGTACTGAGTACATGGAGAAAAAGAAATGAACAGTTAGAAATGAAGCGTGGGAAGGCTGACAGGGTCAAGGGAGGAGTGGTCAAGAGCACAGAGACCACCGTGCAGGGAGTCAGGGGTGGGGGCAGGTCTGCCATTGAAGGGTTGTGTAATATCAGCCCGTTCCTTGACCTTCCTGAGCCTCAGCTTTAAAAGAGAGGTACTATATTTATAAGGCTTTTGTGGACATCAGATGAGATGTTTATGTAAAGGACCTTGCACTGAGCCTAGCATATATTGAATGCTGAACAAGGGGTGGCTTCTGCCTTCATAATCATAGCAAAGTCAGCAAATCACTCTTCCCATTGTGCAAACAGCAAACAGAATTCAAAACTGACCTGCTGAACAGACGCTGATTTTGGGGTGGGGTGTCTCCCTCTTGCTTTCGAAGCTCCCAACTAGGCATGGAATGGCGACAGCACCATCTGGGCAGAAGTGGCCTGTGAGGGGAAGTCTCAGGGATAGGTCCCACTAGGACTCAGGGCCTCATCATGGGAGGAGTCTGCAGGCCCTGGGAGGGTGAGCTGGGGGCCCAGGACCCAGGCTGGCCTCTGAGGTGATCTGTAACCCAGAGCCCTGGGGTGCCATCACTGCCAAGGAGAAGATCAGAGCAGCAAAGTCTCTGCTCTCTGCTTTTCCGAAAAGCTTCCTTTGCTTGAAGGGTTCGCCCTGCCTTTCCTGACTGGCTGACTGAACCTCAGCACATTCTGGGCCTGACTCCTGTGTCTACTCCTCCAAGAAGCCTCCTGGGACCCTTGCCAAGCAGACTGCCAGTGGTGCTTCTCTCTGAGCTTCAACCACCCTGTCCTGACTTTGATTAAATACACTCCACATTGCAGTTCAGGGGGTTCCTGTGTCTGTCTCTCTCCTAAGAGTGAGCCCTGAGTGCCTGGGCATTGGCCCAGTGGATGGCATGTGCAAGTGCTCAAGACCAGTGAGTGAGGCAGAACATGGGTGGGTGGAGGGCTGGCAGGACCCCAAGCTCCTCTGCCCACTGCTGCCCCTCTGGCCTTCTTGTCACTGCAGTGCAACCTTTGGTTCCCCCTCCAACGCAGCCAGACACTTTGCCAAGGTCATTGCTACCTCTGATCCTGCCATGTACTTCCCCAGGGTGCTTCACTGCTCAAAACCTGTCAACACCCATCCATGTGGGCTCCAGGGCATTTTGGGATGATGGTATGGAGTGATGAGACAAATATGAGTTGGCACTATGACCTCACATCGTGTGACCCATGCCACTTAGTTGACCTCCGAAGCTCAGAAGGGATTAAGGCTGATTTGCAAAGCCCTCTTTGGCTCGTGGGAGTGGCTCTGTTACCTATGTCTCCCTTGCATACAGTGGGCTTCCCCATAATCCTCGCCCTGCCCTACAATATACATCAAAGTACAGATGGTAGGAGACCACAAGGTGGGGGCAGTATCTTCGCAGAAGGGAAGGGACAGGGACAAGAAGCCACTCCTGCTCATGCAGGTGTCAACACCCACAGTGTCAGCCTTGCTTCCCTACAGACCACTGGTGCAAGGGCTCTCCTTCCATTCCTCTCCCACTTTGGTCAGTGCCCTGGCAGTGCAGACACACTTCATGCTCAACTCGAACAAAATTAAGGAGAAAAATCTTTACTGCTGAAAAAAAAAAATTGCAACTTACATAGTCTTAAAGTCAACAAAAAATAAAAATTAAAGTGACAAATGTCCCGAGATGCTCCCTTCCTGATCTTCAGAACCCCACCTGTCTTGTGGCACTGCTCATGCTGCTGATGGGAGTAGGGGCACCTTGGAGCCAGCTCCTGGTTTCCTCTGTTCTGGCAAACCCACCCCAGGGAGGCCTGGCTGTTAAGGCCTTGGCACTCTCTCATGTCCCTTTTTTCTCATTACTTTTCTTTCCTCAGGCACCCCATATCTCTCATATTCTTTGTCACTCCAAACCACCCTTGCACAATGATGGCAACATCTATGCACACCTGAGTGGGAGAGGATTCCCTGAGGATCATCTTTTGAGCGAGTGCTCACTTCAAACTTGAATATCCTTGTGGAGAGAAGACAGAAGGACTGCAGAACTCATAGCAGTGGGGAGGGTAGGTGCTGGGCAAGAGGATCTCTCTATCTCTTTCTGCCTGATATTATGGGTTTTCGAATGAAGTATGGCCCTCCTTGAGCCCCTCCCTAGCCCGTTTCTGCTCCCATTTCTAAGAACAAGGGCAATGATGGGACTTGTGGACACTCAGGTGCTGGGGAGAAAGGAAGACTGGGGACGGCATGTGCATGTACTCAGCCAGAGAAGTTTCCTTACTGATGGGCAGCAGCAAAGCCTGCTGGGAAATGACAGAGCTCTTGTCTCTGACGTGAGGCACTTAGTGGCTGTTATTGATTCTCTAGCCAGAGTTCCCAGCTCTCACATGAGGAACAACTTGGTTTTGATAGAGCAGGTAACATTTACCTTTACTTTGAACTTTCTGCACACTTAGCAGGTATATCTATAGTAGGTATATCTATAGTAAGTATAGTATTATCACGTCTGTTTTAGAAATAAGGAAAGAGAAGTTTAAAGAAAATTTAAATAAACATCCCAGACTCACACAGATGACCATAAAATAAGTCTCAATAGCTTTCAAAAGATTGAAATAAAGAGAGTATATTTTCTGACCACAATGGAGTTAAAAAAAGAAATCAGTAAGACATCTAGAAAAGCCCCAAATATTTGGAAATTAAACAACACATTTCTGGGATGCCTGGGCGGCTCAGTGGTTGAGCATCTGCCTTCGGCCCAGGGTGTGATCATGGGGCCCTGGGATCGAGTCCCACATAGGGCTCCCTGCATGAAGCCTGCTTCTCTCTCTGCCTGTGTCTCTGCTTGACTGTCTGTGTCTCTTATGAATAAATAAATAAATTTAAAAAATAAACAACACACCTCCAAATAATCCATTGTTCAAAAAACATCAGAAGTAAATTAGAAAAATTTTTAACTTTGACGATAGTAAAAACCCCACATCATAAAATTTGTGAGATATAACTAAAACAATGCATAGATTCAAGTTTTTAGATTTGAATATCTATATATTAAATGCCTATATTAGAAAACAAGAAAGGTATAAAATCTATGATCTGTTTTCACCTTAGGAAACAAGTAAAAGGAAGGATATGATAAGAGCAGTAATTACAGAAATAGAAAAATAAAGAAAATCAATAAAAATAGAAGCTAGTTATTTGGAAAGATAAACAAAATTGATAAAGCTTTAATTAGACCCAATCAAGAAAAAAAAAAGAAATAACACAAATTTCCAATATCCGGAATGAGATAGTATCACTACAGATGATATGCTAAAAGGATAGTAAGGGGATAGTATGAACAACTCTATGACAATAAGTTTTATAACTTAAATAGATAAATTCCTTGAAAGATTTAAATTACCAAGTTATTGTAAGAAACAGAAATTCTGAATAGCATTAAATTTATTAAATTTTTGAATTTATAATTAAAGACCTTCCCAACAAAAAAACTCTAGACTCTGTGGCTTTACTGAGTTCTGTACAACCCTTACAAAATAACTCAACCAAATCTACATAAACTCTTTCCTAAAATAGAGAAGTGGGGACCACTTTGTAACTAACTATGATACCAGTATTACTTTGATATCACAATCAGACAAAAACTCAGAAAAGAAAACTATAGACTAATATACTTCATGAAGTAGATGCAAACATTCTTATAAAAATATTAGCAAATCAAATTCAATGATATGTAAAAAGGTTAAAATATCACAACCATGTGGAGTTTTTCTTAGGAATGAAAGCTTGGTTTAACATCCAAAAAACAATGATACTTATCATCTTATCAGAACAAAGGAGAAATCCATATGTTCATCTCAATCAATGCAGAAAAAGATAGGACAAAATTATATACCCATCCATGATAACAATTCTTAGTAAACTAGAAATAGAAGAGAATTTCCTCAATCAAATTAAAAAATCTATTAAAAATAGATAACATATTGCATGAAAAAAATACTATGCAATCTACACACGAAAGCTACTATAACAAATAAATGAAGCAGATAAGATCGAGGGATGCAAGAGCAATATAAAAAAGCCAATAGGGGATCCCTGGGTGGTGCAGTGGTTTAGCGCCTGCCTTTGGCCCAGGGCGCGATCCTGAAGACCCGGGATCGAATCCCACGTCGAGCTCCCAGTGCATGGAGCCTGCTTCTCCCTCTGCCTGTGTCTCTGCCTCTCTCTCTCTCTCTCTCTCTTTCTGTGTGTGACTATCATAAATAAATAAAAATTTAAAAAATATAAAAATTAAAAAAAAATAAAAAAGCCAATACTAGCTAGGGTCTCAAAGATATTGGTATACGCATGTTCATAGCATTATTCACAGTAGACAAAATGTGGAAGCAACTCAAGTGTCCATCAACAGATGAATGAAAAATCAAAATGTGTTATATTTGCACAATGGAATATTATTCAACCTTTAAAAAGAAGGAAATTCTGATATCTGGTATACTATGGATGAACCTTGAGAGTATTATGCTAAGTGAAATAAGCCAGTCACAAAAAAATCAAATACTGTATAATTCTACTTACATGAGATACTTAGAGTAGTCAAAATTGTACAGACAGAAAGTAGAACGGTAGTTGTCAAGGGCTAGGGGTACAGAGGAATGGAGATTATTGTTTAATGAGTATAGAGCTTCAGGTTTACAAAATGAAAAGAGCTATGCAGATGGATGGTAGTGACAGTTGGACAACATTATGAATGTATTTAAAACTACTAAACCGTACACTTAAAAATGGTTAAGATGCTAAATTTTATGCTATGTGTATTTCACCATGATGAGATACCACCTCACACCTATCTAAGTGGCTAAAATTAACAATTCTGGAAACAACAGAATGAGAATGAGAATGTGGAGAAAGGGGAACCCTCTTGCATTGTCAGTGAGAATGCAAACTGGTGCAGCCACTCTGGAAAACAGCATGGAGATTCCTCAAAAAGTTAAAAATAGAGCTACCCTATGACCCAGGAATTGCACTACTAGGTATTTAGCCAAAGGATACAAAAATACAGATTGTAAGGGGTACATGCACCCCAGTGTTTATAGCAGCATTATCAACAATAGCCAAACTATGGAGAAAGCCTAAATATCCATCGACTGATGAATGGATAAAGAAGATGTGGTTATAGGGACGCCTGGGTGGCTTAGCAGTTGAGCGTCTGCCTTCAGCTCAGGTCATGATCCCAGGGTCCGGGATCGAGTCCCACATCGGGCTCCCTGCATGGAGCCTGCTTCTCCCTCTGCCAAATGTCTCTGCCTCTCTCTGCATGGAGCCTGCCTCTCTGTGTGTCTCTCATGAATAATAAATAAAATCTTTTTAAAAAAAAAGATGTTTTATATATAATGAAATATTATTCAGCCATCAAAAAGAATGAAATCTTGCCATTTGCAATGGCATGGATGGAGCTAGAGAGTATTATGCTAAGTGAAATGAATCAGTCAGAGAAAGAGAAACACCATATGATCTCACTCATATGTGGAATTTAAGAAAGAAAACTGATGAACACATGGAAAGGAGGGAAAGGGAAAAAGTGAAACAAGCCGTAAATGACTCTTAATGATAGAAAACGAATTGAGGGTTGATGGAAGGAGGTGGGTAGGGGGTGGTAGGCTAGACGGGGGAAGGGTATTAAAGAGGGCACTTATGATGAGCATTGAGTGCTGTATGTAAGTGATGAATCTCTGAATTCTACTCCAGAAACACTGTATGTTTGAATTTAAACATAATTAAATTTTAAATTAAAAAAGAAAGATTTAATTTTTAAAAAATCACAAAAAGCAAATTGAAAAAAAAAAACTAGCTACCAACACTTGGAAATTGACATAAAAAATACAATTCCATTTATAATAGCATCCAAAAATGTGAAATACTTTTGCAGGTCCTGTATACTAAGAACTGTAAAGCTCTGCCAAGATCGTATGTACAAGGAACAGAGCTGGTACTTGAACCATCTTCTGATGCTTATGCTCCTCACCAGTCTGCATACATCTTTCCTTCTGTGTTGCCTCATTTCACTCTCCACAGTCGTGTGTGTGTGTGTGTGTGCACGCGCGTGTGTGCGCAGGAGGGAGCACGGGGTAACTGGACTTGTCCCTCAGAGACCACTTGGACTTCCACGGATATAGACCAATCAGAGCACTCTGTTAGCCCACCTTGTGTCAGTCCTTCCTCAATGTCATCAGATCCTGACCCATTCTCCCCTACCTGTGGGGCAGGGCTGGTAGCTGAGGACACTGTCTCTGAAGAAGTAGCCCAGAGGGCAGAGGACACAGGCATCATACTTGGTGCTTGGCTCCTGCCTGAGCAGGTGACACTGAGAGACAACAGGGAAGTGCAAGGTGAGAGGGCAGGGAGGTCCTGACAAACACCTGTACCTGGAGGCTGCTGAAAATTGAGATCTTAACTCAGGTGCTTACTTTGCCAAGTGTCTTTGCAGATCCCCTCACCTTTCTGCCCCTCTAACTTCTTCTGTAAAGGAAAATCACCACCAGCACTGCCTTCATATGTCACGGTGAAGTGGAATTAATTCTTGTGATCCAGAGAGCTTCATGGTTAAGCGGAGGTTCTCACCTACTTCTTATCTAACCCTTGGATGCTACAGCTCTGGCACTAATTTTCTTGAGGTGTAGTCATTGCTAGAGCAGAACTCTGAAGGATGGCAAGCTCTGAGGGAAGAGAGGTCTGCCGAACCTTTGTTCTCTACCCAGTGCTGCACATAGTAGGTGCCTGGTGACACCTGCTGAGTGACTGAGTCATGAGGTGGATGCTGTGGGCATTTGCACCACAGCACCATAGTTTCTATCTTAAAAGCATGTCACATGGGAATAGTGACTCTGAACCTCCCAGCACTTCACAGGTATCACCTCATTTGAGCCCTACAGTAGGAATAGGTTCTACCTGTTTCTGCATTGAACTGGCAGGACAAGGCCCTGGGGACTGGGTCAGAAGTGAACAGGGAGTGTTGGCTGTCTCCCCAGAGAGAGCATCACCACCTTACTTTGTGTGCACTTGTTCCTGATCCTGAGAAATTTAACCTCTTCTGGGAACTTCTTGATAACTTCCATGGCCCTTCCCACAGAAACGGTTAAGACAGGAGCTGCCCTTCCCCCAGGGTCACCTGGCAGTCCTTCCTTTCTGTGAGTCCTGGGAGCGTGCCACAGATTCTGGCGGGGCACAGCTGCCCAGCTGTCGTTCTGCTGAGGCAGCTGCAAAAGCCAAAAGAAGCTGAGCAACTGAGGAGAGGCCCTGCAGGCCGGGGATCCAGATCCATTTGGGTCTGAGGAGGAGCTACAAGTAGCCAGAGCTGCTGACTGTGAGTATTGGAAGAGCATTTCATGTGATGGCCAGCCCCACTTCCCACGTGAGGACTTGCCAGATCACAGGACAGGTGAGAAGCAGTGCCCGGCTAGAGCACAGATCTTCTGGCACCCACCCTCCACCTTGGCTGTGATTGAGATCGGAAGTGCAGGACTGTGTCCTGGGCAGGCTCTGGGGCATCAACCACCAGGCTCCTGGGCTTATTCCCCTGGGAGCTCATTAGCCTCAGGGGTACCATGGAAGGGACCTGCACAGAACCTGTTTCCTCCAGAGAGCAAGCAGCCCGCACCTCCCCAAATGCTTTGCCTTGCTGCAGGCCCTTCCTGCCTTTTCCCTCCTCTCTTCTTGAGGGCACAAGGGTATCTGCTCCTTACTGAAGGCCCTCAGGGCATTGCAAGCAGCTCCCAGTCATGGAGTGCTGGCCTGGCAGGCAGGTGACAAGGCAGAGGAGGTGGCACTGGGCCCCACTGTGGGGAAAGAGGGTGTCTCTCCCTGCAAAGAGTAAAGGAGAGGAGTGGCAGGCTTGGTGAGAGCCCCTCTACTCTGGGCCTTCTCCTGTGATGATGTTACTTCAGCAAAATCCTATAATCACTGACAAACTCTCATAAGAAATGGCTCTTCACTTAGGACATGGGGTGCAATGGCTGGTGCTGAGGATGATGGTTCTTTTGGATACAGCCAGTCTGAGACATGGGAAGAGGAAAGCACAGATGTAATGGGGCCACAGATTGGTTGAAACCTGCCCCCCGACCCCCCGCAACCAAACCCCAGAAACCTGATGCTGTGAGGAAGCCTCATGGCTTTGTTGCTACCCTCACCTTCTAGAATTTCAGGTGCTCAGTGTGCCCTGGAACCAGCATCATAGAATAATAGAGCTGACATTTCATCTGGTCAACCGTCTCATTTTACATATGGGAAACTGGAGACTCAGAGAGGTCATATGACTGGCTAGAGCTACCCTGAGGCCTTTGTGGAAGGACTGGTATAAGTGGGGGGCATGGAATGGCAGGGCTCCTGTCTGGGCCTCCTTTGCAGTTCATGAGGCCTAATGTCTGTCCTCTCTTTGTGCTCTTATGCCCACCCCCTACACCTGAAAACTGCTGCTCTGAAGCCCCAAGGAAGAGCTTCCTGAACTTTACCTCAAAAGTGCTCAGGAAATCCTTATGGGCAACCCCAAGAAGCCCCAGGTTCTTTTTTTTTAAAATAAATTTATTTTTTATTGGTGTTCAATTTACCAACATACAGAATAACACCCAGTGCTCATCCCATCAAGTGCCCCCCTCAGTGCCCGTCACCCAGTCACCACCACCCCCCACCCTCCTCCCCTTCCACCACCCTTAGTTCGTTTCCCAGAGTTAGGAGTCTTTATGTTCTGTCTCCCTTTCTGATATTTCCTACCCATTTCTTCTCCCTTCCCTTCTATTCCCTTTCACTATTATTTATATTCCCCAAATGAATGAGAACATATAATGTTCGTCCTTCTCCGATTGACTTACTTCACTCAGCATAATACCCTCCAGTTCCATCCACGTTGAAGCAAATGGTGGGTATTTGTCGTTTCTAATGGCTGAGGAATATTCCATTGTATACATAGACCACATCTTCTTTATCCATTCATCTTTCGATGGACACCGAGGCTCCTTCCACAGTTTGAAGCCCCAGGTTCTTAAGGAAGCCACAGGCTTTGGGGACAGACAGACCTGGCTCAGATCCCAGCTCTTCCACCCACAACTAGTTAGCAACTTCTGTCTACTTTGGTTTTTATCATATTATACTGGGACATGAAACCTACCTCAGAGAATTATGAACAATAAATGATAAAAGATTATTTATATATGTGATTTATATATCAAATAAGCATATATTAAACCAATATATAAAATGGATATATTTATATATGTTATAAGATTATATAAGCTGTATATATTTCTCACTTGATAAAGCCAACTACAAGTACTTGCTTCATATGATGCCCAGAGAGGCAGACATCTCACAAAGAGAAATAATATGCATTAAGGCACACAAAATTACTCCGGCTACATGAGATTATCAGGCTCAAGAGAAGGGGCAGAGTAGAAGGATGAGGGAATCAGAGAGGGAGTGATCCCTGAGAACCTGGGGAGGAAAAGCTGTGTGACAGTGCAGGTTAGAGAAAATGTGCGCCCTCCACCCTTCCTTTAGGGCACTGACCCAGCAGTGATGAAGGCTAGGGGCTGCGTTTATCCCTGGACCTGACAATCTACAGTTTGCCCTTGGCCAAGCACTTTACTCTCTTTGAGCTCCAGTGTCCTCATCTGAAAAGCGAGTGTTAGTTGTGCATCTGCAGAGTTGGTGAGAGGTCTAACAGAAAATGCAGGTAGGAGCCACAGATCCTGCACACAGCATGAACCCAGATGTCTGGGGGCTATTTCACCGACTTTGCTATTGACTCACCTGCACTGAGGGCACCAAGCAGAGGGGCCAGGGCCATCCAGAGCCCAGGCTGCAGCATGCTGGAGCAGTGACAGGGAAAGGCTGGGGCCAGATAATGTGCTGGATCCTTGGTCTGCCCAGGCTGGAGCATGTGACCTACATTGCTGTAACCTGACCCTCTGCAGCTGCCTTGGACGAGACCTAGTGCACCCCTACCATGGTCCCCCAGGAAACATGGCCTGTCTGAGAGCATCAGAGGAAGCCAGGATGTGTTCTTTGTTCAGTTCTCCTGTCCTTCCAGACAACAGCTGAGAAGAGCCAGACTGCCAGGCTCTGATGCCCTTACCGGCTGTGGGATTCTACAAATAACAGTCTTTTTCTGTCTCAATTGCCTCATCTTTAAAACTGAGGTGGCAAGAGTACCTACCTCCTGGGATTGTGAGAGAGCTAAAGGAGTCTCAGGCATCCTCAGAGCAGTGCCTGCACACATATGCTCAACATCGTTACTAATTCATGTTTTAATTTGCTGAGCATTTATTGAGTACTCACAGTTTGTCTGGCAGCATACAAAGGACAGAGGAGTGAAAGGCCAGGCTCATTTCCTTAGGGCTTAGCTTAAAGGCTACGAGATTAGCTCACAGGTAGTAATTCTAAACACAATCATTGTAAACCAGTTAGTACTATGTGGCCCAACCACAGGCAAGATTTCATTTGCTTTTCTCAGGAGCTCTGCAAGAGATGAAATCTTTATGGGTGTGGTGGGAACAGTGACTTGCTTGAAGTAGTCCACCGGCTAAGTGACAGAAGCTGGTCGATGTGGGTCGAACCCCATGCCAACTCAACCCTCTTCCCATGGTAACATCTGTGGTTCTCGTGGCCCCGGGGGACCACTTGGACATGGATGATGATGACTCCTTATTTGCCCAGAGCTGGCCCTTCCAAGGGCTGAGACACCAGTGGCTGGGTCGTGGGGGTTGAGCTCTGCAGCTTGAGCTCAGCTCTTGGAGGACTCTTCTCAGGTCTAAAGTACTGTGAGGTCAGTGATCTTGGTGCGTATGATGCTGACTGTAAGTGCTGATTGTAAAAGCCATCAGATTTTAGAGGGACTCAGAGCCCTTCATGCCCTGGACATGCCCACTGTCCCACCTCTGTTGTACGACTCTCCCTCATCCCTGTGCCCCATCACAAGGCCATCTTTCTTTTCCTCATACACTTAAGGACCACTTCAGATTTCTGCTTAAGTGCTACCTCCTCCCTATCTATCTGATCACTTTCCTGCCGTTTTATTTTTTAAGATTGATTGATTTATAGAGGGAGAATGTGAGCAGGAGGGGCAGTGGGAGAGGGAGAGAGAGAGAGAGAGAATATCAAGCAGACTCCATACTGAGCCTGGAGCCCCATGAGGGGGTTTGATGTCATGACTCTGAAATCATGACCTGAACCGAAATCAAGAGTCCAATGCTTAACCAACTGAGCTACCCAGGAGTCCATCAGATGGCCCTGTTTTAATTCTCTGACTTACACTTAGTACCATTGGTATTTATCTTATTTGTTCTCAGATCATTGGTCTCTTCTCAGGGGACTCTAAGGCCATTAGAGCAGGGACCTGGCTGGTCTCTTCCTCTGTGGTCCTGGTGCCTAGCATAGTGCCTGGCATGTAGTGGGTTCTTGAGAAGGGATGAAGTGAGATGTGGAGTGAGATGTGCCCCCACTCAGCATCTCTGTTAACTGCAGAAGTTTATTTTTCAATCTTAGACACATGCTCAGCAAAAAAATGAATCAGAGTAGAGCAGCTTTGGTTGGTTTGAAGGGAAGTGGTACTGGCAGGGATCCTGGGGCCTCTTTGCTCTCCAGCTTGCCCCACAAGCAATCCCTAAGGCTCCCTGTGCAAATGCAGAGCACTAAGCACAGTTTAAGAACTACTAATCAGGTCCAAAGTCCTCATTTTCTGAAGGATAAAGGCACAGAGAGGTGAGGAAATGTGCCCAGGTTCACTCAGTGAGATGCAGGCCTGAGTCCCTTGACTTTGACCTGAGGCTCTTTCTATTGTCCTCAATAACAAACTCAGATAGATGCTGCCCACATTCACCTTAAATCAGCTGTTTGGTCTGCAGCTATTTTTGGGTCAGCTGTACCCCTACCTGCCCAGGTCTCCAGTTCCCAGACAGAGCCTGAGATAAACCTTGGTCCCAACCTTCTTCAGGAATGTGCTGTAAAAGGCATCCTTGGTGAAGAATAAAGCTGCAGGCACCTCCCCACATACACCCACCAGCCAGCCAGAAGGCCCAATCTCTTCCCAGATGAATGTGGCCCTGTCTGCTGTACTGTGCCAAGCTGACTTTTCTCAAAGGAACCTCAGTGCATCCGTTTCCTTCTACTTTGTGAAAAATTCCTGGAAACTTGTGTAATCTTCTTTTATTACAGATAAGAATTGCCACTTAAAATTCAGTATAGTGCAAAGGGAAGCCAAGTTTGTCAGTCACATCTGCTGAAGTGTGAACACTTGGAGATGTGTGTGGGGCGGGGGAGTTCACCAAACAGCAAGGCTCCAAGGGAACAAGAAAACCCAACCAGCTTTCCCATTAAAGCCTCTAAACTAGGGAGCTTTTCAGTCTCCTGTTTCTGAAACTCAGACCTGGCCTATTACTCTGGCCTCTTCCAGATTCCAGAAAAGGACAGCTAGGGCTGTCAGCAGCCAACTAACTGCATCTTCAATTTCCCTTTTAATCTCTCTCATTTGCTGGCTTCAGAATTAGCAACAAAGAAATCTGGCTCCCACACCACACATAGGGAGAAAAGTAGTGAACTTGCGGCAGATTTTCTAGGATGGATGAATTTTGTAATGGTAACTGCTCTACTGAGTCAAGAACCTCTGAACTTGGTGGACCTAGGAAGCAGCAGCCCAGCTTATTTTCGTGCTCCTGATGGGTGGGCCCTGATGCCAGAGGGAGACAGTGAGGATAACACAAGGACCTAGACCATTTCAGTTCACAGTGACATGATGATGACAGTGATAATTACCTTACGGTAATATTGGCAGTGATGATGATGGTGGTGATGTTAGTGATGGTGGTGATGGTGGAGATGATGATGGTTATGATGATGGTGGTGATGATGGTGGTGATGATGGTGATGGTGGTGATGCTGCTGCTGACCATATCTTGGGGACTTGATTTTTTTTTTCAGGCATTATATGAACACTATTTCATCTGCCCTATCAATAATTCTTTGAAGTGTCTGCTATTACTAACTTCATCTAATAGATGATATTGAAGCCCTAACAGACTAAGTAATTTCCCAAAGTTATTCTTCTATTAAGAGACCAAGATGTGGGGAAGCCACTGAATGGCTCAGTTGGTTAAATGTCAACTCTTGATTTTGGCTTAGATTATGATCTCAGAGTTGTGGGGTCAAGCCCCATGTTGGGCTCAGTACTCAGCATGGAATCTGCTTGAGATTCTCTCTTTCCCTTTCCTTCTGCCCCTCCCCCTGTTTGCACACACACTCTCTCTAAAATAACTAAATAAAATCTTTAAAAGAGAGAGAGTCCAAGATGTGATTCAAATGCAGGCCTGTCTAAAGCCTATGTGTGTGGGTTTTTTTAAGATTTTATTTGTTTATTCATGAGAGACACACAGAGAGAAGCAGAAACATAGGCAGAGGGAGAAGCAGGCCCCCTGCAGGGAGCCTGATGTGGGACTCGATCCCAGGATCCTGGGATCATGACCTGAGCTGAAGGCAGGTGCTCCTGAGAGGGGCACTTGACAGGATGAGCACAGTGTGTTATACTATATGTTGGTAAATCGAACTCCAATAAAAAATATACAACTCCCTCCCAAAAAAAAAAAACCAGAACAAAAGCAAGTGCTCAATCACTGGGGGTTAGGGTTAGGGTTAGGGTTAGGGTTTTAAAACCTAAAACCTATGGTTTTATTTTTTTTTAATTTTTAAAAACATTTTTTTTAATTTATTCATGAGAGGCACACACAGAGAGAGAGAGAGAGAGAGAGAGAGAGGCAGAGACACAGGCAGAGGGAGGAGCAGGCTCCATGCAGGGAGCCCGATGCAGGACTTGATCCCAGGACTCCGGGGTCACACCCTGGGCAGAAGGCAGCTGCTCAACTGCTGAGCCACCCAGGCGCCCCAAACCTATGGTTTTAAACACTCTGGCAGGGTTCTCACTCTGGGGCACACATCTGAATTCCCTTGGAAACTTGCTAAAAACTCAGGTATCTAGCTGCATACGTTATCACTTATGGAGCATGTCAGCACTGAGCGTAGCCATCTTTCCTTAACTGCAAAGGTCCCTATTCCCTCTGAATTGCTTCCATGTTTGGGTTCAGGAATCTTTATTACATTGGAGCAGTTGCTTGTGGGTCACACAAAGCCTGAGACCCCTCTTTCTACAAGAAGGACTTTGCTCAAACAAATAAATAAAACTAAAAATAAATGCTTTACCATTGCAAAATTGCTAGAAAGAACCTAAATCTGAAATTAATATGCCAGTTAAACTCCTCTTTTTTTTGTATCCTCACTCGCATTAACTATTTTTTTTGCATTTATTTTATTTAAATTCAATTAATTAACATATAATGTATTATTGATTTCAGAGGTAGAGGTCAGTGATTCATCAGTTGCATATAACACCCAGGGCTCATGACATCACATGCCCTCCTTAATGCCCATCACCTAGTTCCATCCCTCCCCCATCCAGTGACCATCAGTTTGTTTCCTATAATTAAGAGTCTTTTATGGTTTGCATCCCTCTCTGATTTCATCTTGGTTTATTTTTTTCTCTCTCCCCCTATGATCCTGTTTTGTTTATTAAATTCCATGTATGAGTGAGATCATAGGATAATTGTCTTTCTCTGATTGCCTTATTTCACTTAGGATAACATCCTCTTGCTAGGTAAAAGAGCCTATTTGCAGATAAAGCCACCCAGCTGCTTGATTTCTGTACAGCATCAGTGTTTGGTCAGGAGAGGTGGTGGCATTTCACAGGCTGAGAACTGCCGCACTCTTTTTCTGGTCTGGGGCAAGTGAACTCACCAGGGGGAATTAGCCCCTTATTAAATCATTGGAAGACTCTTTGGAAAACAATGATTGGTTATCTCATCTCCACTTTGGGCGGATCAGAAAGACTGTCATGGGTTAGGTAAAGTGTGATTTGTATCCACGTTCTAACTTTTGGGAAATACTCTAAAGAGGGCAGATTTGTGTACTGGGATACTTTCAGATTCTGCTATTTTAAATATATGGTCACAATTTAAAGCTATCATTTGATTCAGAAAGGAAGTTGATAATGTCATTGATGAATGAGTAAAGTTCTGACGTGCTTTTATTATTTTTCTTTGGTCTACTCTTTAATGTGAAAGAAAATATCAACCAAAATTCATTTAGGAACTACACCCATTCATCAATTGTAACCAGTTTGACTACAGAAACAAAAGTTGGTCAAAAATTAACAAAAACATTCTTTGAGAATCAATTGGGTATATGTAATTTATAATTAAGAGTACTGTATAGTTTATTATTATTTGTAAATTATGTGGCAGTAAAGTTTCATAATGTTTTTTAAAGTTTTATAATGTTTTACAACATAATGTATGTAATGTTTTGGAGAGCTGGTTTGTTTTTTTTTCTTAAAGAAAATGATAATTTATTAGTTCTTATAGTCCATGGTAGACTCTATGTATCACTTGATTTAGGGAACCAGAAATGACTCTAGAAACCAGTTTATCACTCCCTATCTTTTGACTGCTTTCCTTTTGTTATCTCCATGGTTTTTTTAATAATAAATTTATTTTTTATTGGTGTTCAATTTGCCAACATACAGAATAACACCCAGTGCTCATCTCGTCAAGTGCCCCCCTCAGTGCCCGTCACCCAGTCACCCCTACCCCCTGCCCTCCTCCCTTTCCACCACCCCCAGTTCGTTTCCCAGAGTTAGGAGTTTTCATGTTCTGTCTCCCTTTATATTTCCTACCCATTTCTTCTCCCTTCCCTTCTATTCCCTTTCACTATTATTTATATTCCCCAAATAAATGAGAACATACACTGTCCTTCTCCGACTGACTCATTTCACTCAGCATAATACCCTCCAGTTCCATCCACGTTGAAGCAAATGGTGGGTATTTGTCATTTCTAATGACTGAGTAATATTTCATTGTATACATAAACCACATCTTCTTTATCCATTCATCTTTCGGTGGACACCGAGGCTCCTTCCATAGTTTGGCTATTGTGGACATTGCTGCTAGAAACATCGGAGTGCAGGTGTCTTGGCGTTTCATTGCATCCGTATCTTTGGGGTAAATCCCCAGCAGTGCAATTGCTGGGTCATAGGGCAGGTCTATTTTTAACTCTTTGAGGAACCTCCACACAGTTTTCCAGAGTGGCTGCACCAGTTCACATTCCCACCAATAGTGTAGGAGGGTTCCCTTTTCTCCGCATCCTCTCCAACATTTGTGGTTTCCTGCCTTGTAGAGTGCACACAGCATACACCAGAAACACTCATTGAAGTGCCAGGCCCTGGACAGTGTATGACCCCTATGTAATATAGTATTACTCTTGGAAGCAGGGAACATAACAAGCTTTCATAATGCACAAAAGACAGAAACCTAGACATAATAATAAGATGGAGGAATTCTCCTCAGAAGGAATATCAAGGAGAGATCACAGTGAGGGATTTGCTCAAAACAGATATAAGCAATATATCTGAACAAAAATTTAGAACAACAGTCATAAGAATACTACCTGGGGTTGAAAGAAGCATAGAAGAACCAGAGAAACCCTAACTGCAGAGATGAAAGATCTAAAAATGAATTAAGCCAAAATAAAAAATGTTATAACTGAAATGGGAAACTGACTGGATGTAATCACAATGAGGATGGAAGAAGCAGAGGAATGAATAGGTGATACGGAAGATAAAATTATGGAAAATAATGAAGCTGAAGAGGGAAAGAAAACTATTAGATCATGAATATAGACTTAGGGAACTCTGCAAATCCACAAAGTGCAATAATATCTGTATCATAGGAGTCCCAGAAGAAAAAGTGCACCAAAAAGGGGGCAAGAGGGTATGTTTGAATAAATTATAGCTGAGAACTTCCCTAATCTGGGCAAGGGAACAGGCATTTAAATCCAAGAGGTACAGAGAACTCCCCTCAAAATCAGCAAAAGCAGGTCAACACCAAGACAATAGTGAAACTTAAAAAATACAAAGATAAAGAGAATCCTGAAAGCAGTTAGGGAAAAATGTCCTTAACTTCCAAGGGTAGACACATATGGCTAGCAGCAGACCTGTCCACAGAAATTTGGCAGGCCAGAAGAAAGTGTCAGGATATATTCAACATGCTAAATGGGGAAAATATGCAGCCAAGAATACTATATCTATCAAGGCTGTCATTTAGAATGGAGGGAGAGATAAAGAGTTTCCAAGAAAAGCAAAACTAAAGGAGTTCACAACCACTAAATCAGCCCTGCAAGAAATATTAAAGGGAATCCTTTATGAAAGACCAAAAGGGAACCCATTATGAAAGACCAAAACAAACAATGATTAGAAAGGAATAGAAAAAATCTATAGGAATAGTGATTTTATAGGTAATACAATGACACTAAATTAATATCTATCAATAATTACTCTGAATATAAATGGACTAAATGCTTCAATCAAAAGACATAGGGTATCAGAATGGATTTAAAAGAAAGACTCATCAATATGCTGTTTACAAGAGACACATTTTAGAGAAAGACACCTCCAGATTGAAAGTGAGGGGGTGAAGAACCACTTATCATACTAATGAACATCAAAAGAGAGCTGGAGTAACCATCCTTACATCAGACAAACTAGATTTTAAACCAAAGACTGTAATAAGAGATGAAGAAGGACACCATATCATAATTAAAGGGTCTATCCAACAAGAAGATCTAACAATTGTAAACATTTATGCCCCTAACTTGGGAGCAGCCAGATATATAAGTCAATTAGAACAAACTTAAAGAAACTCATTGATAATTATACAATAATAGCAGAGGACTTTAATACCCCATTCACAGCAATTAACAGTTCATCTAAGCAGAAGATCAACAAGGAAATGAGAGCTTTGAATGACACACTGGAGCAGATGGACGTAACAGATATATCCAGAACACTTCATCCTAAAGCAGCAGAATACACATTCTTTTCAAGTGCACATGGAACATTCTCCAGAATTAATCATATATTGGGTTACAAATCAGTCTTCAACAAGTACAAAAAGATCGAAATCATGCCATGCATATTTTCAGACCACAACGCTATTAAACTTGAAGTCAACCAAAAGAAAACATTTGGAAAGATCACAAATACATAGAGGTTAAAGACTATCTTACTGAAGAATGAATGGGTTAACCAGAAAACTAAAGAAGAAATCAAAAAGTATATGGAAGTAAATGAAAATGAAAATATAACACTCCAAGGCCTTTGGGATATAGTAAGGCAGTCATAAGAGGGAAGTGTATGGCAATACAAGCCTTACTCAAGAAACAAGAAAAGTCTCAAATATACAATGTAACCTTACACCTAAAGGAGCTGGAGAAAGAACAATAGATAAAGCTTAAAACCAGCAGAAAAAGGAAAATAATTTAGTGCAGAAATCAATGACCTAGAAATAAAAAAAAAAAAACAGTGGAACAGATCAAGGAAATTAGGCAGTGGTTCTTTGAAAGAATTTTAAAAATTGATAAACTCTTAGTCAGACTTATCACAAAGAAAAGAGAAAGGATCCAAATAAATAAAACAACAATGAAGGAGGATGGATCACAACCAACACCACAGAAATACAAACAATTATAAGATAATATTATGAGTAATTATATACCAACAAATTAGGCAATCTGGAAGAAATGGAAAAATTCCTAGAAACTTGTGACTACCAAAACTGAAACAGGAAGAAATAGAAAACATGAACAGATCCATAACCAGCAAATAAATTGAAGCAATAATAAAAAATATCTGAACAAATAAGAATCCAGAGCCAGATGGCTTCCCAGGGGATCTCTACCAAACCTTTAAAGAAGAATTAATACCTATTCTTCTAAAGCTGTTCCAAAAAATAAAAATGGAAGAAAAGCTTCCAAACTTGTTCTATGAGGCCAGCATTACCTTTTGGAAAAAAACAAAAAACAAAACAGAGAAAGACCCCACTAAAAACGGTGCAAAAATTCTTAGCAAGACACTAGCCAATCCAATTCCAGTAGTTCATTAAAAGGATTATTTACCATAATCAAGTGGGATTTAATCCTAGGCTGTAGGGGTGGTTCAATATCTGCAAATAAGTCGACATGATACACTACATTAATAAAAGAAAGAATAAGAACTATATGATCCTTTCAATAGATGCAGAAAAAGCATTTGACAAAATACAGCATCCTTTCTTGATAAAAAATCCTCAAGAAACTCGGGATAGAAAGAATATATCTCAACTTCATAAAGGCTATATACAAATACCCACAGCTAATATCATCATCAATGCGGAAAAACGGAGAGCTTTTCCCCTAAGGCCAGGAACACAATAGAGATGTCTACTCTCACCACTGTTGTTCAACATAGTACCAGAAGTCCTAGCCTCAGTAATAAGACAACAAAAAGAAATAAAAGGCATCCAAATCATCAAAGAAGAAGTCAAATTTTCACTCTTCACATATTACATGGTACTCTTTTTTGAAAACCTGAAAGACCCTACAAAAAAATTATTAGAACTAATACATGAATTCAGTAGTCATAGGATATAAAATCAACATACAGAAACCTGTTGCATTTCTATACACCAATAACGAAGCAACAGAAAAAGAAATTAAGGAATTGATCTCATTTACGATTACACCCCAAACCATAACATATCTAGAAATAAACCTAATCAAAGAGGTAAAAGATCTGTACTCTGAAAACTATAGAACACTTATGAAAGATATTGAAGACGACACCAAAAAATGGAAAAATTTCCATGCTCATAGATTGAAAGAACATTGTTAAAATGTCTATACTAACCCAAGCAATCTACAGTTTCAATGCAATCCCTATCAAAATATTATCAGCCTTTTTCATAGAACTAGACCAAACAATTCTAAAATTTGTGTGGAACCAGAAAAGACCCTGAGTACCCAAAGTAATGTTGAAAAAGAAAAGCAAAATGGGAAGCATCACAATCCCAGACTTCAGGCTGTATTACAGAGCTGTAATCATCACGACAGTATGGTACTGGCACAAAACAGACACAGAGATCAACAGAACAGAAGAGAGAACCCATAAATGGACCCTTGACTCTATGGTCAACTAATCTTCAAGAAAGCAGGAGAGAATATCCAATGGAAAGAAAACAGCCTCTTCAACAAATAGTGTTGGGAAAACTGGACAGCCACATGCAGGAGAATTAAACTAGACCACTTTCTTATACCATACACAAAAATAAATTCAAAATCGATAAAAGGCCTAAATATGAAACAGGAAGTCATCAAAATCCTAGAGAATAACACAAGCAGCAATCTTTTTTACCTTGGCCACAGCAACTTCTTACTAAATACATTGCCAGAGGCAAGGGAAACAGAAACCAATAATGAGCTATTGGGACCTCATCAAGATAAAAACCTCTGCACAGTGAAGGAAATAATCAACAAAACTAAAGGCAGCCTACAGAATGGGAGAAGATATTTGCAAATGACGTATCAGATAAAGGGCTACTTTCCAGAATCTATAAAGAACCCATCAAAATCAACACCCCAGAAATTAATAATCCAGTTAAGAAATGGGCAAAAGATATGAACAACTATTTCTCCAAAGAAGACATACCAATGGTTAACAGATGCATGAAAAAATGCTCAATATCACGCATCATCAGGGAAATACAAATCAAAACTACAGTGAGATACCAACTCACACCAGTCAGAATGACTAAAATTAACAACTCAGGAAACAACAGATATTGGCAAAGATACAGAGAAAGAGGAACCCTTTTGCACTGTTAGTAGGAATGCAAACTGGTGTAGCCACTCTGGAAAACAGTATTGTTTTCCTCAAAAATTTTAAAATGGAACTACCCTAGGACCCAGCAGTTGCACCCTAAGGAATATAGGTATTTAGTCAATTATACAAAAATGCCAATTTGAAGGGGCACATACACCCCAATGTTTATAGCGTCAACTTCTGCAATAACCAAAATATGGAGGGTCCTAATGTCCATTGACTGATAAATGGATAGAGAAGATGGGTATATATACGATGGAATATTACTGTCACCAAAAAGAATGAAACCTTGACATTTGGAGAACATGGATCAAATTGGAATCTATTATGCTAAGCAAAATAAGTCAATCGGAGAAAGACAAATATCATATGATTTCACTCACACATGGAATTTAAGAAACAAAACAGATGAACATAGGGAAAGGAAGAAAAAATAAAATAAGATAAAAACAAAGAGGGAGGCAAACCATAAGTGACTCAATTATAGAGAATAAACAGAGTTGCTGGATGGGAAGTGGGTGGGGAGATGGGCTAAATGGGTGATGAGCATTAAGGGGGGAACTTGTGATGAGAAGTAAAAGTTATATTTAACACTAATCACTAAATTCTTCTCCTGAAGCAAACAAGCAAAAAAACAGGCAAATCTTACCCTGGAGAGAAAACATATTAAACTACTATTTTCCATTTAAAACAGAAAAATAAAAATCCAACCTCCTCATCTTTGAGGTTCAATTTGTTCTTATGACAAAGTTCCCATATTTACCAAAGGGGTAATGCAGTTGCAAGCCGCTTTGTGCTGAGCAGATTCCAAGAGGCACTTGTTGAGGTAATTATGCAATTACACTAAATTATTCAGTTACGTTAGAAATTTAGTCAAAACCAGTAGACATGCCAGAGAACAAAAACAAATGGCTGGGTTGGTGGAAGGGAGGGAAAGAAGGGGAAGATACAGATAGACCACTGAGATATCAAATATTGATGTAAGAGGCAAGGACTTTAAAATACTGTAATTCATTAGTGCAAGAAAATAAATAACAAGACAAATGTTTTTACTCTGAGGAAAAAAAAAAAAAAGCATAAACTACATGCATCAGAAAGCTTCCACTAAGTGGCCAGGATGCTGCGTATCAATACACCAGATCCAATTAGTCATTAGTTAAGAGATGGTCCCAGAGTGCTAATTCCAGCCCTTTGGGACTGACATTGACAGCTGGAAGATGAATGCTGAGATGGCAGGGCCTAAGTAATATGGGGACAGAAAGTGCTGATAAAGGAATGAAATTCAGAGAAGAGATGGATTAGAAGAACCTCTCACAGTGGGGCTGTTCTAGGTGGGGATCCCAGGAGCACAGACTACCAGTTAGAAAAGCGCCATCAGGCAAGGATTAACCTGGCCTAGTACCCTTGAGTGCTCAGTCAGGAAGGGCTGGGAGCAACCCAGGATGGGTGTGGCCTTGAAGGGAATGCCGCAATGGAGCAGCTGACTGGCTCCTGGCTCAGCAGTTTCTCTCTGAAGGGGAAGTTGAGCAGAGCACACCCCTGGCTGCCACGCTGACCAAAGCAGTTCCTCTAGGGGGCCAGTGTTGAGATCATTCTGTTCCCTATGCTCCTAGTACTAGGCCAGGGGGTACCTGTGTCTTCCTGTGCTCTGTGAGCCCTAAATCTAGCCTCACTCCCTGGAAATAGGGCCCTCAGCATGTGTAGGAAGGAGAGGCTGGTTTTCCTGTCTCCTTACCACCTCAGTCTTGAATTCCTGGCACTTCCAGAGTGATTGTCAGCTTCTCTGAAATGGTGTGGACCTCTTTTTCCTGTCTCCCAAATTACTGCTTTATTCCCCTTCCACGACCTTCAGCAGATCATACCTGCATGTTGTCTGGCCAAGGCGTCTATCGGTCAATAAATATGTGTGGTCACCCCAGGGCCAAGGGCCACATGACAGAAGATGAGGTGGATGGGAGTTAAGTGTGAGATATTTTGGAGTAGGTAGGCTTTCAGAAGATCCTGTGTCCTCTCTCTGTGCAGGGCTGCCCTCTACTGACCAGTGTTCAGCTGGGCCTAGCTCAGAGTTCACCATGCAGCAGAGAATCTCAGTAAGTTCTTGTGCATGCTCAGGAGTCATCACCTGACCTAAGGACTCAGAGACACCAGGAGCAGAGCCTACCACCAAAGGTCCTTCTCTAAAGGACTGCTACTCTGGGGCGGGGGGAGGGGTGGGGGAGGGTCAAGGGACCCTGTGGGACTCAGGCTGGATCCTGCAATGGAGGCACTGATCTCACCAGTTACCAGTACAGGATAAGCAGGTGTTCCTCCTTTTCTTGTTCATCATCACCTACTTTATAGGCCCAAATCCACACTTAATCTGCTGCCCAAAATCTTGAGTCTAAAATATGCTTTTTCTCTCTTAACCTTCATGGGAATGGAGAGCCCTGGATGCCCTTTTCTCCCCATAGTGCCGTATCTCATTTGTTCATTCATTTGTTCTTTTGTCCCACAGATATTATCTGAGCAGGTGTTGTGTCCTGAAAATGTTAAATAAACCACACTTATGGTCCCAGAAACGTGCATCTAGATTAAAAGAAAGCCAAGAGAATGTATAGTCACAATTCATGGTGAGAAGTGCTATGATGAAGGAAAAACACAGATACCCTGGGAGGGGCTTAACCTTTTTACACTTTGGGGGAAATGACCATGCCCTTTATATCAGTCAATCATTGCCTAATAACAACCATAACATTTCAATGCCTATAGTAAAACACATTTATTTCTCACGTATTTGTGGAGCAGCTTGGATTTTGTTGATAAGTTGGGTTTGGTTGGACATCTGTATCTCAGCTGAGTTGGGCCCAATCAGCTCCACATGTGTTTCTCATCATCATGAACAGTGGGCCTGCTAGGCTCTCTTTATCTCATAACAAGGGGAGACCCAAGAAGGCAAACTAAATTCACAAGCATTTTTCAAACTCCTGCCTACTTCATGTTTGCCAACATCCCACTGGCTAAAGAAACTCACATTGGCTTCCCCCCAAGTAACTCTTTCACAGTGTAATTTGATCTACCCCACATCTCTGCCTTGTCTTTGTCTCAGAAATCATCTGGAAGGAGGACTGGTACAAGAGGTTGTATCCAGGTGGATTTCTGTCCATTGTTTTTATATGGTGGCTTGAAATCATTTTGGAGTTTCATTTCAGTGAGGAGAGGCAGACAATGGACCAAATGAAAAGTAAACTATGCAATGTTATAAGGTACTATGGAGGCAGTGGTATGTTGGTAAATGTTAACATTACCGGCTCTCCATCTTTGAAAACACCCTCGCTTGTAGTGTCTACCAATTTCTGTGGTATAAATATTCCTACAGTGGCCAATGTCATACTGTCAACATGAAATAAACAGGGTCACAACTGTCTCAAAGATTTAAAAATTGGTTTTTTGTGAGCTGATAAATTCAGGCCCCAATACACCACTGTTTGAATGGCCATTGACTGGGGTACGGGGACAGGGAGTGGTGAGGTAGGACTACAACGTTAAATAGGGTAGTTAGGGAAGACAACCCCACAGAGAGAGCCAAGACATGCAGAAGACAAAGGAGCAAGCCCTGAGGATATCTGGGGAAAGAGCTTTCTAGGCCATCTCAAACAGGCTCTGAAATAGTCCCTAACAATCTCCACCTGTGGAGATGACATTCTGTATAGTCTCCTCTCTCTGTGTGGAGCTGGATAGAGTGATTTGCTTCTAACCAGCATCATATGATGTTTTTTCCTATGATAAGGTTAAAATAGATTTTTTGACTGTGTCTTCCTAGCAGACTCTTTTTCAGGCTTTGAAGAAGCAAGAAGCTGAGGCCCTAGTCCAACAGCCCATAGGAAACTGAGTCTCACTGATAACCATATGAGCTTGGAAGTAGGTCCTTTCCCCATAAAGCCTTCAGATAAGGTCTTGGCCTGGGTGACAGCTTGATTGCAGGCTTGTGAGATATGTGAAGTAGAGGACCCAGTTAAGCTGTGCTCAGATGCCAGACCCACAGAAACTGTGAGATAATAAATGTGTGTTGTTCTAAGCTGCTAAGTTTTGTGATAATTTGTCATGCAATAGTATGTTGAGAATAACTATGCCCTGACTGACAGAAAAGCAAGTGCAAAGTCCATGGGGTATGAATGTGCCTGGTGTATTCTAGGCACAGTGAAGGAATCCAGAGTGGCAGTCACAGAGAGAAGGAGGGAGGAGCAAAAATAGATTGAAGTCAGAGAGGGAACCCAGGCCAGAAGGTATAGGGCCTTGCAGTACCTGAAGCTGAGACCTAAGATTAATTGATTTGGTGAGAGAATTACAAGGGAATTCCTTCTGTTTCCTTCATGCTTCCCATCTGGGCTTCAGTTCTGAAAGAGGATCACACATGTGAGATTAAAGAGCTTGAATAAATGGCTGAGTTCTACAGAGGTTCAGAGTTGTGGCAGCTGATGGCAAGCTTGGAGTCATAAATCCTTGGTCTGGGACAGACTTTGTAGAGTGGAAGAAGCAGACTGACTTTAGAAGTAGAATGCCTGGGTTGAGGCCTTGGCATTATTGATCACCAGCTCTGTGACACTGGGCAAATGGCTAAGCCCCTCTGAGTCCTAGATTTCCCAAAAATAAAATGAAAGAATAACACAAGTTACTTCAACAGGCTTCTTAAGAGTATCAAATGGAATTAATGTGCTTAGACATTTTAAAGAGCTAAAATATTCTAAAACATTCTCACTACTTTTCAAGTCCCAGGCCCCTGAACATCAAAGTTTAAAGCCTTTTTTGGATTACCTGAACCAAAGAAAACATTTCTTAAAAGTGGCATACAGAGTCTGGGAGCAAGAGGCTGAGAATGGCTGGGAAGGTTTCAGCACATTTCAGTTGACACATCGGGTCCTGCATGTATGAAGATGCTCAATGCTTACTTTTAGATTACAATGAGGATAGAACTGGAGGAAACAGATTGAAATTATAGCAAGAAATATGTACAGTAATCAATTACAATGCAGCAGCATCAATAAAGGTGGGAACCCTAGAACTGATCCGGGAGCTTGTGGAGTCTCCTTTCTTGTGTATCTGTAAGAAGGAGAAAGCAACTTCCTTGAAGTAGAAAAGATAATGACTACCCACTCTTCACATCTCAGCCAAGAATTTATGAAGCAGGGGAAGAAGTTCAAAGTGAGATGAATGATTCAGTTGTTGGCTTATTTTAATTCATTTTTTTCAAATTTACTTTGCTTTCTCTTCAATGATAACTTATGGTAACCCAGTTTCATTAGTTCATTTCTTTAGGTCAATAAGTTTTTCCAAAGTTCTAGTCCAGTGTCCACCAGTCCACCAGTCCACCAGTCCACCAGTCTTGATGGTGCAGCAGAATCACTTAAGCAGATAGATAGATGATAGATAGGTGATAGATGATAGATAGATAGATAGATAGATAGATAGATAGATAGATAGATAGATAATAGATCAATGGATGAATAAATAGATATTTTCATGGCATACCCAGACCTTTTGAATCAGTTTCTTCTAGGATCTGGGCTCTAAAGCTCCACAGGTCACCCTGAAGCATGGCTCAAATTGAAGACCACAAATGCCATCCAAATCATTCTGAAATGCCATGTTTGTAAGCCTTGAACTCAGCTGTTTTAGAATTGTGTACTGCATTACTGAACTGACTTAAAATATTGTGTTTTTTTTTTTGGGAAAGCATGCACTCTCTCAAAACAAGATTTTACTAAACTTGATTCTCTAAATTTTGTCAAAAAGCCCATCTAATTTTATGGCAATTCTATATAACTGATGAATAAGGAAAAACTTTGTGTATGGAGAAAGAAAACTCTTCTTACTATAAAGGACATTATGAAGAAGTCATTTCATTCCCTCTGTGTTCCAGCCTGGGGCATATATGGGGTTAGAACTAGGTGATGAAGACCTCTGTGTCTTTTGGCTTAAAATTCACTTAGCAGAAGCTATTTTCCATTAATGGAGATGAGAGCTAAAGGAGGTGGAAGGAATAGAGAAAGCTGAGACATCTAATGGGAAGAACAGAAAAAGATGTTTGGAGTTTCATCTCCAACAAGCTTTTTTTTTTTTTTTTTAAGAACAGTTTTATCTTTTTTTTTTTAAGATTTTTATTTATTTATTTACTCATAGAGACAGAGAGAGAGAGAGAGAGAGAGAGAGAGAGGGAGAGACACAGGCAGAGGGAGAAGCAGGCTCCATGCAGGGAGCCCCACGTGGGACTCGATCCCGGGTCTCCAGGATCACACCCCAGGCTGCAGGCGGCGCTAAACCGCTGGCCACGGGGGCTGCCCCTCCAACAAGCTTTAAGTTAAAAATCTCTTCAGGAAGGTCTTTGGGAAGTTGTAAGTAAGGCTCTTCAGAGCAAGCTGTCTGGAGTTTCACCTCACTCTGCTCTGATGCTCTGTATGGACTCCCAGGATATTTCCACGGGCAAGATAACATTGCAGGTGAATGCATCCTTTTCCTATCATACAAACAGGACTTATTGGTAGTAATTCAAAACTGTAAGAAAATCTTTTTACGGTACCTCAGATTTTGTACACCTCTTTCCACATAACTCAATAAGACTTGAAATGACTTTTTAAGGAAAAATTTTTCCTATATATAAAGTAAAAATTTTGCTGAGAATTTGTGCTACACACATATGCTTAGTGCTATTTCTAGATTCTTGAAAGCTGACATTGTGTGGCATTCCCAAACCAAGCCTGTGAAATGGAGCTCCAGAGTTGCTGAGCTCTTGTGTGCAAGTTTTTGGTGCCCAATCTCAGGAGGTGCTATTCTCACACACCCAATGACAATACATGTCCTAGGGTTGTACACTGCATAATATATACAACTGTAGGCATATATAGTGGTGCTCAATCCCCAGGGCAGAGCAGGGGAGCAGGGCTGAGGCAGGAAGGAGGACCCCAAGCAATTTCACCCAGATGGCATGTTATATGAGAGAAAGTTCTGACCCAGTTGCTTTGAGACCTGGGCTTGAAATATACCCATAAACAAAGGGACATCTAGGGTGATGTCAACATTATGGCAGTGTAAATCATTCTTCTTTTCTTTCCCTGTTTTTAAACAACTAATTAGACAGCCACTATGTGTTCAAATCCCTCAACACCTATGCCAAAGGACCTGGAAAGACTCCTTCCCACCTGTGCATTTGAAAATAAACATATAAGACCTAAGTAAGAGTTCCAGATCCAAGGGAATCAATGAATCTGCCCCACTCTCACTCACCAAGGTGGAACAGGGGCAGGGTGTGGGGGCCGGGGGGACTTGAAATTGCTGACCTGAGCAGATATCTATTGGTGAGAGAGAATTTGTGGAAATGCAGCCTGCCTTTGAAGGGATTCCAGCACACCATCTAGTGATATAGAGATGAGTTTAGATGCAGATGAGAGGCAAGAACTCCTCTAGAACCACTTCCTTCCCCATGACACTGCATGGGGCTAAGCTGTCCTCCTCTGGAGGAAATGGAAAGCAGGGAATGAGTGCCCGGGTATCCCAGTTGTGGGGGTTGCAGCTGGAGAAACACATTTGTCTCTAGCAGCACCCTAATTTTTGAGGCAGAACCTCCAAGACTTGGGGGAGGGAGAAAGGGAAGGAAGCATTTTAAAATATCAAAAGGCATTATGGAGCACCTGGGTGGTGTGGTGCACTCTCAGTTTCAGCTCAGGTTGTGACCTCAGGGTCGTGAGATTGAGCCCCACTTAGGGCTCCATGCTCAGCACAGAACCTGCTTAAGACCCTTTCTGCCCCTCCTCCCACCACTACCGCTCCTTCCTTCTCTCTCTCTCTAGTATAAATCAGTCTTTAAAATATATGTGAAAAGGCAATAAAGGAACTTGGTTCCTGCTATCTGCTCCAGAACTTCATTAGGAAGTTCTCAGAAGCTTCTGGGGAATACCACACTTGAAGATCTCTCCATCAGGTCCACAGGCACCCCCAAAGCCCTGAGTGCCAAACCCACATCCCCTCCCACTCTGTGGCCAGATCCATGTGTGCACTCCTGAGTGTGGTAGAAAATATGTTGGGTAATTAGAGTTCTCTCAGGAAAATGGACCACTGAGCAAAGGAAAAACCACAAACTGGAGCTATAGTACTGCTTCCTCCCAAACAAGAGGGAAGTTTCCTGCAGCCAGCCTGGTGAGTTATAGGAAGAAAAAACACAAAAGATAAAAATTTGTCCATAAGAGAAAGCAAAATGAATGGAACAGGTTTACCTGTACCATAATAAGCCTAGGGAACCCCAGGGAAAGAGCACTCTTCTTTGAGCAAAATTCATCTGAACATAACCAGGAAAGATATTTCAAATGTCAAAGCAGCAATGCAGAAATAAGAGGAATTTTTAAAATCTAGAAAGCATGTTATTACCAAAAGATATTAATAATTCTCTAACAACTGAGCCCAAAGACACAGAATTCTGCAATCTAGCTAATAAAGATTGTTAGCTGATTGAAGAAACTCAACAAGCTATAAGAAAACTCAGAAATACAGCTCAATAAAATTAGGAAAAAGATACATGAACAAAATGTATTCTTTACAAAAGAGATTTTTTAAAAATTAAGAAAAGCAAACAGAAATTCTGAATCTGAACAATTCAATAAATGAGATGAAAAATGCAGTAGAGAGCCTCTGAAGATGGAAGGTGGAATAAGTGACTTGGAAGAAGAAATTATGTTATGTGAAATAACACACAAGACAAAGAAGAGAAAAGAATAAGAATGAGGAAAAATAGCTTGCATGATCAGTGGGACCCAATTAAAAAGGCAAACATTTGAATAATTGGGATTCCAGAAGGAGAAGAGAGGGAGAAGAGAACAGAACATTTATTTAAAGAAATAATATCTGAAAACTTCCCAAGCCTGAGGAAAGAGCTAAACATCCAAAATCAAAATGCTAATAGGTCATCCTGTTATCTCAAAGACTCTCTAAGACATTATAAAGAATTATCACCAAAGATAAAGAAAGAATACTAAGGCAGCTAGGGTGGAAAAGTGTAACATACAAAGGAATCTCCATTGGGATAACAGCAGATTTCTAAGCAGAAATTCTATGTGCCAAGAGAGAGTGGGATAATAGTCAAGTACTGAAGGATAAAAATTTCCAGCCTAGAATAAATACTCTACCCAAGAAAGTTATCCTTCAAATATGAAGGAGAAATAAAAAGACTTTCCCTGACAATAAAAGCTGGAAAAAAAAAAAAAAGGCTGAAGAAGTTCATCACCACTACACTTTTATAGCATGCAAGTAAAAAGAAAAGCTTATAGGTTATAGTATAAAGGTTAAAGGAAAATAATTTTAAAAATAACTATAGCACTATTGTGACATTTGTTGATAAATACACAGCCCAGAAAAAGGGTAAATAGTGATATCAAAGATACAAAAGGGGAGGAGTAAAAGGGTGGAGACTTTTGGGTGACTGAAAAACAGTTGCTATCAGCATAAAATGGACTGTTTTATATACAAGACATTTTATGTAAACCTCATGGTAATCACAAAGCAAAAACTAAAGTAGATTAATGAAACATTTTAAAAATGGGAAATGAAGTATACCACCATGGAAAATCACCAAGTTACAAAGATAAGCAGAAGTAGAAGGGGAAAAAAAAACAATGGAAATGCAAAACAATAAGAAAGCAATCAATAAAACGGCAGTAGTAAATTCTTAGATATTGACAATCACTCTAAACGTAAATGGATTGAATTCACCAATCAAAAGGCACAGAGTGGCTGGATGGATTAAAAAAAACAAACAAGACTGACTATATGCTTCCTAGAAGAGACTCATTTTAGCTTTAAAGACACATATAGAGAGTCAAAATGAAAGGATGGAAGTAGATATTCCATGCAAGTGGAAACAAAAAGAAAATGGTGGTAGCTATACTCATATCAGATGAAATAGACTTTAAGCCCATAATGTTAATGATAAACAATAAAGACCTTTATATAATGATAAAGGGGTCAATTGGTCAAGATGATATAATAATTATAAATGTATATGCATCCAACATTGAAACATTTAAATATATTAGACAAATACTAACAGCTCTAAAGAGAAAAAAAAACTAACAGTACAATAACAATAGGGGACTTCAATAACTTGCTTTCAGCAGTGGGTAGATCATTCAGATGGAATATCAATAAGGAAACATTGGGCTTGAACCATACTAGACCAAATGGACTTAACAGACATATATAGAACATTCCATTCAACAATAGATTAATACACATTCTTCTCAAGCACACATGGAACATTCCCCAAAATGGATCATATGACAAGACACAAAATAAGTCTTAACACATTTAAAAGATTGAAATCACATTAACTATCCTTTCTGATCACAATGTTATGAAATCAGAAACTAACAGAGGAAAGCTGGAAAATGTACAAATGTGTGGAAACTAAACAATATGCTTTTGAATAACCAAAGAGTTAAAGAAGACATCAAGAGGGAAATTTTAATTCTTTGAGAAACCTCCACAAAAATAGATCTGCCCTATGACCCAGCAACTGCACTGCTGGGGATTTACCCCAAAGATACAGACACAGTGAAACGCCAGGACACCTGCACCCCGATGTTTCTAGCAGCAGTGTCCACAGTAGCCAAACTGTGGAAGGAGCCTCGGTGTCCATAGAAAGATGAGTGGATAAAGAAGCTGTGGTCTATGTATACAATGGAATATTACTCAGCCATTAGAAACGACAAATACCCACCATTTGCTTTGACGTGGATAGAACTGGAGGGTATTATGCTGAGTGAAATAAATCAACCGGAGAAGGACAAACATTATATGGTCTCATTCATTTGGGGAATATAAAAATTAGTGAAAGAGAATAAAGGGGAAAGGAGAGAAAATGAGCAAAAATATCAGTGAGGGTGACAAATATGAGAGACATATAACTCTGGGAAACAAACAAGGGGTGGGGGAAAGGGAGGTGGGTGGGAGGTTGGGGTGACTGGGTGATGGGCACTGAGGGGGACACTTGGTGGGATGAGCACTGGGTATTATGCTGTATGTTGGCAAATTGAATTCCAATAAAAAAATTTTTTTAAAAGAGGGAAATTTTTTTAAATCTAGAAACAGGACCAGTTGCCAGGGTTGAGGCAAGATGGTGGAAGAGTAGGGGGTCCTCATTTCATCTGGTCCCCCAAATTTAGGTAGATAACTTTCAAACCATCTTGAACACTATGAATTCAACCTGAGATGTAAAGAAAGAATAGCTGGAATGCTGCAAATAGAAAAGTGACCACTTCTTGCAAGGTAGGAGTGTGGAAAACAGAGATGGAGGGGATACATCAGAAGATAAATGGAGGGGGGAGGGAGCCTTTGTAAACCAGTGGCAGGAAAGCCACACAGCCCTGGGGCTCAAAATTGGGACCTTTAGAAGTCTGCTCCTGTGAGACATTTCCCTGCCTGAAAGGTGTTCAGTGGCAAAACGGGGCAGAACCACAGGAGGGACAGTGGGGTCTCAGTATTCCTGGAGGAACAGAAGGAGCAGGGGTGCCTGAGCTGGCGGAATTGCCAAGCATTGGAGCTAGCCTGGGAGAAGGCTCATGTGTTGTGCCACAAACGGGATGGGTCAGGTGACCACTCTCTGTGCTGGGTCTCTGCAAAGGACTGGGATGCAGCAACCCTCTGCTTTCATTTGGGAGAGGCAGAGTGGGCACACACTCAACAGGGTGAATGCTCTCTGTGCCAGGACCCTGCAAGGGACAAAAGGAGGGCAACCCCCTGCTTCCTCTGGGCAGAGCAGAATGGGTGCACACACAATTGAGAAAAGCCCTCCCTGCTGGTGCTCTGCAAATTGCACAAATCAGAATCCCCCTGCCTGCCCCCGGGGAGGATCTGAGTGAGTGGACACTATAGGAATCTGCAGTTTGGCACACACTGGGATCTTACATCAATGGGGCTGGAGATCAGGGTATGACCATTCTCCCCACACCCTTTCACCCTCAAGAAAGGCATGGCCTCTAGGAACAAAGACCTCAAACAGCAAACTGCTTACACTGAGCTGGGCCATCAGCAAGGGGTGGTGAAACTCTGCCAGGCACAGACACCTGAGAATCAGCTCAGCAGTGCCCTCCCCTAGAAGACCAGTTGGAAGAACAGGGGACTACCAAGTTTACTGACCAAACAGGACTGGAACTCTAGGACTGGGGGAAATAGTATATAGTATATATTGAGGTTTTTTCCTTATGATTCATTTATGTTTTAGGTAAAAGTTTCCAATATCCTTTCTTTTTTTTCCCATTTAACTACAATATTTTTCAATTCTTCATTTTTAAGTTTTGTCTTTTTTGGCTTTCATATTTTACAATTACATGTTATAGATATATTCTTCATTTTTGTCTTCCTTTCACTGTCTTCTTTTTTTTTTTTAAGATTTTCTTTATTTATTCATGAGACACAGAGAGGGAGAGACAGAGACACAGGCAGAGGGAGAAGCAGGCTCCACGCAGGGAGCCAGATGCGGGACTTGATCCTGAGTTTCCAGGATCAGGTCCTGGGCTGAAGGTGGTGCTAAACTGCTGAGCCACCCGGGCTGCCCCCTTTCCTGTTTTCAATTTCATTTTTGTATATATATGTTTTACTTTTTAAAAGAAATAATTTTGGAATTTAGTACCTCCTGACATGCAGACAAAAATTCACCAAGAACCAAACAAATAACCATCTGGCCTACTTTGTGAGATTATATTCTCTCTCCCCCACCACTCCCCTCCCCACTTTTTAAAAATTTGTTCTTGTTTTTGTCTTTTTTCTCTTATTTTCTGGTCCCTGACCTCTTCAGAATTGTCTAGTGTGTATTTTACTCGGGTCATGGTTGATAGTTTTGACTCTGTTCATTCATACAGCCATTCTGCACTGGACAAAATGACCAGAAGGAAGAATTCACTGCAAAAGAAAGAACCAGAGGTAATACTCTCTTCCACAGACCTAATGGATATGCATTTAAGTAAAATTTAAGTAAAATTTTTTAAGTAAAAAATTAAGTAAAATGCATTTAAGTATCCTGAGATAGAATTCAGGATAACAATCATAAAGTTACTACTTGGACTTGAAAAAAAGCATAAAAGACTAGAGAATCTCTTAGAGCAGAAATGAGATCTAATTAGGCCAAAATTAAAAATACTTTAACTGAGATGCAGTCTAAACTGAAAGACACAGACACAGAATAGCCTGGGTAAATGAGGCAGAAGAGAGAGGAAATGACATAGAAGATGAGTTAAGGAAGGAAGCTGATGAAAAGAGAGAAAAACAACTAAGAGCCTATAAGGAGAGTCTCCAAGAATTAAGTGATAGTTTGAAAAAAAAAAAAAACTTCCATATTATTTGGGTTCCAGGGGGCATGGAGAGAGACAGAGGACCAGAAGGTTTGTTTGAACAAAACATAGCTGAAAACTTCCCTAATCTGGGGAAGGAAACAGGCATTCAGATTCAAGGGATAGAGAGGATCCCTCCCTAAATCAACAGAAACTGATCTACACCTTGACATATAATAGTGAAGCTTGCAAATTTCAGAGATAAGGAGAAAATCCTAAAAGCAGCTTGAGACAAGAGATTCCTAACTTATATGAGAAATATGAAATTAATAGCAGACCTCTCCACAGAAACCCAGCAGACCGGAAAGGGCTGGAATGATATATTCAGGGTACTAAATGAGAAAAACATGCAGCCAAGAATACTTTATCCAGTAAGGCTCTCATTCAGAATAGAAGGTGAAATAAAGAGCTTCCAGGATAGACAGAAACTGAAAGAATATGTGACCACCAAACCAGCCCTGCAAAAAATATTTAGGGAGTCCCTGTAAGTGAAGAGGGAGCCCAAAGAAACAGAGATAATCTGCAGAAGCAAGGACTGTACAGGTAATACAATGGCACTAAATTCATATCTTTCAATAGTTACTCTGAACATGAATGG
Organism: Canis aureus; assembly: GCF_053574225.1. Lineage (NCBI taxonomy): Eukaryota > Metazoa > Chordata > Mammalia > Carnivora > Canidae > Canis > Canis aureus. Next base: position 19,923,881 of record NC_135634.1, read on the forward strand.
GCTAAATCCTCCAGTCAAATGACACAGGGTATTAAAATGAATAAAAAATCAAGAGTCTTCTATATGCTGTCTACAAGAGACTCATTTTAGACCTAAGGATACCTTCAGACTGAAAATGAGAGGATAGAGAACTATTTACCATGTAAATGGACTTCAAAAGAAATCTGTGGTAGCAATACTCATATCAGATAAACTAGATTTTAAACCAAAGACTGGACTAAGAGATGAAGAGGGACACTATACCATACTTAAAAGGTCCATCCAACAAGAAGACCTAACAATTATGAATATTTATGCCCCTAATGTGGGAATAGCCAATTATATCAACCAATTAATAACCAAGGTAAAGAAACACATTGATAATAATACATTAATGATAAGAGACATCAACATTCCTCTCTCAGCAAAGGACAGATCTTCTAAGCAGAAGAGCAACAAAAAGAATCAAGGGCTTTGAATGACACACTGAACCAGATGGACTTCACGGTTATATACAGAGCATTCCATCCTAATGCAACTGAATACACATTCTTCTCAACAGCACATGGAACTTTTTCCATAATATACCACATACTGGATCACAAATAAGGTATCAACTGATACCAAAATATTGGGATTATTCCCTGAATATTTTCAGACCACAATGCTAGAACTCAATCACAAGAAGAAATGTGAAAGGAACTCAAACACTTGGAGGTTAAAGACCATCCCACTAAATATGAATGGGTCAACCAGGAAATTAGAGAAGAGTTTTTTAAATTTATGAAAACTAACAAAAATGAAAGCTCAACTATTCAAAATCTTTGGAATACAGTAAAGGCAATCGTAAGAGTGAAGTACATTTCAATACACGCCTTTCTTTAAAATTTGGAAAAATCTCAAATACACAAGCTAACCTTACACCTAACGAAGCTGGAGTAAGAAAAGTAAATAAAGCCTAACTCAAGCAGGAGAAGAAAAATAATGAAGATTAAAGCAGAAATCAATGAAATACAAAACAGTAGAACAGTAGAATGGATCAACAAAACTAGGAGCTGATTCTTTGAAAGAATTAATAACATAGATAAACCCCTAGCCAGTCTTAGTAAAAAGAAGAGAAAGGACCCAAATTAATAAAATCATGAATGTAAGAGGAGAGATCACAACCAATACCAAGGAAATAAAAACAATTTTAAGAATGTATTGTGAGCAATTATATGCCAACAAATTAGGCAATCTAAATTTACCATACAATTTAGTACTATAAATTACCAAAACTGAAACAGGAAGAAATAGAAAACCTGAACAGACCCATACATAGCAAGGAAATTGAAGCAGTCATCAAAAATCTCCCAGGAAACAAAAGTCCAGGGCCAGATGGCTTCCCAGGAGAATTCTACCAAATTTTTAAAGAAGAAATAATACTCATTATACTGATGCTGTTTCAAAAACTAGTAACGGAAAGAAAACTTCCAAATTCATTCTATCAGGTCAGCATTACCTTGATCCCCAAACCAGACAAAGATCCCATCAAAAAGGAGAATTACAGACCAATATCCCTGATGAACATGGATGCAGAAATTCTCCCCAAGATACTAGCCAATAGAATCTAACAGTACATTGAAAGGATTATTCACCACAACCAAGTGGGATTTATTCCTGGGATTCAAGGGTAGTTCAACACACATAAATCAATCAACATGATAGGTCACACTATAAAAGAAAAGACAAGAACCATATGATCCTGTCAACTGATGCAAAGAAAACACTTGACAAAATAGAGCATCCTTTCTTGATTAAAACTCTCCACAGTGTAGGGATGGAAAGAACATTTCTCAATATCATAAAAACCATCCACAAAAAGCCCACAAAAAAATATCTCAATGGGGAAAAACTGTGAGCTTTTCCCCTAAGGTCAGAAACATGACAGATATGCTCACTCTCACCACTGTTGTTCAACATAGTACTAGAACTCCTAGCCTCAGCAATCAGACAACAAAAAGAAATAAAAGGCATACAAAATGGCAAAAAGATAGTCAAATTCTCACTCTTCCAGATGACATGATACTATATATGGTGAACCTCAAAGACTCCCCCAAAATTGCTGGAGCCCATACAGCAATTCAGCAATGTGGAAGGTTACAAAATCATTGAACAGAATTTAGCTGCATTTCTATACACTAACAATGAGAATGAAGAAAGAGAAAATAAGGAATATTTTACATTTACAATTGCACCAAAACCCATAAGATACCCAGGAATAAGCCTAACCACAGAGGTAAAGAATCTATACTCTAATATGACAGAACACTTATGAAAGAAATTGAGGAAGACACAAAGAAATGAAAAGACATTCCATGCTCATGGATTGGAAGAATGTATATTGTGAAAATGTCTTTGCTACTCAATGCAATCTACACATTCAAAGCAATCCCTATCTAGAACCATGGACTTTCTCCACAGAATTTGAACAAATAATCCTAAAATTTGTATGGAACCAGAAAAAGACCTTGAATAGCCAGAGGAATGTTGAAAAAGAAATCCAAAGCTGGGGACATCACAATGCCTGACTTCAAGCCATATTACAAAGCTTTAATCATCAATACAGTATGGTACTGGCACAAAAACAGACACATACAGACACAGCATCACATACGTGATGATGTATACACCCACATGCACATAGATCAATGGAACAGAATAGAGAACCTAGGAATAGACCCTCAACTCTAAGGTCAACTTATCTTCAAAAAAACAGGAAAGAATATCCAATGGAAAAAAGATAGTCTGTCTAATGAATAGTGTTGGGAAAATTAGATATCCACATGCAGAAGAATGAAACTAGGCCATTTTCTTACACCATATACAAAAATAAACTCAAAATTGATTAAAAAAAAAACTAAATGTGAGACAGGAATCCATCAAAATCCTAGAGAACACAGGCAGCAATCTTTTTTACCTTGGCCACAGGAACTTCTTGTGAGACATGTCTGTAAAGACAAGGGAAATAAAAGCAATAATGAACTATTGGATCTTCATCAAAATAAAAAGCTTCTGCACAGGAAAGGAAACAGTCAACAAAACTGAAAGACAATATACAGAATAGGATAAGATATTTGTAAATATCTTATCAGATAATGGGCTAGTATCCAAAATCTATAAAGAATTTATCAAACTGAACACCCCAAAAAAACAAAGAATTCAGTCAAGCAATGGGCAGAAGACATGAACAGACATTTCTCCAAAAAAAGACATACACATGGCCAACAGACACATAAAAAAAAATGCTCCACATCACTTGGCATCAGGGAAATACAAATCAAAACCACAATGAAATACTATTTTATACCAGTGAGAATGGCTAAAATTAACAAGACAGGAAACAACAAGTATTGGCGATGATGTGGATAAAAGGGAACCCTCTTGCACTGTTGGTGGGAATGCAAACCGGTGCAGCCACTCTGGAAAACAGTGTGGAGTTTCCTCAAGAAGTTAACAATAGAGCTATCCTATGACCCAGCAATTGCACTACTGGGTATTTAACCCAAAGATGCAGATGTTGTGAAATGAAGGGGCGTCTTCATAGCAGCAATGTCCACAGCAGCCAAACTGTAGAAGCAGCCATGATGTCCTTTGACAGATGAATGGATAAAGAAGATGTGATTTACATATAAACTGAAATATTACTCAGACATCAGAAAGGATGAATACTTACCATTTACATCTGTGTGGATATAACTGGAGGGTATTATGCTGAGTGAAATAAGTCAATTGGAGAAAGACAATTATCATATGGTTTAACTTATATGTAGAATATAAGAAATAGTGAAAGAGATCATAATGGAAAGGGGGAAACTGAGTGGGGAAAAATTAGAGAGGAAGACAGACCATGAGAGACTCTTAACTATGGGAAACAAACAAAGGGTTGCAGAAGGAAAGATGGGTGGGGGCATAGAGTAATTGAGTGATGGGCATTAAGGAAGGCCAATCATATGATGAGCACTGGGTGTTTTACTATATGTTGGCAAATTGAATCTAAACAAAATGAAAAAATCTAGAAATAAGTGAAAATGTTTGAAAACAAACAACATACTAAAATTTATGGAATGTTGCAAAAGCAGTTCAGAGGTAAAAGTTTATGGCAATAAATAAACATATTATGAAATTAGAAAGATCTCAAATAAACAACATCACTTTACATCTCAAGGAACTAGAAAAAGAACATAACAAGTTCCGAGTTGGCAGAAGATGATAAAGTTAAAAGAAATAAAAGATCAAAGAGGAAATAAATGAAATATAGATCAGAAAAACAATAGAAAGATCAACAAAACTAGATGTTTTTTCGAAAATATAAAACTAACCAACCTTTAGACTAAGAAAAAATAGAGAAGACTCAAATAAATAAAATTAAAAATAAAAGAGAAAGTTATTCCAGCTGATACTACAGAAATACATAGGATCATTAGGGACTACTGTGAACAATGCCAACAAGTCAAATAATCTAAAAGAAATACATAAGTTTCTAGAAACACATGACCTACCAAGACTGAATCAGGAAGAAATAAAAAATGTGGACAGATCAATAATGAGTAAGAATATTGAATTAGTGACCAAAAACCTTCCAACACAGAAAACCCCAGCAGCAGATGAATTCACTGAATTCTACCAAACATTTAAAGGAGAATGAACATCAATCCTTCTTAAGCTCTTCCACAGATATTAAAGTGGAAAGAACACTTGCAAACTCATTCTATGAAGCCAGCATTACTCTGCTACCAAAGCCAGATAAGGACACTGTAAGAAAAGAAAATGATAGACCAATATTCCTATGAATATAGATGCGAAAATTCTCATCAAAATATTAGCAAATCAAATTCAAGAACATATTACAAGGATTATACGCCATGACAATTGGCATTTAAAACGAGAAGAGTGTTCACCTTGCTGCTTTTATTCAATATACTACCGAAAGTTCTAGCTGGAGCAATTAGACAAGACAAAGAAAGAAAAGGCATTAGAATTAAATAGGAAGTAAAACTGCCATTATTTGGAAATGATATGATTTTATATATAGAAAGTATCAACCAAAAAAACTCTTAGAACCAATCAATGAACTCAGTAAAGTTGAAGAATATAAAATCAACATACAGAAATCAGTTGCATTTCTATGCACTAATAATGAGACATTTGGAAAGCAGATAAAGAAAACCATCCCATTCACAGTCGCACCAAAACTATAGCATCAAAAACAATAAAATATCTAACAATAAATTTAACCAAGTAGGTGAAAGATCTGTACAATAACAACTGCAAGACTTTACTGAAAGAAATCAGAGAAGACAAACAAATGGAAAGTCTTCTTATGTTCATGAATTGAAAAAAAATGATATTGCCAAAATGTCCATATTACCCAAAGCCATCTATAGATTCAACACAATTCTATCAAAATTTCAATGGCATTCTTTATAGAAACAGGAAAAAAAATCCTCAGCTTTGTATGTAACCACAGAAGACCTTGATTAGCCAAAGCAATACTGAGATGGAAGAACAAAACCAGAGATATCACATTTCTTGATTTCAAGCTATACTACAAATATATAGTAACTAAAACAGTATAGTCCTAGCATTAAAATAGACACATAGAACAGAATTGAGAGTACAGAATTAAACTCCTGCATATATAGCCACCTAATATTGGACAAGGTTGCCAAGAACACCCAATGGGGAAGGACAGTCTCTTCAACAAACAGTTTTGGGAAATCTGGATAATCATATGCAAAAAAATGAAATTAGACCTCTACACAATACCACTCATAAATAAACAATTAACTTGAAATGGGTCAAAGATTTAAAAATAAGACCTGATACCATAAACCTCCTAGAAAATGTAGGGGGGAAAGCTCCCCAATATTAGCCTTGGCAGTGACTTTTTTGGATATGACAATAAAAGCAAAAATCAACAGTGGAACTTGTTGGAATTACATCATGATTAAAAGCTTCTGCACAGCAAAAGAAACAACCAACAAAATAAAAGTCAATCTATAGAACAGGAAAAGGTTTTGCAAACCATATGTCAGATAAGGGGTTAATATCCAAGATATATAAAGAACTCAAACAACTCAATAAAAACCCCAAACAATTTAATTTTTAAAACAGGCAGAACTAAATAGACATTTTTCCAAGGAAGATATCCGAATGGCCCCAACAGGTACCTGAAAAGATTCTCAGCATCACTAATCATCCGAGATATGCAAATCAAAATCACAATATCATCTCACACCTGTTAGAATGGCAATCATCAAGAAGACAGGAGATAACATGTTTTGACAAAGATGTGGAGAAATTTATGGAGCTACTATGGAAAACAGTAGGGTGGCTCTTTAAAAAATTAAAATGGAACTAGCAGTCCCACTTCTGGGTACTTATCCAAAGGAAATGAAAACACTAATTCAAAAAGATATTGAACCCCATGTTTGGCATTATTTATAATAGCCAAGACATGAAAACAACCTAAGTGTCCATTGACGAATGAATGGATAAAGAAAATGTGATACACACACATATATGTATATGTATATGTATATATATGTATATACACACATACATACACACAATGGAATATTATTCCACCATTGAAAAGGAAATTCTGTCATTTGTGATAACATGGATGAAGCTAGAGCATATTATCCTAAGTGAAATAAGTCAGACAGAGAAAGACAAATACCATATGATCTCACTTAGATGTGGAATATAAAAAAACAAACCAAAACAAAACAAAACAGCAAACTGAGAGAGGACAGATTGGAAGTTGCCAGAGGTGGGAATTAGGGGCTGGGCCAAATGGGTGAAGGTGGTCAAAAGGTACAAACTTCCAGTTACAGAATAAATAACTCATGGGGATATAATATATAGCATGGTGGCTGTATTTAAGAATACTCTATTGTATTAAAAAACAGTGCAGAGAATCAGAAGCAAAGGAAGGGAAAACTGAAGGGGAAGAAATCAGAAAGGGAGATAAACCCTGAGAGACTCTTAACTGTAGGAAACAAACAGGGTTGTTTGAGGGGAGATAGGTGGGGAGATGGCATACTAGGTGATGGGCATTAAGAAGGGCATGTGATGTGATGAACACTGGGTGTTATATGCATCTGATGAATTACTGAACTCTACATCTGAAACTAATGATGATAATATGTTGGCTAATTGAATTTAAATAAAATTGAAAAATACTCTGTTGTATATTTGAAAGTCACTAAGAGAGTATATCTTAAAAGTTGTCATCACAAGAAAAAAGATAAAATTATTTGTAATTTGGGTGGTAATGGATGTTAACTTATTGTAGTAGTCATTTCATTTTATATATAAAATCATTATGTTGTACACCTGAAATTAATTAATTGATTAATGTTATATGTCAATTTTATCTCAGTAAAAAAATATTGGTTTAAGAGGTAAAGCCAGTGTCAGGTGTTTTTTAATTAATTAATTAATTTATTTGAGGGAGAGAGCATGAGTGGGAGGAGGGGCAGAGGGAAGAAGAAGGGAAATATAAAATGATGGCACTATTGGCAAAATAGGAATATTTAAGAAACTACTTATACAGTGCATGGAAAAGGAGGATAACATGTTCCATTTTGAGTAATATGTTAGTGGGATGATAGGAGAAACCCTGAGACACTTGAAGTTATTAGAATTTGAAGAGGTGTCAGGACTAAGCATAAAGATGTAGGCATAATTAACACAGATACAATATTTGAATCTAAAAAGTGGGTGAATTCTCAAAAGAAATCTGAAAGAGAGCAATTCTGACAAACATTTCCAATAGGTATTACTTTCCACAATTCAGGAAAATACCCTTTTCCCCCTGTATACAGTTTCTTCTTTTGTTAATAATAGTTCAGATAAAATAGCTCTAATACATGGTTGGTTACTGTATTAATGAGGTATCCACATGTAACTAACAACTCCAAAGATTACTAGCTTTTTTAAAGCAATCACTTACTAATTCATGATTCTGTGTGTCAGCATTATGGGCTAGCCTTAGCTAAGCAGTTCTATTGCTAGTCTACTCATGTGGGCTCAAAATGCTAGAAGAGATGGTATCTGGTTGGGCTGGGATGGCCTAGGGCATATCTCTGGTACTTGGTGCTGTCTGTAGGTTATTACTGGCTGTCACCTAGGGACTAAGAGTGAGAGGGTCCCAAGTTTCAGCAGGCTAGTTCAAGATTATTCAATGGTAGTGATTGCTAGTTTCTCAAGAGTATTTAATGATGTGTTTAGGTTTTTAAAATTTAAATTCAATTAGTCAACATAGTTTCAGATGTGCATATAACACTCAGTGCTCATCACATCACATGGCCTCCTTAATGCCCATCACCCAGTCACCCCATCCTCCCATCCACCTCCCTTCCAGCAATCCTCAATTTGTTTCCTAGAGTTAACAGTCTCTCATGGTTTGTCTCCCTCTCTGATGACTTCCCCTTCGGTTTTCCCTCCCTTGCCATATGATCCTCTGTGCTGCTTCTTATATTCCACCTATGAGCAAGACCATATGATAATTGTCTTTCTCTGTTTGACTAATTTCCCTCAGCATAATACCCTCCAGTTGCATACATGTTAATGAAAATTCTAAGTATTTGTCCTTTCTGATGGCTAAGTAATATTCCATTGTATATGTAGGGGTATGTGTGTGTGTGCGTGCGCGCATGTGTGTATCTTCTTTATCCATTCATCTGTCAATGGACATCTGGGCTTTTTCCACAGTATGGCTACTGTGGACATTACTACTATTAACATTGGGGTGCAGGTGCCCCTTCGGATCACTACATTTGTATCATGGGAAAATATCTAGTAGTGCAATTGCTGGGTCACAAAGTAGCTCTATTTTTAATTTCTTGAGGAACCTCCATACCATTTTCCAGAGTGGCTGTACAAGCTTGCATTTCCACAAACAGTGTGAGAAGGTTCCCCTTTCTCTGCATTTTCGCCAACATTTGTTGTTTCCTGTCTTGCTAATTTTAGCCATTCTGACTAGAATAAAGTGGTATCTCGGTGCGGTTTCATGCAACTAATTTCTGTGCATTGATCTTATATCCTGCCACATCACTGAATTTCCATATGAGTTCTAGCAACTTTGAGGGTACTCTTTTAAAGAATTTTCCACATACAGTATCATGTCATCTCAGATGAGTGGGAGTTTGACTTCTTTGCCAATTTGGATGCCTTTTATTTCTTTTTGTTATCAAATTGCTAAGGCTAGGAGTTCTAGCACTATGCTGAACAAGAGTGGTAAGTGTGGACATCTCTGTCCTGTTCAGTTGCATTTCTATATACTAACAGTGAGACTGAAGAAAGAGAAAATAAGGAGGAATCAATCCCATTTACAATTGCACCCAAAACCATAAGATACCTAGGAACAAACCTAACCAAAGAGGTAAAGGATCTGTACTCTGAAAACTATAGAACATTTATGAAAGAAATTGAGGAAGACACAAAGAAATGGAAAAACATTCCATGTTCATGGATTGGGAGATCAAATATTGCTTAAATGTCCATGCTACCCAGAGAAATCTACACATTCAATGCAATCCCTATCAAAATACTGTCATTTTTCACAGAGTTGGAATTTTTTGTGTGAAACCAGAAAAGGCACAGCATAGCCAGAGGAATGTTGAAAAAGAAAAACAAAGCTGAGGGCATCACAATGGTGACTTCAAGATATATTACAAAGCTGTGATCATCAAGATACTATGGTACTAGCACAAAAATAGACATATAGATCAATGGAGCAGAATAGAGGACCCAGAAATGGACCCTCAACTCTATGGTCAACTCATCTTCGACAAAACAGGGAAGAATACCCAATGGAAAAAAGTCTCTTCGACAAATGGTGTTAGGAAAATTGGACAGCCACATGCAGAAAAATGAAACCAGACCATTCTTTTATACCATACACAAAGACAAACTCAAAATGGATGAAAGACATAAATGTGAGACAGGAATCCATAGACATCCTAGAGGAGAACACAGGCAGCAACCTCTTTGACTTCAGCTGCAACACCTTCTTGCAAGAGAGGTCTCCAAAGGGAAGGGAAACAAAAGCCAAAGTGAGCTACTGGGACCTCATCAAAATAAAAAGCTTCTGCACAGCAAAATAAATAGTCAACAAAACTAAAAGGCAACCTACAGAATGGGAGAAGATATTTGCAAATGACATATCAGATAAAGGGCTAGTATCCAAGATCTATAAAGAACTTATCAAACTCAACACCCCCAAAACAACAAAAAAAAAATGATGTCAAGAAATGGGCAGAAAACATGAACAGACATTTCTCTAAAGAAGACATACAAATGGCCAACAGACACATAAAAAATTCTCCCCATCACTTGTCATCAGGAAAATACAAAACCGCAGTGAGATACCACTTTATTCCAGTCAGAATGGCTAAAATTAACAAGACAGGAAACAAGTGTTGACAAAGATGTAGATTGCACTGTTGGTGAGAATGCAAGCTGGTGCAGCCACTCTGGAAAACTGTGGAGGTTCCTCAAGAAGTTAAAAATAGAACTACCCTACAACCCAGCAATTTACTGGGTATTTACCCCAAAGATACAGATGTAGTGATCCAACGGGGCACCTGCACCCCAATGTTCATAGCAGCAATGTCCACAATAGCCAAATTGTGGAAAGAGCTCAGATGTTCTTTGACAGATGAATGGGTAAAGAAGATGTGGTTTACATATACGATGGGATATTACTCAGCCATCAAAAATGATAAATACCATTTACATCAATAGAACAGGAGGGTGTTATGCTAAGTGTAATAAGTTAATTGGAGAAAAGCAATTATATGGTTTCACTCATATATGAAATATAAGAAATAGTGCAGAATACAATAAAGGAAATGAGGAAACTAAATGCGAAAAAATCAGAGGGAGACAAACCATAAAAGACTCTTAACTATAAGAAGCAAACAGGGTTGCTGAGGGGAGGTGGGTGGTGGGGTGGAGTAACTGGGTGATAGGCATTAAGGCGGGCACATGATGTGATAAGCACTGGGTGTTATAGCCAACTGATGAATTTGAAAACTACATCTGAAACTAATGATGTACTATTTGTTGGCTAGTTGAATTTAAATTTAAAAAAAAGAAAAAAAAGAAAAGAAACTAGATCCCAAAATGATAAAGAAAAACTTCATATATATACATAACATATATATAGTTTTATATATATAAAACAATATATATAAAATATATAATATATAATATAATTTTAACTATATATAACTATATATACAATATACATTTTATATACAATATATAAAATATATATGAAGTTTTATATATATAAAATACAATACAATGAACAGAAGCAAAAATAAATATCTATGTATCTTACATATATAATTAAAAAATAAAAAGAGAATTGGGAAAATAAGAAAATAACTGAAAAAATAATACTGAAAGACTAAGGAATAAAAAACAATGAATGCTGTGTATGTCTTTCACAAGATCTGAGCTCTGCTACCCTCTATGATCAATGAACTCAGCGGGAACCAGTTGTTCTTGTCTTCTGGGGGAGGGAACCCTGATTCTCAGGTGTACCTGCCCTTATGCAAATATGCTTATCTTGTGCAGAGGCAGGGCTCAGTGTAGTTGGCTCCAGAAGGCTCTCTGGAGGCTTTCAGTGCTGATGGGTGGGATGAATATGGTGGCCCTCTGATCTCTAGTCCTAGAGTGAAAGTTTGTGCCCCTCACTCTTCAGTGAGCCCTCACAGAAAACCTGTAAACACTCTCGTCTCCTGGGTTTCAGAACTCTGTGTTGTGAACTCTGGGTTCAGAATTCAGACTGTGACTGAGCATTTTTATCTCAGGCGTGCGGCTAAGTTGCAAAACTCCAAATTGTAGGTATTCCTGTGGCATGGACCTGTGCTGTTACTCCCAGGGGAGGGATGGGGGGGTCTCGCCACACTTCTGCTTTTGCTGGCCTCCTCCTACCACACAAACATGCAATGGTTCACAGTTTATTGCAACATAGAGCAGTAAGCTGGCACATAGATATACTGTTCTCAGCTGGCTTCCCTGCTCCTGTGCCTGGGAATTCTGCTGTACTCAGACACATGCATGATCTTCTTGCAACCCTGAGGATCCTGAGACCATGCTGTCACTCCTGGGATTCCATCCCACTTTGTCACCTGAGCACCTTTAAGCCAGGGACATACTCCCACTGTAGCAGGCTTCTAAAAGTTTTGATTTTATAGTGGAGCTTTTACAGTGGAGCTTCTAAAAGCAGTGGAGCTTTTAGAAGCTCCACTGCTTATATATAGAATATTTTGTGGTAGCCTCCTTAAATTGGCTCCCTCCTTTCCATTATATCTTCATATATCACCCCGGATTCAGATCTCTGCACTTCTTACCTTCCAAAAAGTGTTCACTTTTCTACTTGTAGCATTGCAGTATTTCTTTACTCAGATCTCCAATTGATTTCTCAGGTGTTCAGTATGATTTGATAACTATCTAGTTGGATTCGAGGGACAACCATCTTAACTCCTCCTCCAGTATTTTTTTCTTAATTTTTTCTAGATATAAAGGAGATGTGCTCTGGATTCTGGGGCAGCTACAACCAAGCTTGCATCTTGTGATTGTCACCTGGGTCCTGTATTATTTGCTGTTATTTCAGGGCTGCTGCTTTGATCCAAGAAGTTAATTCCTAAGCATATTTATCTCCTACCCATTATTTAATTTTGAGAAGAGACTTTTTAAGGAGAGAAAAAAATCTTTCATTTTGTGAATAAGTTTTCCTAGCCTATAGTCTCTAATCCCTGATCTTTCTTGCTAGCGTCAGTTGCTGAGAGCCATTTGGGAGCTGGAGAGCCAGCACCTGCTTAATGCAGCTCCTGGCTACTTGCAGCCTTGCTGACTCAGCTCAGTGATAAGTGGCAAAACCACAAAGAGGCTGTTCCTGGAAGTACTTCTGCTGATAGGAGTGCCATCTAAATTTAGTTTATTAAACAGACCAAATGTTTCAAGCAAAGATATAATTCTTCTAGTCACTTGTATTTCCTACTATGGCATGTGTGTTCCTGAGGGTGATGAGTTGATTACAGAGACACTAATGAAAAGTTTTTATTTGAATAGTTTTGTATTAATTTTAATACGCATAAAAATGTAAATAGTAAAATATTACTATTATTTAAAATGCATCCAAGTAAGCAGTGCCTGGGTGGCTCAGTCGGCTTAGTGTCTGACTTGATTTCACCTCAGGTCATGATCTCAGGGTCATGGGATCGAGTACTGTTTTGGGTTTGGTGCTGGCTATGGAGTCTGTTTGAGATTCTCTCCCTCCTTCTCCCTCTGTCCCGCCCCCAACCACATGCTCTCTCTCTCTTCCTTTAAAATAAATCTTTTTTTTAAATTAAGATTTTGTTTATTGATTGATGAGAGACACACAGAGAGAGGCAGAGACATAGGCAGACAGAGAAGCAGGCTCCATGCAGGGAGCCTGATGTGGTACTCAATCCCAGGACCCCAGGATCACGACCTGAGCAGAAGGCAGGCGCTCAACCACTGAACCACCCAGGTGCCTCAATAAAGAAATCTTTAAAGAAAGATGCAACCAAGTAAAAAGAATGATCAGATTTAAAATAAATTCTGGGAAAATTATTAAGAAAAACAGAACAAAAAATAGCTAGCCATGACAAATGTCACAAAACTGTACCAGTGACTGATGCTGGGAAATGTGGCTGCATAGAGGGAGGTCCTTTGCAGTATTTGCACAGGCCAGTACATCAGACAACACACAATGAACAGGGCACCTTTGCCTCTACCCCTCTCTAGCTCTCTACATTTTATCTCCTGATTTGTTTAATGTTTATCATTTAAAGAGTCTCCTATAGTTTGGTCTTGGTCTTCTCTCTTACAGGGAAGAGGCTATTTGCATGAGGTTATTTGCATGCATATTTTTCCATAGTTGTTATGTAGATAGTTTACATTTGCCTTATTTAATTCAGTGTTATATCAGAAGCATTTTCCATGTTGCATATCATTTTCATTTTTTTAAATCCTTTTCATTTTTAAGGGTTATTTCCATTTTTAAAAAATGAACACCATTGGATACATACCTCTTGTCTTCTATTGAACTTTTAATTATTTAGGGAGAATAAATTCATGTAAGTGGGATAAATGGGTCAAAGCATATACATTTTCATCATCTCTTAACTGTGCACAACCACTAAGCTTGAGGCCTTTTGGCCCATAAAAAATAATGGTTGCCTTTTTTCTTAATATGAAAAGAACCCTTCAGAGAAAAGGATGAAAAACCCAGTGGAAAAATGACAAAGGATATGAATGTTATCTCAGAGAAAAAGAAATACACTTGGCCATAAGCATATGATAAATGCTCAACCTCGCTGACAATTAAAATTTTATAAATTCAAGCAAAAAATGATACCTATCTTATAAGCAAGATCTGAAAAGTTTTATAACACTTCCCAGAGGTACAGTTGAGGAGAAAAGCCACTTTCATTTTATCTTTGCAGACACATTGATTGACAAGGCTTTAGGAGAGGATAATTTGGCAATTGTTGCCAAAATTTTAAATGTGTATGTCTTCTGATACAGCAGTACTCCTTCTAAGACTAAATCTTGCAGACTTGCTTACAATGTACACAAAGATAAATTATATTCCCATCAATAAAGTTTTTAATAGGGAGAACTGGAAAGATTTTAAATCTCCACCCACGAGAGACCCAGTAGAATAGATTATGATACATTTATACTGAAGCACTACTACTACTACCAACAGGGGTTGGGGAGAGGATGTCTGCTGACATTCATACCTGGGGTGTGCAGCTGGCTTGTAATGTAAGCATGATTGAATCCATTTTTATTAACTTTGGGACACATCTAAGATTCTTCACTTAATATCCTTTATACTATCTGAATTTTGTACAAAAGAACATGTTTCTTTTGAAATATAAAACATTAACACATATATTTTTTAAATGTATTTAGGAGTCACTTGGAAAATTATTGATGAAGGGGCCACAGTATTTTCTTCCTCATCAAAACTTGCTAATGAGCATGATCTTTTTCTCATTTTGCTAGTGATCGAAATGTTGGTTTCGGTATCAGAAAATTATCCTTTTCCTCCTCTCACTGAATAAGTCACTGCGCTTCTCCATGCTGTTCTGAGCTGGGTGGAAAATAGAAACTTTTATGCATGAGAAAAATTGAAGCACAAAGAATGCAAGTGGTTGCCTGAGGGTGCAGAGGATGAAATCAGAATGCAGGCCATCCCTGGTCTCCTCCACCCTTTCTCTCTGCTGCATGAAAACAGGACTTATGTGCCAAACCCAACTCGACTTGCACTCTAAGCACATAGCTCTGACCACCGTCTGTAGAGATTGGATGCAAGTCCACAAAGGTTAGCTGTAACACTGCCTTGCCTCACATTCTGAGACTACTACTACACCCATGACCTCCAGAGCAGCACTGGCCAATAGCCTTTCCTGCCGTGGTGGAAGTGGGAAGTTTCTGGATCTGTGCTTGATAGGCTGCCACAAACCATGAGTACTTATTGAGCACTTGAAATGTGGCTAGTGCAACTGAGGGACTGGATTTTTAATTTTACTTACTTTTAATAAACACAAATTTAAATAGTCACACTTAGTTACTGGCTACTATATTGGACGGGTTAAGCTCTAGAAGTGGAATATTTGATGCAGTCTGCTTTGAGAACTCTGATGATTCTGAGCATACCATGGGGGATTGCAACTAGCTAGACCAAGTTAATAATTTCCCAGGGAATTTTGTGTGCAATACAAGAAGGAAGAATTTGTGTTTTTGAAGTGTGGTAAAATGACAGAGCCTCCAGGGCTTGTGGCTCTATCTAAATGGCCATGGTCAGTGCCCAAGGCCTTCTGGAAGTTAAGCTGTGCATTCATCAAGAAGAATCTTTACTTGCCTTGCAGAATGACCATCAGTACTTGGAAGAACTGGAGTGCATTTCTTCTTTGCAATGGATCAGCCTAATCAATACTCTCTGGCATTTAGACATGCAACTGAAAACGTTATTGGATAGTTTAGTAAAAGTGGTCATCATCTGCTGAATGAAGACATAAATCTGGTTGTACATTGGAATGAATTTTCACAAAATGGAGCATGAGTTAATTTCTCCATGATCCAGTCTATTGTTGAGTTGGAATGTTTGTAATAACAAGGATAGGGAGTAGTAGAGGACGACCCATGCTGCCATTCAACCCTCTTCTCTCTTGGGTTTCTGTACCTTCTGTAGTACACATCAGTACTCTCCTAAATGAACAATGAATGGGACCATTTTCCAAGCAAATACTCTTGAAAACACCTAAGAATTCATCTAGTGACCCCATTGGAGATAAGCCTTTTCCAATTTATTGGAGAGTTAGAATTGTAAGCCAATTCCAGTTTGCATAATTTTTAACCTTTAAAAAAAATCATCCATTTTTTTTTCATTTGGTCACTGTGTAACTTACAAATGTAGTAATAAAACATATAGATAGGCATTTTCTACCTCATGAGTATATCATATTCCTCTATATTTTCTAGTGTACCTTCATAGTTTTTAGTTGTTCAGTTTTTTAATCCCTATGAAATTTATATTTGTTAATGGTGGAAAAGAAAGCTGC
Source organism: Canis aureus (assembly GCF_053574225.1). Lineage (NCBI taxonomy): Eukaryota > Metazoa > Chordata > Mammalia > Carnivora > Canidae > Canis > Canis aureus. The sequence continues at coordinate 19,940,524 of NC_135634.1, forward strand.
CAGATTATTTTTTATGAATTTGTAATAAGTTCTCTAAACATTGATCTATTTCTCTCTTTTCCCATCTATATGAGACATCTCTTTCAACACTTATCATATTCCCAGCTGTTCATGGGCTTTTTCTAGATTTGTTTTTGTCCATTGTTCCACTTATCTCTGCCATTCTAATTGCTATAGTTTTTTTAAATTCTTCAAATTCTTTTTAGCTATTATTGTACATTTCCTCTCCAATATGAATAGAATCAGTTTGTAAAGTTTAATGTTCACATTTTTTCAGTAATTTGATTGGTTATGTAGTATTTTTTAAGCCCACAAAAAAAAATCCCATTATAGTATGAAGTTAGAAGTTACCCTTTATGAACCTTTGCCTCCTGCTTGCCCATGCCAACAATCATTTCCAAATGGCCTCCCTCTGACCCTGACACATCACAAGTCACTGGCAGAGAATAGGATTTCTCACTGAGTACATTCTGTCTTCCCATTCCGGGAGCCTTCCTTCCTCTCATCCCGAGTTTCTTTCATAGCACTTATTCACACCAAATAATATGTTGACACTAATTATGTATATTTTTCCATGTTTTCAAAAATAATTCTATTTAAATTCAATTTGCCAATATAGTATAACACCCAGTGCTCATCTCATCAAGTGCCCTCCTTAGTGTCCATCAACCAGCTACCCCATCCCCCCATCCTGTCCCCTCCAGCAACCCTCAGTTTGTTTCCCAAAGTTAGGAGTCTGTCATGATTTGTCTTCCTCTCTAATTTTCTCCCCACTTAGTTTCACTCCTTTCCTTTATAATCCCTTTCACTATTTCTTCCACATATGAGTGAAACCATATGATGATTGTCTTTCTCTGATTGACTTATTTCACTCAGCATAGTACCCTCTAGCTCCATCCACATCGAAATAAATGGTGGGTATTCATCTTTTCTGATGGCTGAGTAATATTCCATTGTATATATAAACCACATCTTCTTTATCCATTCAGCTGTCAAAGGACATGATGGCTCCTTCCACAGCTTGGCTATTGTGGACATTGTTGCTATGAACACTGGGGTGCAGGTATCCCAGCATTTCACTACATCAGTATCTTTGAGGTAAATTTTTGATTTATTATTATCTGTCTCCTCTTGCTGTAATGAAAACTTAGTTTAAAATAGCAGAGTCTTAATTTTGTTATTCTCTGCTCCATCTCCAAGGCACCTCAATATCTGTAGAATGAATGAATGAATTTCAAGTTATGGTGTCTGGAATGTGAAATTTGCCACCACATTTGGTTTGCCACCTTCGGCAGTTAGGGCTGACCTCCAGCATGTGGGAGTTCCTCAGAAGGTATTCTTTCTTGTGGAGTAACAGCTATCCAGATGGAGAAAGACCTCTCTGAGTCAGCAACACATCATTTCATTTCATTTGGTCTCACCAATCCTAGGAGGAAGACAAAGTAGGTTCAAATGCTGGTGGGAATGAAAATTGGTACAACTTTTGGGAAAGCAGTTTTGTACAACATGTAGTCTTACTCATGTTCCTCTGGACACCACCAGAACACATCTGTAGGTAAAGAAATTCATTTTACTCAGTAAGAGAGTATTAAAAAGAACCCAAAATAAGATTAGGACTTATCCTTATTAGGACTCATGTTTAATGACTTATGTTGGAGGAAAGGTCTAAGGCTTTGCTCTGGTTGCTGTCAGGAAGTGTGTGCATTGTGATCTGATGTCTTTATCCAGAAGGCAAGAGGAAAGAATTAAGGCTAAAGCTGTGGTTGGTAAAGCCACAGAGGTCACTCAGAGTAGCCAGCACAGGGATGTTTGGTCTTTGTAATCTAGACAGTGTATGTGTTTTGTCTGTGCCTAGCCACAAACTTGGAGAGGACTTGTTCTTGTCTCAATCATGGTCCCAGAATAGCCTTGCCTGAAAGTTATGTTCTGTAACATTGCTACTGTTCCACGGGAGGACATTAGTGCCTAGCTGTGACACCAGGTCAGCTCTGCTTGTACTGGCTGCTGTTGTCTTTCTCGTTGCCTTTTAATCTAAGGAACACTTCTGGGGATCAATCATATGTACATCTCAGCATTATTTTAATAGATAAAATACCCCCTAAACACAGGTAGGGTAAAGAAGTTCTATGAAGCAAACACATGCATGAGCCATGTGAGCAGGGTTGAGTACAGACAGGGATCATAGTGCTCAGCCATGAGGGCCAACACTGTATGGAGCATGATGCTGTCCTCATCATGATGTCTACAAAGATTTCAAATGGCCTGAGGACACTTCAAAGATAAAGTAAAATAGAGAAGTGAGGCACATAACTTTAAGTATAAATATATATATAGCATATCAATGATGTAAAAGGAAATTATTTATTCATTTAATACTTCTTGAGTACTGACTCACTAGGGGAGGAACCCACTCCTGGTCCATGTTTTTTCTGTGACTCATGGTCATGTTAAAATAAGATGGCATACACTGCTCTTAGAGAGAGCTTGGCTAAGCCCCAGGACCAGGCTTCACAAGGTATTACCACCAGTTGCCCAGGTACAGAAACTGGATTTTGACCCACACACTCAAAATTGATGGGGCTTCTGAGGACCAAATAATGACAATAAATTCATAAGTCAATTATTGCCAATGGCTTGTGTGCTTTATAATCCCACTTTCTTTAAGGCCAGTGGGAACAGACTTCTCCAGTGAGAAGAGACCTTAGTGATAACTCAGGAGCTTTCTGGTCCCCAAAAACCTACTGCAGCCTTGTAAGAGACCTGGCTGAACCTGGAACTAGAGCCAGGTCAGGGGTATCTTAAAGGAGAGCTAGCCAGCCGTCAGTGGGAGAAAGACCAAGCCCCTTGGATGAATTCCCAAATGATCCACTTTGAGGGGGTCCAAACAGGTATGTCATTTCATTTACTGAGTAAAAAACTACCCCCAAACTTAAAAGCTTAAACAATAATACTTCTTACTTCAATTTCCATGAGTTAAGAATCTAGGTAAAGTTTTGCTGGGTTCTCCAGGGCAATGTGGCTTAGGGTGGCTCAGGCAGCAGCAGAATCCTGGGTCTATGTTCATGCATCATCTACAATGAATATTTTATATTTTGCATGCCTGTTTCCAGCAAGACCCAAACATATAAGCACAGGAGTTTCACAGCTAGTTTTTAAAGTCTGGGTATTCAAACAACTCCTGACTGGACCACCCAACTTAATCTGATCTGACCATACAGATGGCAAGTTAGTACCCTAGCTACAATCTGTCCAGTGGTGTCAGGATGAGTAGGCCCCCACTCCAGTGCCCTGCTCAGTGTCCCCCTCCTCCCACACCTTCCTGAGACACTGGAGCACCTTGCTCCTGGATTGTACTTACCTTTTATACTTTTTAATGCTAACAACACTGTTTTACAGACCAGAGACTAGACTGGGGGTAGGGGCTGACCACAGTGTCCCACTCTTGCAGGTTCAAGGGGCTAACAGCCCCTCACTGCCATGCACCATACCCTGATGCCTCTTGCTCTTCCTTTCATGCATTTGAAGCATCGCCTCTGTAGGTGTGAGTGTAGGAATGAGACCTAGGGTAGCCAAAGGTACTGAAGCAAATTATGTTCCTTAAACCAGAGTATACCCTCTGGAATCAGAAACAAGGCTGATGACTTTAACTCTCAAAGCCTCTCTGTCCCTGCGCTGCTCTCCCGGTGGCTCTGGCTCCCTCAACTAGAGCCCAGGTACAACCTGACTGGGTATTTGGCAAGAGACCACACAAGATGCGGACTTATCTTCTGCTCACAGGTTGCAAATATCTTTTCTAGTCATCCTCAAAACTCAAAGGATTGCAGTGTATGAAAAAGACAATTGATCCGCCAGTCCTGCTAGAGTCCTAGATCCACTTTACAATGGCTCTTGCTCTTACTGTGAAGATACTCTGCAATGAATACATTCTAGTCTGTATAGTGTTAGCTGCCAGGGACTCAACTCTTTAACCTGTTGCCAACAAGTGATCAGTCCCGACAGAGCAAGTTATCCATGTCTTTTTTTGTACTCTGCATTTGCACCTCCATTTCTGTGGCCTTCATCCTCATTCACATCCACAGATGCATGGCTCCTAAATGTCACCTGTTTCTGCCTCCTTCTTGCCCTTTCCCCTCATCCAGAAAATATAGTGCTTTTTAGTTCCAACAAACCATGATTTTTTTTTTCTATTTCTCTTAACCAAACACCGTGTCCTCTATTCCACATTAGAATTAAAAATACCTACTCATCTTAGAACTACAGAACTCAATTGCTTAATGTGGGTCTCTTTGAAAAACTGAAGGTATCAAGAAACTTAGGATTTGGGGAAATGCAGAAATAACTGATGTTGGAAAAAAGTGTGCATGCGTGTGTATGCATGTATGGGAACATGGGAAGAAAGGAGTCAAAAACCTGTAAGGCATGGCTGAGAAGCATATTTTCTCTTCGAGCAAACAGTAAAGCCACTCCAGAAATGTATTCATTATTCCCCAAGAGGACACTTAGTCCTAGGGAACATAAATTTCTTTGTAATGCCCCTTCTGATTAAGCATTTTTCAGACATGAAATTCTCTAGACATCTAAATTTGTCTCCCCAGGATAAGAAAGACAAATATAATTCAACGATAATCTTGTATGGAAAGACAGATGCTAATGAGAGCTGTGTACATGGGGTTAATTCTAAATTTCAGGAAGTCTGATTATATTAGTGTAATCAAAATCCTCCTCAACTCAAAATACTCTTGGTCAGGTCCCCACCAATCATCAAACTATCTGAGAAGCAGGAAATTCAGAGTCAGTTCAAGAATACTTCTTAGGTATTTTAGTCTGTGGCTAACGTGTTGTCAAGTATGTGAGGCACATTAATTTGATGAAATGAGTGTGCTTATGGGATTAAGAGCCCATATGCAAAATACACAAACAAAGGCCTCTGAACAAATAGTTGCCAGAGGCTTACTTTTCTCACCCAGGCTTCTCTGTCAGTGTTCACACAGCACCATAGGCTCCATTTCTGTACTGCAAGGGTGGATTGGGCTCTGCTTGGCCTTGGTGAGAAAGGTGCCAAATATGTGTCTCAGGTTCAGGAAGGAACACATAAGCCTCCTTCATTTTCTAAATGTCAGCCCTGGGGATGTTGCATGTACAGTGGGCACATTTTGGAGGATACATCCTATGTATCCCAGGGAACAGCCTCACAGCTTCCAAATGGAAAAGTAGATAGTGTAAATAAATGAGGGAATATAATCATGTATCAAAGGCTCCTTTCCGTGTCCTCCTTGCTAGCCCACTTGGTGCCCTTTCCATATTCACAATTTTGCCAACTACAATAGGATACAGCCACAAACGAATCCTTTAATCATATGGTTGGTTTCTCTGGTAATCAGCTTCCAATTTCAGTTACTTAGAGGCTTTTCAAAAGTCACTTCATTAACATAAACTCAAGTATGGTAGAAAGGGCCTTATTATGAATAATATAACATCCTTTTCACCTCTATGGCTCTGAAATAATTTCTGAAATAGAGGACAAAAGGCCAGATATTATCATAAAAGATGCTTTCATTGCTCTTATTGCTTATGAAATTCCAAAGGCTTTAGGAGCTGGAAGCTGGGAACCAGTAGATGAAGGCCAAAATATACATTTATTATAAATCATAATATTACACTGTTGATATTTTTTTATTGGAGTTCAATTTGCCAACATATAGCATAACACCCAGTGCTCATCCCATCAAGTGCCCCCCTCAGTGCCCGTCACCCAGTCACCCCAACCCCCGCCCACCTCCCTTTCTACCACCCCTTGATCGTTTCCCAGAGTAAGGAGTCTCTCAGGTTCTGTCACCCTCTCTGATATTTCCCACTCATTTCCTCTCCTTTCCCCTTTATTCCCTTTCACTATTTTTTATATTCCCCAAATGAATGAGACCATATAATGTTTGTCCTTCTCTGATTGACTTATTTCATTCAGCATAATACCCTCCAGTTCCATCTACGTCGAAGCAAATGGTGGGTATTTGTTGTTTCTAATGGCTGAGGAATATTCCATTGTATACATAGACCACATCTTCTTTATCCATTCATCTTTCGATGGACACCGAGGCTCCTTCCACAGTTTAGCTATTGTGGACATTGCTGCTATAAACATCGGGGTGCAGGTGTCCCGGTGTTTCACTACATCTGTATCTTTGGGGTAAATCCCCAGCAGTGCAATTGCTGGGTCGTAGGGCAGGTCTATTTTTAACTCTTTGAGGAAACTCCACACAGTTTTCCAGAGTGGCTGCACCAGTTCACATTCCCACCAACACACTGTCGATATTTTTTATGTTGATTTGAAAGCATCCTCTGCACACATGACTGCAAATTTGAAACATTTCCTGGTTGCTGTAGAACTTCTGATCCCACATTCTCATGGGGATCCTGACCTATTTAAGGAAGGCCAGGGTGGAGAAAATACAACTTTAGGCTATTAGGTACGGTTATACTTTTTGGCAGCGGCAGAGGGGGTGGAGGTGGCAGGGCGTGGGGCCCAGAATGCCTAGATTTGAAATACATCTCTGCTATTTTCTGTGTAACCTTGAGTTGATTAACATCTCCATCTAAGTTTTTTTATATCTATGAAATAGGGATAAAAATCATACTTAATGTCTTTGGGAGCAGTAAATGAATTCATACATTTAACATTTGTTGAAGAGTATCTATCACATAAGAAGCATAATGAATACTAGCTACTCTTTGTGGGTAGAAGTCCTGATTATATTTTTATGTACCTGACTTTGGAAGGCATTCGGTTAGTTTAGTTCTGACTACATTTCATTAAACTCAGTGACACGATTTTAAAAAGGGGCAGTTCCTTGTAGGAATAACTAAATATTTTATTCATAAACTCAAAAGAGAAAATAATTTTGTTCTAATGCATTCTAATTCAAGAATAATGGAAATTACACAGCAAGAGCCAAGGCTCTCACCAACAGTTTTCTTTTCTTATTAAATTCAATAAATAGTTTTTCTTGTTTATTTCTTGTTCTTGATGAAGTGCTAGGGGATGGAGAGGTCATGGCAGTCAACCTGCTGACTTTGTCAGTCATCAGTCCCTAAACAGAAAGACAGATCTCTCTTTTTTTTTTTTTTTTAAGATTATTTATTTATTTATTCATGAGACATAGAAAGAGAGAGAAAGAGAGAGAGAGAGGCAAAGACACAGGCAGAGGGAGAAGCAGGCTCCATGCAAGTAGCCTGTGGTGAGACTCGATCCTGGATCCCCAGGATCAGGCCCTGGGCTGAAGGCAGCACTAAACCACTAAGCCCCCTGGGCTGCCCGAAAGACAGATCTCTTGGAGAAGTCATCCTCCAAGGGAAAGGTGCAGGACTGTAGGTCTGCTTGAAATCTGTGGCATCCTATTGAAGTCACTTTTCAGGTGCACTTTGTATTTATGTTTGGACACTGTTTAAACCTCTTAAAACTTCTGAAATTGATTTCAATGCTGGTATGGCTTTAACAAACACTTCTCTTTCTCACATTTTCTTAAGGATTTATGTCTCTGGACCAACTTATATATTGTAAGAGAAATGTGCCATAAAATCAATAAACAATTTTCTCTAGATAATTTATTCCTATTCCTATTTATTCCTATAACCTTATGTTTGAGGTAAATTGAACTATTATCAAACACTAACAGATGAACAATAATAGCTCCTTAGTGATCTCTTCTATAACCTTCACTGAGGCTGCAATTGACATTCTGAAAGCTTTCCAATAAGACCATTTTGCAGGGACACCTGGGTGGCTCAGTGGTTGAGCGTCTGCCTTTGGCCCAGGTCATGATCCCGGGGTTCTATTATCATTTAACAAATCATAATACAGGGCAGCCCGGGTGGCTCAGCGGTTTAGCACTGCCTTCAGCCCAGGATGTGATCCTGGAGACCTGGGATCGAGTCCCACATCAGGCTCCCTGCAGGGAGTCTGCTTCTCCCTCTGCCTATGTGTCTGCCTCTCTCTGTGTGTGTCTCTCAATAAATAAAATCTTTAAAAAGAAAAAGACCACTTTCCAGGTTTACAATTGAGTAATTCTGCTTACTGAGTTGAAATCCACAACATTTACCAAGTATTGCTCTGTGTGGAGCCCTCCAAACACATAGGCAGTAAAGTCAAGACATATCCCTAACCCACAAGACCTATCCCTAACCCACAGAACTCCCTACAGCCCCAGGGTCACACCAGCCCAGGGACGAGTGTGACAAAGGATGACACCAGGTGTTCTGGGGAATGGAAAAGAGTAGTGCTGGTGGAAGATGTCTCACCAGCTCTCAGAGTTTGGCAGGGCAATGCTGGATGTGGATCCCCTGTGTACCATAGCAGTACTAGCAGGAACCTCAGTGTGCACATGAGTCACAGATGGTCACCTGAGCCTCTGGGGACACAGGACGAGCAACACTGAGCATGGAGGGTTTGAGGAGATGAAAGGAAGGCAGGGTGGCTGGAGCACAGCGCATGAAGCTGCAGGACAGAGCCCCCAGATGTTCAGTCCTTTGTCAAATTTCCTGTGCTTTTTTTTCAAATGTAATTTATTTGTATATAAAGAAAAACATATTTATAGATGCTCATATAAAATATTTTCTTTTTATAATGTAAGTTAATATACTGTTAATTTTTTTTTCAATCTTACAATGTGATTTGGAGATTTGTTCACACCAGTACACAGAGGTGGTCTCGTTCCCCTTTTTTACAGCTGCATAGTATTCCATCATTGCATTTGTTTAACCAAGACCCCATTGAGAACATTTCAAGTGTTTCCAGTCTTCTGCTACTATAGACAGTGCTACAGTGAATAACTCTGTGTAACATTTTGGAGTTCTATGAGTATCCACATAAGATAAATGCCTAGAAATGAAATATCTGCCTCCAAGAGTATGTGTATTTTTAAATAGATGTTGTTAAAGTGCTTTCCATAGCGGTAGCATGCATTTAAACAGCCACTGGCTCTATAGGAGAACATTTCCTTGGTAACACTGTGTTATTAAACTTTTTGATCTTTGCTAACATAAATGAAATCAGTTATCTCAGTATAAAATTCTGATACTCAGTTTTTATTACAGGTGAGACAGGGCATCTTTGCACATTTTTATTTTGAGCTTTCGGCCTTTACTTATTCTTAGGAGCTTTTAATATCTCAGAAAATTAGCCTTTTGTTTGACCTCAGTTGTAATTTTTTTTCAAGTTTGCCATTAATTTTCTGACTGTGCTTATGGTGATTTTTGCAAGGTTGAAATATTTCTATGCATTAAAATTTATCTATATTTCTTTTGGGCTTCTGATGTCTTTCCATATTTAGCAAGGACTGTTGTAGTCCAAGAATATAAAGAAAATCTCCCATAATTTCTTCTAATGCTTCTGTGGTTTAATATTTTATATTCAAATCTCTGATACATTTAGGATTTGTCCTGCTGTAAGGTATGACATATGGTTTGAACTTCTTTTTCCTGACTACTTAATTATCTCAATAACATATGTTGAATAAATCATTTTTCTGACTGAAAATGCAACTGTTAACCAAGACTAGAACTATGGAAATTGTTTTATTCTGGAAATAATCCCTGAAAGAAAAAGAAATCTTCTTTTCTATGTGTGTTGTAAAAATCCAGATTCACTCTTGCTCTGAACAATCATTCATGTGGTGACCTTATGATAAAAGTAACTTTATTGTGTTCAATTTACAGCCTAGGAAACTAACTGAACCAGAGAGAAACTGAAAACTTGCTCCAGATCACACTACTAGTAAGTGACTGAGTCCAAGCTATTCAACACTATGATACAGGCCTAATTCGTTTAAAGAAGTATTAAATAATACTGTGTTCATTCATTGCAGTTATTCCTGGCTTCTGCAAAGTGGGGATAACCAACTTACTTCTGTGTGTGGGTTGCTCTGAAGATTAATCATTCAGTCCATGTGCATACCAAGGACCCAGTCAGGCTAGCTATTTATATTCATTTAATGATTTAGGGCTTCTTTCACTCAGAGCCATATATTTCTGTAACACTAAACACTAAGACAGAAATCTGGGTGTGAGTCTCAAACTAACAACTATCTTTTCTGAGTCTCCTCTGCATCTGCAAAATGGGCTCAGTGGTAAAACTTACTCACAGATATTGTTTTACAGATCGAATGAAATAAAATATGTAAAGAGCCCAGCCCAGCATTCTCCTGAATGCTCTGCCTTGCAATCCTATAGGTTTTTCTATGTTGCTGGGGCATCTTCCTGCTGATAATCACAAAGCATGGAAGTTCTCACTTTCAGCAGAACAACTCTTCAGTCTGAAATGGGCAGCTAAGGATTGCAAACAGTTTAGCCTCAGACCTAATTGTTAAAAAGATCTTCCCCAAATGGGTCTACTGCACCCCACCGTAATGGTTTCTGGTAGGAAATTGAGCTGAGTCGGTGCTAGCCTCTGGGCAGACCCCAGAGACCAATGTTTTAATTAACACTGGTTTCCCTCCTCTATGGAGGGAAATATGCTTCTTCCTTTTGCCATAGACTGCCTCTCCTCCAAGATACTACTGCTTTTCCCTTTCTAGTCTCTGGAGCCAAATGAACTTAATATTTTTGGCTATGAGATCAGTTTCCACTCTAAATGACACCTCAAATCTCCCGTTACCAGCAGCTTTGGGTCCTCCTTCCTGCCTCTTTCCACCAAATTCAGCTCCACCTCATCACTCCGGGTGATGCTGGCCTCCTGGTCCCCATTAAGCTGGAGAATCCCTAGGTTTCTCTGCAATTCCGGGTTTCTGCTGGTTGAACTGCTTCTTGTGCAGAGACCTTATAGCACTTGACAAGTTAAGTCCAATGCCAGCAAGCACTGTTGTGGCCAAGGAAGGCAAGTTTCACTTTCCTTTTACTAACACTCAAAGGGAAAATGACTTTTCTCAGAACCTATATTGAGTGTAGGAGCCAAGATCTGATTATGGTCTAACATTTATCAAGCATAAGCTCCTGAACTAAATCTTTATATTCTCTCTTTCACTGAATTCTCACAGTAACTGAATGAGGGATGTGGGCCTGGCTGGGCAGGTGGCTGGTGAAGGCCTCAGTGGTCCATGCTCATCACAGACACAGGATCGCTCTCCAACAGCCTTGGGAGGGCACTTTGCTGGGGAGGGATGGGTGGGAATCCACCTGAATGAACTAGACATTGTCAGGAAAATCACATCAGGAGAGAGGCTCACAGAGCAGGATCAGGGTTTTGGAGCATCAAGTGTAAATTTAATCTCGTCTTTCTGTTCAGTTGGGGTTGTCTGGTTTGAAGATCTATCTTGATGGAGGATTGCTTGTTTTCTGGCTGGGTGGCCCATTTTTCTATCTGTCCAGTTGGAGATCTGTCTGGCTCATGCAGTGTCTGTCTAGCTGGGGATCTGCCTGGCTGCAGCCCTTTTGGCTGGAGGTCTGCATGTCTGTCTAGGTGGGGGTCTCTCTGAGGGTCTTATCAAGCTGGCAGTCAGTCTGTCTGGAGTTTACTTTTCTAGCTATCTACTTGGAGATTTATCAGCCTATCTGGCTACAGACTGATCTGTCAGTCTGTTGTCAGTCCATCTATGAGGCTAGATGGCTGTTTTGCCAGCTGCAGAGCTGTCTGCCAAACTAGCAATCTGTGTGCATCTGCTGTCAGTTCAAGGGCTGGGGGTTTGTCTGGCTAAGGGTGTATGTGAATGGCTCAGACTTAGTCTAGTTGAGGGTCTTACTGTCTGACTAGGGTCTATCTGGTTGGGGATCTGTCTAAATGGAATCTGAGTTGTTGGGGGTCCATTTCTCTCTCCAGATGAGGGTCCACCTGTTCATCTGGCTGTCCAGTTTGGGATATGGCTGGCCAGTTGGCTTGGGGTTTATTTATCTCTGCCTGAGCACAGTGCCTCACTGTCTGGCTGGAGCCATCTGTCATGTGCCTGACTAGGAGTTCATCTGCCAATGCGGCCCTATCCTGAGAGACTGGAGGTCGATCTGGCTAGCAGATATCTAACCTGTTTGAAGGATCTGATGTGCAATGTATGCCAAGTTGGTAGATGGTGGGTAATCTGTCAGGCTTAGGATATTTATCTCCCTGAGCGTTTGTCTACTTATCTGGCTTGTTGACTGCCTGGGGATCCACCTGGCAGTCTTCTCAGCAGGTGGTGCATCAATTTGTCTGCTAAAATGTGGGTTCTTTGGAATTGGTGAGTTGGTGGGGACTATCCAACCATCTAGAAGTTCACCTAGACGTCTATTGCTAAGTTGAGAGGCTGTCTGTACAATCAAGGGTCTGGCTGAGAGTCCATCTGGCTAGAGAGGAGTCTGACTAGGTTAGTCTGTCCACTCACTTGGGGGTATGTCTGTCTAGCTGAGAGGATGTCTGTGTGCCTGTTCAGCTAGGGATTTGTTTATGTCTGTCTGGGAGTCTGTCCACCTAGAGGTCCATCCGGCTGGTGTCTGGCTGGCTGCCTAGCCAGGAGAGGGGTGTTTTTTATGGTCTCTCTTGCTGGGGCTGGTCTGTCAGGCTGTTAGTTGATTTCTCTCTCTGACTGGAGGTCCATCCTTCCAGCTGTGGTCTGTCCCTCTGAAGATCTGGCTGTCTTAGGTATACGGCTATCTACTTGTCCCAGTTGGGGGCCCATCTGTCTGCATACCCATCTGGGGATCTTTTTACCTGTTTGAAATCAGTCTGCTGGGTTGTTATACCTGGCTTGGATCTGTCTGAATGGTGACGGCAGGGTGGGGAAGCATCCATCAGTCTTTTCAACGGCCCACCCCTTTCTGTATCCAGCTGAGTGTCTTAAGTGAGAGAGGTTCAATTATCGAGATGAACGAGTGCATTATGGACGATGGGGGCAATTTATAGAAGCCCATCTGTCCATCTTCTTCTTCACACCTGGGAGAACCTGCCTAGTCCCCTGGGGTTGGACCCATTCCTGATGTTTATTCTTGAATCTGTTCACTGCAGCCTTACCAGCCATTATCTTCCAACTACCTCCCCCAGCCTCAGGCTTTGAATGCTATAATCACTGGGGCAAAGCCCCTATATTTCCACCCTGAGAAACTTTTATTTTGATCCAGGACCAGCATTCCCATTCCCAGCACTTCACATAGCAGAACACGGCCGTCAGCAGTGCAGGTGCTCGTGGCGGGCAACAGGCAGGCGGCTTGCGCACTCACACCTGGCTCCAGTCAGCAGGGGGGTCCCGGGGCCCTTTAGGCCTTCCAATGCGCAGGTTGAAGCCTGGAAGAAGGGTTTCATGGAGAAGCTGAGGTGTGGAGACATGTGGAAGGTCATCCTCAAGCCTCCAGGCCCTTGGGGGGGGGGGGGGCTGAAGCCACAACCACAGGACTCGGAGAGTGTGGGCCCCGTGCCACCATCCCTACACCCCCAAATCCTGGGATTCAGCGAAGCTGCGGAAGCCCAGCAACCCAGACTTTGACTTACCCAGCCCACCGGTCTGAGGGCCATCCACCACGTCCTCATAGGCATCAGGCCCGGCAGGGCTTTGGTCGGCAGGAACTGTGGGCAGAACAACCACCCCCGCCCCCACGGATCGACTCAGCCCCACTGAGTCGGCACACACTGGAGGCAGCGTCCTCCGCGCTGCCGGGGCCTGGGGGGGGGGGGACGGGGGGGGGACGGGGGGGGCGGGGCGGGGCGGGTGTCGCCGGCGGGCTAGCCCTGGACCGGCTGGCGTCGCCAGGGACTCGCGGCCAGGTCTGGGCACTTCCCACCGTGGCAGTGGCCCTGATCGGCGTGCGGTGCGGCAACAGCTCCAGAGGCGTGGCCCGGCCGGGCGGCGCTGCGGGCCAGGGGTCCTCGGGGCCGCCAGGGCCTTCCGGACCCCAGCAAGACGCGTCTGGGGCAGGGGCGGGGCGGGGCGGGGCGGGGGGAGGTGGGGGCAGGGGAGGTGGGTGCCCCCTCCCGCCTCGCGCCGCGACCCGCCGCGACTCACCGCCGCCGGGCAGCAGCCCCCGCGCGTCCTCCGCGTGCGCCGGCGGCCTCCGGGCGCGCGGCCTCACCTGGCTGTACAGCGGCGCCTCGTCCGCGCCCGCGCCCGCGCCCGCGCCCCGCGCCCCCGCCCCGGGGCCCGCCGGCGCCCCGCGCTTCTGCACCACCGCGTACGTGTCGGCCATGGCGAGGCCCGGGGGCCCGGGCTCCGAGATGCTCCCGCGGGCGCGGAGGGCGGGGAGGAAGTGAAACGCCTGGGCCGGAGGAGGGGGCGGGGAGCGCGGCTTCCTTTCCGCCCGCGCTGCGGCCCCGCGGGCTGGGCTCAGGGCTCTGCGCTCCGGGCCTGGGCTCTGCGCCTGCGGCGCCCGCCAGGTGGGTGGACGGGGCAGGCGGACAGCGGCGCAGGTGAACGGGGCGGGGCAGTGTATTGCGGGGTGGTCATTTCTGGGTCGACGTTTGAATCAAAGAATGAGGAAGTGGCATCTAAAGGGGAGGGAGGGAAAGGCTCGAAATGGTGAGCCGGTCTCAAGGACGAGGGGCTGAAATCTGCCGCAAAGGGAGATGGCCCCTGTGTCCCCAGCACCTGACACGAGGCCTGACAAGTGGGCAGCGTCAAGAAATATTTGCGAAATTAATGACCGGGGAAGCAAAGAAAGGGCTAACCAGGGGCTAGTCTCAGAAGCAGAGGCAGTGGGATCTCTGGGCTCAAAGTGCCCTATTGGGGCTGGTTCCCCGACTCAATTCAAAGAGCCAGTGATTATTTGGTAGACTAAACACGGAAGGGCTGCTGTTTCAAGGGCAAGGGAAGGGTTAGCCTCTGAGGCTGAGAAATTAGGAAGGGAAGAATGAGGAGACGGAGCTGGGTACCTGAGGACCTCGCCAACTGGGCGTGGTGTGGTGGTAAGGGCCAGGGAGGTCTGGAAGGACAGGGCGTCCTCGTAGACTGGGGCACAATGCTGGGGAAAGACAGGAGGGGAGGGGTATGAAGCTTGGAGGAAACTGGCCAGACCCCTGCTGAAGGTGACCATGGACTCTGGGGGGCAAGGGCAGGGGCAGGGGTGGGGCGGGGGTGGGTGGGAGGATTAAGCTTAAGAGGAATAGTCTCCCAGAAGGAGTCCTGGGCTAGATGCAATGATGGTGGCCAAAGACTTCTACTCTGGGTCCTGGTCTCTGAGGGTGTTGATGGTGGACAGGAAGACAGTAGGAAGTACCTTGGTACCTCCTTGAAATTCTGGTAAAGAGGGTTGGTATTTTGGAGTGCTGAGAACATCTGAGCCACCGTGTGGTATAGGAACCTGTACTGCTCCTGGTGGGGGAAGAGGAATCATCAAAAAGGGAAGACAAGAGGAGGAGGGATGTGACCTTGGATTGAGGAGACTGAGCCTCTCACCTCTGTCTGCACAGCTGCAGGCCGCTGGTTTCTCATCTCCAGGACCACGTTGAAGAGGCTAAAGTTAGGTGGGATCATCTGGAGCAGAGAGAGCACATGAGCAGGACCTGGTGGGCATTGGACCTGTTCTGCACATAACCACACACATGCCCTATTCGTACCTGGGTCAGGAGTAACTGTCTCACATAATCCACAGTGCACAGGACACCTGTTCACCCACAACCCACACTGACAAGCAAGAGTAAGTGTAAGCTTGGTCAGGACCTGTCCACAACCCCTTTTATATGGGGCATTTGAAGTTGGGAGTGAAGGCCATAATGAAGGATCCCCTGCAGCACCTTTTGATTCTCAGAATCCCCAGATTACAATTTAAAAGAAAAAACTTTTTAATTGCTTATATTTGTTGAGCATCAACTCTGTGCTTACTCTCCAGCAGGCAGTCTGTGCTCAATAAATGCTAAATTTCAGTTGATGCAGCATGAGCTAGTGTGGCTTCAGGTTTTTCAAAAGAGGCCCTCAAACTGTGATACTGACTTCAGGCCCTGCACTGACCTCCCTACTTCCCTCCCCCACTCCTAATCACCTCTGTCTCACCAGACCCCCATAAAACCCATTTCTTTAACCTGCAGTGGACACAGAGGGGGCTGGGGCCAGATCCCTGGAGGCGATAGGCTTCCTCCACCATGGTGAGCACATGTTCAGGATTGCTAGGGACTCCTCTGTCTGGCCAGGACATATATTGCAACTGATACACAGAAGGGCAATTCTGAAACATGGGAAAAGAGAGGCAGATTAAAAAAAGCATGTATGGAGCATCTACTACATGTCAGACATCGTCCGTTTAAATCCAACAGGTAGTAACGGAGGAGATAGGTATTATTGCTAATGCCCATTTTACAAATGAGAAAACAAACAGGAAACAGCTCTGCCCTTATGGGAGCCTCCGCCTCCCCTTTCAGTACCTTCTGAAAAGTGACCTGGAGGGTCCTGAGCACGATGTCTGTATTCAGCCGTGTCTCCCTTGTCTGAGGATGTGGGGCAGGTGGGAAGAGAGAGGAGAACAAAGGTGCCAAAAGACATTTACAGCAAACAAAGCATTTCTGATTAAAAATCAAAGTTAAACAACATATTTTAAAAAATGCATTTGGCTCAAATCTCTTCCATGGCTTTCCTGAAGGAAACATTTGATAGAGGGGAGAAAGAATTGTGATTTAGAACTCCAACAAGCTCATTTATGGTGGGAAAAAAAAAGATTTCTTTTGTTGTACAGCAAGAGTTTTATTGTACTTATTATGTACCAACTATACATGACTTGAAGTGAGAGATTTTCTGGAGTTCTGAAATGGTAAAGGAAATAAGGATTTTAAGGACCTAACCAGGCATTTATATAACAGAGATAACCATGATCATAGTCAGAATGCAAAAGCAATGTATATATGGAGTTCTGACTATTTGCATGCTAATACCAGAGAGTGCCCTGCAGTGTGAGAGGGCTGTGGAAAAACTATTCATCCTTTCAGGCCCAATCCAAAAGCTTCCCTGAGAATCTTCTGTGAAACCGCCCTTCATAAAACACCATTCCCACCTCTGCCCCAGCTCACCAGGATGATGCAAAAAAGCCCAATCTGTAGTGGTTCCCGTTCTTGGGCCCAGAAAATGCTCACACTTTTTCTGCAAAAGCCAAGGGAGAAAGGGCAGGGAGTGAAGAGCAGTAGTCTGCTTTATAGAGTTCCAGATCTATACACCTACACCCTCACAGGACACCTCAGGCATTGCTGTTGGAAGCACATCTAGCTGCAGCTTTAATGCATGCCAGCTGGCAGCGCCCTGTCAGATCAAACACACAGACACAGTGGAGACTTGAGCTTCTGACTATGTAGGAGGAAGACAGGTCAGAATACTCTCATATCGTAAACAACTAAAAAGCTGGACAGAACATACGTGCCACTATTTTCAGACATTGGGAAACAGGCATTGCAGGATTGTTATTACTGAACAAAGAGAAACACATAGGTTAAATCTTATGACTGCCCCAGGTTACTGCCTAGAGGCAGTCACCAGGCTGCAGGACATGGAGAGTCCAATGATCCCACTGAATTGAGGAGCCAGAGATCATGGCTCAGGAAGGCCAAAGCATCTAGAATTGGAAGGGCAGAGTCCTGGAAAGAACAGAGGCATGCAAACAAAAGTTTAAAAAGTCCAGAGATCTGCATATGGTCCCCTTGAGTATTATTAGCTAAATAATAATCTGAGCATCATGAAACTCCATGAAGCCAGGCAAGAATAACTTCCCATGAAAGAATAACTAAGGACCTAAGATGAACATTTCCTGTAATGTTCAGAATAGGACAGAAATAATTTATATTCTCTCCAGCCAGAGTGGAGAGACCTGATTGACTATAAGGGCATTCAACAGGGAACCAAGAAGGATCACATACATATTAGAAGTAGAGTGAAATTAGTTCTAGAGTAAAGGCCGCTCTAGACCTGCCCTACAAAAGCTTTAAAACAAACCTTAAAGTGATCAAACATCCAAAAGTAACTTAACGTCTTCCAGAAAAAGTCCAATGCTCTTTAAAGGAAGACGATAAAATCCAACAGTTACCTGCATAAAATTAGAAATGTCCAACATCGGGATCCCTGGGTGGCGCAGCGGTTTAGCGCCTGCCTTTGGCCCAGGGCGCGATCCTGGAGACCTGGGATCGAATCCCATGTTGGGCTCCCGGTGCATGGAGCCTGCTTCTCCCTCTGCCTATGTCTCTGCCTCTCTCTCTCTCTCTGTGTGTGTGTGTGTGTGTGTGTGTGTGTGTGTGTGACTATCATAAATAAATAAAAATTAAAAACAAAAAAGAAATGTCCAGCATCCAATAAAATTACTAGACATACAAAGACACAAGAAAATATGATCCATAACCAGGAGAAAAATATGTGAACAGAAGATCCAATGGGGATGAAGAAAGAATTGGACAAAGACCTTTAAGCAATTAAAAAAATATTTTAAATATACTTGAAGATGAAAAGGAAAACACAAACATAATGAAAGTGAAACAAAAGATATATATATATATAAAATAAACCTAAATGAAGGTCTTTAGACCCCATTAGAGGGGGAAATAAAATACATGAAATAAAAAATTCACTGTAAAATAGCAGATTAGACACAGAAGATCAATAAACACAAAGATATGGCAATAGAAACTATTTAAAATGAAAAAAAGGGATGCGTGGATGGCTTAGTGGTTGAGCATCTGCCTTCAGCTCAGGTCGTGATCCCACGGTCCTGGGATGGAGTCCCGCATGGGGCTCCTTCCAGGGGCCAGCTTCTCCCTCTGCCTATGTCTCTGCCTCTCTCTTTGTGTCTTTTCATGAATAAATAAATAAAATATTTCTTAAAAAATGAAAAAAAGAGAAAAAAATTACTAGGGAAAAATGAACAAAGAGTCAATTACCTGTGGAAATATACCAAATGGTATGCATAATGTATGCATATCTGGAGTCCAGAAGAAGGAGAGGAGAGAGGAGAACAGAAACTACATTTGATACTACACTTGATCTTAGCCAAAAGGCTGAGAAGCGATGAGAAACTACATTTGAAAAAATAATCATTGGAAACTTTTCCAAATTTGATGAAACCACAAACCCACAAAGCCAAGAAAGTCAACCATAGAGAGAATAAACATAAGGAAAGCCATATCAAGGCAGATCATGATCAAATTGCTGAGAGAGACAGAGAGAACTTAAAAGGATCACACACAAAAGGACATATTACATGTTAAGGAACAAAGACAAGAATGACAGAATTTTGTCAGAAACTGCAAGCCAGAGGTCAAAGGTGTGACATTCTAAAAATGCTGAAGTTACATTCTAAAAATGTTTCAGACAAACAAAAGCTGAGAGAATTTATCACAAACAAATAGGTACTGTGAGAAATATTAAAGTAAGTTGTTTGTACAAAAGGAACATAATATTAGAAATATGGATGAACAAAAAAGAATGAAGAGTATAGAAAAAGCAAATATGTGGCAAAATGTAAAGGATATTTCTCCATTTTTAATATTTTAAAAAAAGGTAATCTAGTGAATTTTGCCAAACAAGGAAGAATTAATAGCAATTATTCACAAATTTTTTCCAAAAAAAATTGAAGGACCATTTTCCAATATATTGTATGAGGCCAGTATTAATCTGATACCAAAACCAGACATAAACATCACAAGAAAAGAATGATACTAACCAATCTCATTAATACAGTCACAAAAATCCTCAACAAAATACCAGCAAAGGGTTATACACCATGACAAAATTGGATTAATCCCAGGAATGAAAGATTGGTTCTCTATATAAAAAAAATCAATATCATATACCATATTAATAGAAAATAAAATAAAAATACATGATCATTTGAATAGATACAGAAAATTTTCTTATAAAATCCAACACCCTTTCATGATAAAAGTACAAAAGAAACTAGGAAAAGAAGGAAACTCCTTAGCCTGTTTAAAACAACAACACTAATACACACATCTACAAACAAAACAAAACAAAATCCACCACCAATCCTTAGATTTATGGTGAAAGACTGAATGTTTTGCCCCTAAAGTCAGGTTGCACTTGCCACTTCTGTTCAACTTTGTACTGAAAGATCTAGTCAGTGAAGATAGGAGAAAAGAAATGGAAGACAGGAGGGAGGAAGGAAGGAAGGAAGGAAGGAAGGAAGGAAGGAAGGAAGGAAGGAAGATGGAAGGAAGAGTATTGAATTAGAAAAGAAGCAGCAAAATCATCTCAATTTGCAGACGACATCATATATGGAAAACCCTAAGTTTTCCCAACACCGACACCCACACTATTAAAGCTCATAAATGAGTTCAGCAAGGTTGCAGGATATAATATCAATACAGAAAAATCAACTGTATTTCTATATAGTGAAAACTATTTGACTTGCAATAAGGAAACTGAAAATGAAATTAAGAAAATTACTCCATTTACAATAGTATCAGAAAGTATAAACTACTTAGAAATAAATTTAACAAAAGTGCAAGATTTCTAAACTAAACACTATAAACATTGCTAAGAGAAATTAAAGAGGACTTAGATAAATGGAAAAATATCCATGTTCATGGAATGGAAGACAATACTCTTAAAATGGCAACAGCTCCCAAATTGATAGATTCAATGCATTCATTATCAAAATCCCAGACGGCTTTTTGAAGATATTGGCAAGCTGATCTTAACATTAATACATTAACATTAATGAATGTGTCATAGATACCTAAGACCACCCTCATATTTGATAATTACTAGCGGGATTCACAGGACTCCGCATAGAGTTATGCTCATGGTTATGATTTATTACAATGAAAAAATACAGAATAAAATCAGCAAAGGGAAAAGATGCACAGGGCAAAGTGAGGGAAACAAGGTTCCTACTTCCAAGAGTCTTCTCCCAGTGAAGTTGTATGCAGTGTGCTTAATTCCCCCAGCAATGATTTGTGGCAACATGTATGTATGTCCACAGGGAAGTTCATTAGGCAATCAGTCCCCAGGGTTTTCACTAGGGCACTCCATGTGGTATGCAGGCACCCTCTGATTAGCATGTATTGAAACTTCAGGCTCCCAGAAGGGAGAGCAGGTGTTCACATAAACCATACTGTTTATATAAACAGTTCCAGCATACGGAGCCACTTTTATTAGAAACCCAATTTCTAGGCAGGAACTGATCAGTAGGTCAGTAGGAAGGTCTTTTTAAATCATAAGCCTGCTATCTTACTCTCTTCTGCCTAGCAAGTGACCCAGAAAAGTCAAAACGATCTTGAAGAAAAAAAAAAGAAATTTTGGGACCCAAAATTTGGGTCACTCAGCAGTTGGGTGGCTCAGCAGTTGAGCATCTGCCTTTGGCTCAGGGCGTGGTCCTGGAGTCCTGGGGTGGAGTCCCATATCGTGCTCCCTGAGAGGAGTCTGCTTCTCTCTCTACTTATGTCTCTGCCTCTCTCTCTGTGTCTCAAATAAATAAATAAATAAATAAATAAATAAATAAATAAAATTATTTAAAAAAAAGAAAAACGAAGAGATTTAGAGGACTCACTTCTTGATTTCAAAACTTACTATAAAGTTACAATAATAAAAAATGTATAGTACTGGTACGAAGACATACCAATCAATGGAATAGAATTGAGAGTCCATAAATAAACCCTTACATTTATAATAAATTGATTTTATACAAGAATAACAAGATTATTCTATGGGAAAAAGACAAATAACAAGTGTTGGTGAGGATGTGAAGAATTTGAATCCTCATACATTGCTGATTGGAATGTAAAATGATATAGCTGTGTAAAACAGTTTGACAGTTCCTCAAAATATTAAGAATAGAGTAACCACATGATGTAACAATTCCACTTCTAGGTATATACCCAAGAGAATTGAAAACATACTTCTACACAAAAACTTGCACACAAACGTTCATAGCAGCATTATTCATAATAGCCAAAAAGTGGAAACAAGTCACATTCTATAAACTGAATAAGTTTAAGAATAACTTAAGTGAATAAATAAAATGTAATAGATACATTCAATGGAATACTGTTCAGCAATGAAAAGGAGTTAAGTACTGACACATGCTATAATATGCGTGAATTTTAAAAACATGCTAACTGAAAGGATCCAGTCACAAACACTACATATCATATGATTCAGCTTATATGAAAAGTCCAGAGTAGTCAAACCTATAGGGATGAAAAATAGAGTAGGGATTACCTACGGTGGAGAAATGGGGAGTAATGGCCAATAGATACGGGATTTCTTTGGGGGGTGATGAAAATGTTCTAAAATTTATTGCAGTGATGGTTACGTAACTCAGGAATATACAAAAAACAATTGAGTTGCACACTTTCAATGGATAAATTTCATCTTGATAAAGGTGTTTTTAAAAAGAGATTGATTCAGTCCCAATAGTTTTTGCTTTTATGTCCTTTGCCTCAGGAGACATATCAAGAAGGATGTTGCTATGACCAATGCCAGAGAAATTACTGCCTGTACTCTCTTCTACAATTTTTATGGTTTTGGGTCTCACATTTAAGTCTTTAATCCATTATGAGTTTATTTTTGTGTACAGTGGAAGAAAGTAGTCCAGTTTCTTTCTTTCCTTTTCCTTTTCCTTTTCCTTTTCCTTTTCCTTTTCCTTTTCCTTTTCTTTCCTTTCCTTTCCTTTCTTTTCTTTTCCCTTTCTTTCTTTCTTTCTTTCTTTCTTTCTTTCTTTCTTTCCTTCCTTCCTTCCTTCCTTCCTTCCTTCTTTTTCTTTCTTTCTTTTTTGCATGTAGATATCTAGTTTTCCCAGCACATGTATTGATAAGACTCTTTTTCCCATTCCATATTCTTGCCTCTTTTGTTGAAGATTAATAGATTAATTGACTATATACTCATGAGTTTATTTCTGGACTTTCTGTCCTATTCCATCGATTTATGTGTCTATTTTTATGGCAGTAGCATAGTGTTTTGATTACTACATCTTTGTAGTATAACTTAAAATCTGGAATTGTGATATCTCCAGCTTTATATTTCTTTTTCAAGATTGCTTTAGCTATTTGAGGTCTTTGTGGTTCCATACAAATTTTAGGATTGTTTGTTCTACTCCTCTGAAAAATGTTGTTGGTATTTTGATAGGGATTGCTCTAAATCTGTAGATTGCTTTGGATGGTATGGACATTTTAACAATATTTCTTCTTCCAATCCATGAGCATGGAATATCTTTCCATTTATTTGTGTCATCTTCAATTTTCTTTTATTCAGTGTTTTATAGTTTTCAGTCTAAAGGTTTTTCACTTCCTTGGTTAAGTTTATTCTGAGGTATTTTATTATTTTTGGTGCAACTGTAAATCGGATTGTTTTCTTAATTTCTTTTTCTGCTGCTTCATTATTAGTATATAGAAATACAATGGAATTCTGTATATTAATTTTGTATCCTGCGACCTTACTGAATTCATTTATCAGTTTTATCTTTTTTTGTGTGTGTGTAATCTTTAGGGTTTTCTATATATAGTATCGTGTCATGTGCAAATAGTGAAAGTTTTACTTCTTGCTTACCAATTTGGATGCCTTTTATTCCTTTTTTTATCATGCCATGGCAAAATAAAAAGCTTCTGTTTAATGAAGGAAAGAAACAAAACTAAAAAAACCCAACCTATTGAATGGGAAAAGTATTTGCAAATATATATCGGATAAAGGGTTAGTATACAAAATACATAAAGGACTGATTCAACCCTACAGCCAAAAACCAAATAATCCAATTAAAAAATGGACAGAAGACATCCAAATGGCCAAAAGACACAAGAAAGGATGCTCACTCAACATCACTCATCATCAGGGAAATTCAAACCAAAACTACAATGAGAGGGACACCTAAGTGGCTCAGTGGTTGAGCTCCTGCCTTCAGCTCAGGTTGTGATCCTGGGGTCTTGGGATTGTGTCCCACATTGGGCTATCCACAGGGAGTCTGCTTCTCCCTCTGCCTATGTCTCTGCCTCTCTCTCTGTGTCTCTCATGAATAAATAAATAAAATCTTTTTTAAAAAAGTAAAAGAATGGAAAAATATATCATGCACACTTTAGCACAATTTAAATGGCTATAGTAATATCAAAGTACACTTCAGAAAAGGAATATTAACAGAAATAGAAAGGAACCTTACATATTGGAAAAGGGATTGATTCATCAGGAAGACATAATCCTAACTGTGTATACACTCAATTACAAAGTTTTAAAATAGCTGAAGTAGAAACTGCCAGAAGTGAAGAGACAAATAGATAATTTTAAAATTAAGGACTTAAACATTATTTTAGCAAATAATAGGGCAAGCAGCCCCCCCCCCAAATCATACAAACAATAAGATTTGAATAATATTTGTCCTAATTGGCAGTTATTGAACAGTTGGAGATCTCATCACTCCTCTCTTAGCAATTGATAAAATATTTAGAGAAAAGAAATTAGGAAAGATTTATAAAATATAGTAAAGATACAAAGCATATTAACGTGTCTTTTAAAAAAGACACAATACATTTGACTGAATTGATATTTATAGAACACTCCATTCAACAAAAGCAGAATACACATTCTTTTCAAGTGTACCCAGAGTATTTACCAAGATAGACTATATTCATAGCCATAAGACCAGTCCAGTATATTTAAAATGTTTTTTTTTAAGATTTATTTATTCATTCAT
Source organism: Canis aureus (assembly GCF_053574225.1). Taxonomy (NCBI): domain Eukaryota; kingdom Metazoa; phylum Chordata; class Mammalia; order Carnivora; family Canidae; genus Canis; species Canis aureus. The sequence continues at coordinate 19,965,067 of NC_135634.1, forward strand.
GATAGACATAGAGAGAGAGTGTGAGGCGCAGAGACACAGGCAGAGGGAGAAGCAGGCTCCATGCCGGAAGCCCGATGCGGGACTTGATCCCAGGACTCCAGAATCGCGCCCTGGGCTAAAGGCAGGCGCCAAACCGCTGAGCCACCCAGGGATCCCCTATTTAAAAGGATTGAAATCATATAAAGTTGTTCTTTGACTACAATAGAATTAACTAAAAATTAATAACAGGAATACACATGAGAAAGTCCTCAAATATTTGGAAACTAAGTACAACCATGATCAAATACCATGAGTCAAAGAAGAAATCACAAGGGAAATTAGAAAATATTTTGAACTAAATGAAATATAAGATACAATGAATATATCAAGTTTGTGAGATATAGCTAAAATAGTGCTTAAAGAAAAATAACATTAAATGCTTATATATGAAAAAAGAAAAATCTCAAATCAATTATCTAAATTGAAGAAACTAGAAAAGTAAGAGCAAATTAAACCTAAATAACCATTAGGAAGGAAATGAAAAAGATGAAAAGTTATTAATGAAATAGGAAATGAAAAAAATAGAGAAAATGAATCAAACCTAAAGCTGGTTCTTTGAAGAAAACAACAACAATGACAACAACAACAACAACAATTGACAAATCTCTAACCCAAAGATGGCTGACATTTTCTATAAAGGGCCAGATAATACACATTTTATACTTTGCAAGCCATTCAATCCACCAAAGTTGCAACTACTGAATTCTACCATTTTAGCATAAAAGCGGATATATACAATATACAAACATATGAGTGTGGCTGTATTCTAATACATTTTATTTACCAAAAAAGGCAGCAAGATAGATCCAGTACAACAGCTCATCTTTACTCTAGCCAGACTGATGTGGGAGAGATGGACAGACAAATCACAAATTACCAAAATCAGGAATAAAAAAGGGGCATCACTACAGATTGTACAGACTCCATGATCAGCCATTCATTTCTGGGCAGTACTTACCCCACCCCCCATCCCTGTCTATTGAATAGGCCAGAATGTAGAAATCATGTGCCTTTGATGTTGATATGCATTTACTGAGTAACTAGTGTATGCTAACAGACAAAACAAAGATCCCTGAACTCCTGGACTTATCTTCTAATCAAGAAGATAGAGAATAAACAATGTGTAGATTATAGTATATGCTAGAAGTGATAAGAATTGTGAAGAAAAAAGGAAAATAGGACAAGGGAAGGAGAGTTGAAGTGCTGGAAGTTTTAAATGGTGTAAAATCCAGGAAAGTCTCACGGAGGAAGTAGCATTTGAGGAAAGATCTTAAGGTGGTAGTAGAGCAAGCCAAGGAGAAGAATGTTCCAGGCAGAAGGAACAGCCAAGGCAGAGGCCCTGAGACTGAGCCATCCCTGTCACATCTGAGCAACAGCAAAGGCCAAAATGGCTAGAATGAAATGAATAAAGGAGAGAGAGAGGCAAACACAGAGATCAGAACTGTACCAGGGACAGCTTGGTATAGGGCCTTATGGTCTATGGTACAGACTTGTAGTGGGAAGACCAGCAGTAAAGGGGTTGTGAACACTGCAGGGATGAGCACCATGAATAAAAGGGGGGAAAAATCAACAAAAAATTAAAGACAGTAATAGAGGAGTCACTACAAGAATTGGTCCTTTTGGACCCGGGATTAGGGAGTTGCTAGCAAGATTTCTCTTGCCTCCTTCTTGCACAAGGAAATGTATTCTAGAGGGCTAAGAACACCTACCCGCCCATTCTCCATTTCTCGACATGCCATCAAGATTACCTACACAAGAAAGGGGAAAGAGGAGTGATTTGGGTTAGGGAATTGGTTAGGCCAAGGGAGGACTCCAAATGTTAGCTTCACTTTACCCTCCTCTGAGCTGACCTTGACCCCAAACTCCCAGACCAGGCGCCAGAAGTCTAGCATGCTGTGAGGCAGGGGTCCTTGTGTGGCAATGTAGGCCTGGCTTCCATCAGTGCCCTGGTAAAGGCTAAGTTCACCACCAAGATCTTGCTGTCACCCCCACCATATCCACCCCTCCCTGACTCCCAGCCTGACCCGAATGAAGTTGCCATTGATGTAGTCGCCATGTCCCTCCTCCTGGAGCAGGGAGAGGATCACTTGTGTCTGATCATCTGCCAGCCGGAGAGGTGAGAAAAGTGCTTTGGGATGACAGGGGCACCAAGGTCCTGACAGCCTCCTGGATGAAAGCCAGCAGGATTATTGCACACCCTGCAGGTATCCCACCTGGGTGCATTCATGAGTTGCTCAGGAAGGAGGATGTGTGCAGAGCTGCACTGACTCTCTCTGGAAGTCCCCAACTTACACGGCAACACATCTTTGTAGCGGTTCTTCCTCACATTCCCTGGCAGATTGCCAACCTCAGTGGAGCATACACCCTCAGTCTTACACGCTGCTGAGCGGGCAAGGATGTCCTGGAGGAAGTCACCATGAGCCGAACCCAGGGGAAGGAGGAGAGAGGAAGAGGGGAGCCAGGTCAGGGTTCTTGGGCTCAGAAGCACTTGTAGGGATACAAGGTACCTGGCCTGTGAGAAGTGAGTGCAGACCCTCAAGATAGCATGGTGCCTGTGTAATTGTAGTGATACAGTAGTAACAGCAACTCAGAGCACCTTCCCTATGCCAGGCTCTGTGCTAAGGACATTGGATCATTACAAAAGTCACCCTAAGGCTTGGGGGTGGGGGGGGACACGACTATGATTGATGTGCCCACGGTGTAGGTTAAGAAAACCTACATGGTTGAGTAACTTGCAGAAAGTTCCCCCTCCAGGAAGTGCAACAGTGAGGATTGCATTCAAACCTCTCAGCATCTACCCCTTAAACATTCAATCTGTGTTACATTGTATTGTAAACAATTGTAACATAATATATATTTAATAGAATAAACATGATTGGTATATGATACATATGACAATATGCAATGCATATAGATTATAATGTATAACGTTATTTTTGTAACAAAATATTACAGATACTTTGTTACTGTTCGATTATTATAATTCGTGAAGTGTATTTCCATCAACAGCAGCTATTAAAAACCAAACGATAATAGATAATACCTACCAGTGTCTACGACGCTGCATTAGCATTCCTTACGCATGGCTTGCATCATGGCATTGTAATGTTTAGAATATTTATAACTAGTGACATAGGCTCCTACAAAGTGAGCGCTCAAGAAGTACTAGGCGTTTTTTGTTGTTGTTGTTGTTTTACCCACACCAGTTCCTCACACCAGTTTAGTCTTTATCGCGTTTTACCCAAGGAGACACTGATGTCCGAGGACCCAGGTGAAGCACCCTAGCCCAGCATCCACACTACCATCCCTCGTCCCCACCCCCCACCCCCAACCCCGTGGCAGGGCTTCTTGGTTCTTTTTCCCCTGCCCCCTTCTTCCACATGACCGCAGAAGGGATCACCGGGGCGCCTGCGGCTCAAGCGCGGGCCCGCCTTCCTGTGCTGCGCCGGCTTCTCCAGCCCCACCCAGCAGCGGGACCTCTCCGGGAGCTGGAAGAGGGCACAGGGACCCAGGGGCGTGTGCGGCACCGCCAGGTTGGGGAGGGGAAGATGGGCGTTGAGACGAGGAGAAACCCCTGGATGGAGAGAGAGAGAGAGAGAGAGAGAGAGAGAGAGAGAGAGAGAGAGAGTCCACCGTGCGGCTCCTGGCTCCGCGGGCCGGCGACGTCCAGGCCAGCGGGAGCGCCCGGCGGGGTCGCGGGCTGCTGGAGCGCGGGGGGCCCTGACCGCAGGCCCCGCCTCCGACCTCGGGACCCGGTGGCAGCGCGCAAAGCCTCCGGGGCGCTCGGGTCGGCCCGGACGTCCGCGGCTCCGCCTGGTACCGCCCACAGGCTCGGGGCCTGGCGGCCGCAGGGTCCACACTCTCCCACCGGCCGGGAGAACTGGGTCCAGCGCAAGTGCTTCCGTCTTTCGGGGCGCCGGGCATGTGGGTTGAGTCCGGACGATGCCCTGGATCATCCCCAGACCATCCCAGCAGGATCCGCTCCCGGGGCCCGCCTCCCCGGACGGGGCCCGCGCTGGGCAGGTGGCCGTGCATCCTCGCCTGGCCTCCCGGGTCCAGCGTCCTTGAGCGGTAGGCAGGGCTTCCGGCCAGAGGGGACGCGGCCGTCCGCCCCGAGGCCCCTGGGCTGGGGGCGCCCCTCGCGCTGGGAGGGGGGGCGCGGGAGGTCGCCGCCGGCGAAGCTGACACCCTGGCACTGCTGCTTGGGAGAAAGGCCGGCTGGACGCGCGATTTTCCTGTATTTCCTGAGGTTCCTTTTTCTGGGTCGTGCTAAGGGGAGCTGGGGGCACCAGGATCCTGTCTGAACTTCAGGTTTTCAACCCGCCTAAACCTGCCAGAAAACTGAATCGGGGCCATAGAAGTGGGTTCCAGGGGAAAGATGTTCTCGTCGCTTTCAAAGAACTTCTATTTTCTGTCTCCACACCCTCGCCTTCAGAAAATGGGCGGGAGAAGGCCAGAGGACACCTGTGGACCAAGTTTCCTGGGGCGCTAAGGGCAGGCTGGAGAAGACTGAGGAGCGTAGGGGTCCCACTCTTCTGGGGGTGACACTGGAGGGGGTGACTGTGCAGTCCACTTTGAGACTGTATAGGTGTCCAAGATTAACCCACGGGGCGCAGTGTACCAAACCTAATTGAGGAGTCAACGGAGTCACTGGTTTTGTATTTAATTCATGAGGGGATTATCAGAGTGTTGTTTAAGATAGGGATGGGGAAAGCCTTTTCTTCAAAAAGGCTTTGGTCTTTGGCTTTGCTGTTTCTGGTCTCTGTCCCAGCTGCTTAACTCCATGGCAGTGTGAAAGCAGCCATAGGCAGCATGTAAAGAAATAAGTGCGACTACATTCCAATAAAACTATTTGTGGACGCTGAAATTTTAATTTCATGTAATTTTCAGGTCACAAAACGTTCGTGTGCGTGCGTGCATGTGTGTGTGTGTGTGTGTGTGTGTGTGTGGCCTGATGCTGTGGTTTGCTGACCCAGGTTTAAGTAACAGAAGTCAAAGTGGATGATCAGTGGGGATGTTTCATTTATTGAGGGGTTAGGTGGAGTCACCATGGAATCAGTATTTATTAGTTTCATCTCTAAGGGCTCAGAGATGGTCAGAAGTGATCACTGAGATAGATGTGTACAGTAAATTCATTGGAGGTCAGTGAGAGTTCTTTGGATGTTCATGGGCAACTGTCATCAGATATGAATGGCAGCCATTGGAGGTCAGTGAGGTACAGTGAAAGTAGCTGAAGGGCTATTGTGATTTGGAGTGATAGGAATTCAGGGTTTCTACTCAGGGCACAATAGCATAAGTCAGTGAAATCATTGAGATTTTGTGGATGGTAATGGGTTTTTGGAGACTCAGGGAGGTGGGATACAGAAGTATCATGAAACTTTTGAGAAGATATGGATGTTCAGGGGAGGAATCCTGAGGACACTCTAGTCCTTGAGTACTCGTGGGTACTAATGGCAGTCATTAGGGACTAGTGGATACCAGAGTAAATGAAGAAGAGTTACTATGGGATTGTGAAACGGTCTGTGTAGACTCTGGTTAGTGGATGTCACTGGAGGTTAAAGGTCACTGGACACTCGTGGTACCTGGAGAGCAGATGCACCATTGAAGGGTCATTGGGCCACCCATATCATCTATGGGTGGTGACTGGGGGGCAGAAATGCTGACCCAGAAGTTGGGGTCTCGCCAGCTGGGGATCTTCTGACAAGTGACTGAGGGTCTGTTTATCCAGTGGGGGGGATGTATCTATCTGTCCACCTGGCTTTTGGGGGGCATGTTTATCTTGCTGAGGGCCTAGCTTTCTCATAGGCTGGGGTCTCTCTTACTGTCAGAAGTATTACTGTCAAGCGGTGGTATGGCTGGCTAGTTGACTGTGTAGGTGGGGTGGGGTATCTCTCTGCTGGAGTAATGTCTGTCTATTCGAGTGGTGGAGTGGTCTACCTTGAGGGATTTTGTCTTTTGGTTGGCTAGGGTCACCTAATTGTCGGGCACCAGGGGGTGTCCATGTGTCTGATCACAGGTCTTTCTGGATGCCTGGATGGACATCTTCCCATTTGTTCAAGAATCTGTCCATTTGTTTGGCTGTTTGTCCCTCTGGAATCTATTTGTCTCTCTGGGATTTTGTCCATCGAGAAGTCTATCTAGCCAGGGGTCTGTGTGTTGGTCTGTTTGGGGATCTGGTTCAAAATCTTACAGCTTATGAACAGAGTGGCTGAGGCTGGAATGACTGTCTTTTCGGTTGCATGTTCACCCTAACTCCATGCCCCACTCTGATTGTTTAATCTGCCTGCCCTACTGACTATTCCTCTATGTCTCTCTAGATATCCAGATACTTCTGGCTAGCAATCTACTCCGCCCAGTAGGGTCCTGTGGGGGATGGGAAGTGCCTCTAGTAGCCCAGGCCTGTCCCACCTCTCCCTTCTCCCAGAGAATTGCATGCTGTGTTCTTACAGTGGGATTTGGTGCTAATGGCCCCTTTGTTCACCCTAGTGGCGGCAGTCCTGTGAAGTGGGAGCACACGGCACTGCCCCCGAAAGGTCCTAAGTACCCTGATGCCCACATTCCAGTCTGCCTGTTTGCCAGCTCAGAGCGCTCACTCAACAGAACCAAGTGGCCTGGATGCTGGAAGGTGCTTGGGTAAACTTTCTTAATCATGAGGAATTCAGGCTGAGCTGATGTTGCAAAGAGAAAAACTGCAACTTTACAATGGAAAAACAGTAGATACCACCTTAATCCAGGGAGCTTGTTGGGAGATACTTTGAGGCTATTGATAGTACTATACCGTACAGTTCTTTTCTGGCTTCCTTTTTTATAGAACGAAAAAGGGCGGAAGATATTTGAAAAAATTCTCCTGCTGCTCCAGTTAAGACCCCACAGGCTGGGTGGGCCGACCTGTTGGTCCACCCACACCTGTGGTGTGGTGTAACATTGTTTCCAATAGGGGCAGCTCGGGCAGCTCCTGCAGCTAACTGCGTTTGGGAGGGCACTTTCCCCAGACTGGCCCCACTTCTTCCAGGGCAGATCCTAGGTATCTTCTTTGCTCTCGGTGAACTCCACATGCTATTAACATGTCTTTGGAGGGAATAAACTCAGCCTTGGGCTCTCTGTGCCAACAGCTCCAACTCCTACAAGCTCTAGGCATAGAAATGCTCTGACAGTGATGCTGGTAACATTCTGGGGCTTCTGGTCAGGTCACCCTACATCCTTGGCTTGCAGCTTTCCCCACCAACTTTAGCTCAGCACCACCCCCCTCCCCTCTTATTTGGAAAAGACCAACTAGCCACATTCTTTTAAACTTAGTCTGGCTGGAGTCCTGCCTAACTAAGGGTTCTTCTGTGGGTACTGAATGCAGAGCCCGTGGCATCACAACCAAAGTATGGATCTTCTCCATCAGCTGCTACTCTATAAAACCAGAGAGAAGTTAAGTGCACATCTATGCCTGGGTAAGTTTAACATCTCTGGAAGGATTCCTATAATGAGACCAAGAGCAAGGGCAGGAAGCATCTCATGCTGTTGCAGCTGCAGCTTGGTGTTCTAAAGTCCTAGCCGATGCACTGTGGCAAGGAGAAAAAGAGAAGGGTCTGTCAAAAATACTGTAACTGGCATATGGCATAATCAGCTAGAAAGTTCTAGAAAATCTTATGAAAAACCATAAAGGCTTATAAGAAAATTTAATAAGGTATCCAGCTGAAATATAATACCCACACATTGCACATATACATACACAAATCACTTTTCTATATACCAAGAAAAATAAATTTGAAACTGTAATGCAGAAAAGATCTCATATTAATTTCTTGAAAAATAGGCACCAAGTTCCAAACCCTTATTAAATTAATAGAGCTAAACAATGATATTAATATCTGCTACCATAAAAAAAAAAAGACACCCATATATTATCATCCTCCTGGTAAAAGAACAAACTCCACCAAATATTCTTACCAACAAAATTTAAATCTGTACCTGGTTGAGCCCTTAGATCTAAATATTAATTTTGAGGAAATAGAAGGGCACAGAAAAACGTCAAATGACACAAGAGGGACAAGATGAGAGACATCCAGACAGTGGAAACTCTGTAAGACAAACCAGTTTCCTAATTGAGTAAATTACAAGGAAAAAAATTTAAAGAGAGAGAATTCTATAGGTTAAAAGAGACTTAGGATGTATACACAAATGCTTATGGGAGTATTATTCTTAATAGCCCCAAAGTAGAAACAACTCAAGTTTCAGAAAGTGATAAATGGGTAAATAGAATGTGGCATATTCATACGATGGACAATTACCCAGCAGCAAAAAGAAATGAAGGACTGGTGCTTGCTATGACAGGGATAAGCTTCGAAAACACACCGTTGAGTGAAAGAAGGCAGTCACAGACACACCACAGATTGTATGATACCATACATATGAAATGTCCAGAATAGGCAAGTCTATAGACCAAAAGTAGATTAGTGGTTGCAAGGGCCTGAGGATAGAGGGATGTTGGGAGGGGAATGGGGAGTGACAGCTAATGGGTATGATGTGTCTTTTAGGAGGACAAAAATGTTCTAAAATTAGATTGTAGTGATGGTTACACAATCCCGTGAAGACAAAAAGGTTTAATTGAATATATTTTCTTTGATTGTATGACTTAAATGACTGAACCATGTGATATGTGAATTATATCTCAATAAAGCCATTTAAAAAGAGTAAGTGACTTTTCACTCATTTGCAATGAATGGACCTAATTTGGATCCTCGGAAAACTCAACATTAACTGGATATTTGAAACAACATATTTAAAATATAATATATATATACTTGGAATAATTGGTCCCTTAGGTGTGATAATGGTAATGTTTTCTTGTTGAGTCCTTATCTTTTAGAGATATGTACAGAAATATTAATGGGTGAAATGACAGGATGTCAAGGATTTGCTTCAAAATTAACAAGTGAATGGATATAGGGAGTAGGTGGGGCTATGAAGGAAACCAGACTGGTCAATACTGAGATGGGCTCATGGACTTACTGTATGGTCCTCTCTGCTCTTGTATGTTTGAAATTTTGCACAATTAAAATATTTAAATCCATCAATATATAGGTGAACAACCAGTTCTATAGAGAAAGAGAGCAAATAGGTCAGAAAACACAAACACATACAAATGGCCAATAGTATTTGAAAAGATGTATAACCTCCATCATAATTAAAGAAATACAAATTCAGTTAGGGAACCATTTTGCATCTAGAGCTTGGCCAAGATGAAAAGTCTCATAGTACCCAGTGCCAGCAAGGACACAGAAACAGGCACTCAGAGATCTATTGACAGTGGCAGGGACAGCCTCTTGGGAGGACAACTGAGCAGCATCAATGATCATTTTAAAGACAAAATTTCACTCATAGGAATTTATTCATCAGATATACTCAAATAAGTATAGAGTTACATTCAATGGTGTTTTTGAAGCAAGGTTTCTGGTAGTAAAAATAGAAAGCACCTTGATTGTGCAGCCATTAAATAGGAGGTGGATCTACATGTACTGGATATCCTTGATAACCTAGAGGTATCTCTGAAAGAGATCATTAAAGGGAAAGACAAGAAGTTTCAGAATGGTGTACACAGCATGATTTTTGGGTTAAAAAAATACCATGGGGCAGCCCGGGTGGCTCAGCAGTTTAGCGCCGCCTTCAGCCCAGGGTGTGATCCTGGAGACCCAGGATCGAGTCCCATGTCAGGCTCCCTGCCCGGAGCCTGCTCCCTCTGCCTGTCTCTGCCTCTCTCTCTATTAATAAATAAAATCTTAAAAAAAAAAAAAAAGAGGGTCACCTTTAAAAAAAATACTATGAAGAGAAAACGTCTGGCCATATTTTTTTTTTAAGATTTTATTTATTTTTTATTTATTCATGAGAGAGAGAGAGAGAGAGAGGCAGAGACACAGGCAGAGGGAGAAGCAGCCTCTGGGCTGAAGGCGGCACTAAACCACTGAGCCACCTTTTTTAAGTCAACAGTCCATAGCTTCTGGAGAGTAGGGCAGGATTGTTGGGGGCACAGGAAGGAAGGTGGTTTATTTTTCACTGTGCACTTGGTTTTTTTATTTATTATTTTATTATAGAAATATAAATTTATTTTTTTATTGGTGTTCAATTTGCCAACATATAGAATAACACCCAGTGCTCATCCCATCAAGTGCCCCCCTCAGTGCCTGTTACCCAGTCACCCCCACCCCCGCCCACCTCCCCTTCCCCCACCCCTAGTTCCTTTCCCAGAGTTGAGTCTCTCATGTTCTGTCTCCCTCTCTGATATTTCCCACTCATTTTTTCTCCTTTCCCCTTTATTCCCTTTCACTATTTTTTATATTCCCCAAATGAATGAGACCATGTTTGTCCTTCTCCGACTGACTTACTTCACTCAGCATAATACCCTCCAGTTCCATCCACGTGGAAGCAAATGGTGGGTATTTGTCGTTTCTAATGGCTGAGTAATATTCCATTGTATACATAGACCACAGCTTCTTTATCCATTCATCTTTCTATGGACACCGAGGCTCCTTCCACAGTTTGACTATTGTGGACATTGCTGCTATAAACATCGGGGTGCAGGTGGCCCGGCTTTTCATTGCATCTGTATCTTTGGGGTAAATCCCCAGCATGCACTTGTTTTTTAAACATGAGGGTGTGTTACTTTTTGTAATTTAAAGAAATATTGTTATTGCTGTATCTGCAACATCTTTAAACTCTTTAACGCCAACCAGACAAATTCAAAGTACCTCCCTTGCGTTCCAAAAAAACTGGGCAGAGAATCCAGAAGGTAACTCACAAAAGTGGTCAACAAGTAAATGAAATGTCTATGCACAGTAGCACTAAATTCTCCCTTCTCCCTGGATCCCCACTGCACTGTTCCCTCCTGCAAAGGACCAGTTGAATGTTTATACTCCTGGAGATAGATAATACAGTTCATACACCAGATCAGGGCCCTTCCCCTTCCTTCTGCACACTGGTAGCATATCACATATGGCATTTCACCATGCTTTTATCACTTTATCTTGGTGCTCTTCAGTGGCTGCAGTGTTCCACTCAATGGATGTATCCTAATTTATGTAACTTCAGTGCTAATGATGGACCTGCAGGCTGTTTCTCTGCTTTTGCTGCTACAATGTTACAATGGTACAGATCCTTGCATGGGGACCACTGTGTACGTGGTATGTACATTGGGCACATTCCTAGATCTGGCTACTGGATCAAAGTAGGAATTCCAATCTGATAAAAACGGTCCCCAGCTATACACTTTCTGATAGTAAATATCAGAAGGCTTAGACTTGCACATCTCCTTGGATCAGAAAGTCCACTTCTAGGAATGTACCCTAAGGAAAGAATAAGGATAATGGGCAAGATATTCCACTGCAGCCAGCTTATTGGATCAATGCCCAAAATGTACTTTTCATATTGTGCTTGACTTTTCACTTCTTTTCTGTACCTGAACATTCTCTTTTCCTCTTCTTCACCACCACCCCTCAGCCCCAACTCAATGGCTTTCAACCACCGTTAATGGTTGGCATGTCTTCTTTGTTAACTTTAAAAATAAAACTGGCATTTGTTTTACCAGCAAAAAAAATGGATTTGGGAATAGCAGAGAATTACAATCCAAGACAAGCATGATAAGGTAAAACCATAGGCAAGTCCAGAAAACAAGAGAGGAATGCTTTTTTACAGAATAAAGTGAGAGATAGGAGGGCTGTGATAAACAAAAAGTTCATTAGAATAAACTGGGGAGTTCAAAGTATGGTGGCTTTTCATTGGCTGAGTTGTGACTGTCTCTCACTGACTGGGCTGTTGCCAGAGAAGTAGAAAACCTTTCTTTCTTCTGCTGGGATAGCAAAGTAGTGGCTGAAGTAGGGAATAAGGTTTCTGGGTCTGCAATTAGGAGTGGTAGGGCATGAGAGCACTCCCTGGCTGGCTTTCCACCTTTATCGTAAAGGAGGTTCCCTTTTATTTTCACACCTCAATCTTTTTACTTGATGATCTTTAACAACTTAAAAATATGAGAACTACTTTAATAACAACAGAAGGCATTTGTAATTATTTTCCTTTTAATCCTTTACTGTGAAATATTTAAGACATATGTCAAAGTAGAAAATACAACACATCCTTTGTCTGAATCACTTAAAAATGACAATTAGTATTTTGCTTCAGCTTTTTCGTCCGTGCTAAAGCATTTTCAAGCAAGTATCAGCCTGATATTTCACCCCAAATACTTCACCATGTCTAAAAACTGAGAACATTTTCTAAAGGAACTCTAATGTTACAATGTTACCCAAAAAGATTATCAATAATTCCTTTAAAAGTTCTAAAATGTTTATTTTGAAATGTCATATAAAGGTTGCAAAAATAGGGCACAGTTCTCTCATGCTCTTAACTTGGATTCCCCACATGTTAATATTTCTAAACACTAAGAATACTAGAACATGAAAATCACCTGCAGCCACGACACAGGGCTTTTCCTGAGCACAAGAGCCCTCTACTCTCTCTGGGCCACTGCTCTCTGGCCTGACAAGATGCTCCAAATGGTACCCACCAAAGCCCACACCCATTTCTGTCTCCTCCCTCATCTTTCACATTTCAAAACTCTACAAGTATTAACTGATTTCTTCCTTAAAAAAATAAAACATGCACAAATATCCCTTGAAGCACTATACCACACCTCAAATCCAAGGCTCCCTGTGAGTCCTCAAGATACTATCTGTGGACATTTCCCACAAATTATTTCTTGCTTCAATTACTGCAATTTTATTGACTTATTTTACAAACTCCCCTGCTCAAACATCCAGGCAAAGCTGTGCCTGAGCTGTCGTCTGCAGATCAGTGACCACTAGTGTGGTGAGTCAAGAAGCTGAACATTCTATATGCTTAGAAACCCCACCCAACTGCCATCTGAAAAGCCTTTCCCCATAGGTTCCTCTACCAGCAGTATGAAGAGTCCTGTTTCCCCCAGTATCACTTGACATTAGATACCATTCATGCCCAATAGCTAAACACAGCTGATGAGCCAAATTCCATGGTCCTTCACAAAGCCTTCCACTACTGGGGACCCCAAGAGTGTTGGGTTCTCTGAGGAACTTGAAGAATTACACTCAAAGGATCCTTTACCAATGGAAGCTGCAATGAAGTGAATAATAGTTTGCGCCTTATTTTCTGCCTGTCCTTGGCTGAGAGCTGGCCTATCAGCTATCAGCACAAAGGCCTGCACTGAGGCTGCTGTTATTAAAACAACAACAAAAAAAAAACACAAGTGACTAAGGACCTGCTCTGTGCCCCAGGCCTCATGGCACTGACCTGGAAGGACGCTAAGAGTAAGAGGATGAGGGGAGCAGCATCCTCATGCCTGCGATGTCTGCAAAAGGTTCTGGGGATACAGTTAAGGAAGGGCAGGAGCCCCATACCTATTGAATGTAAGGGATAAGGACACAGAGTCAGATGAATGGTAGCCCCAAAAGATATGGCCACAGCCCAATTTCTGGAGCTGATCCTGCCTGGGAAAAAAGTCTTTGCAGACAAGTGATTAAGTTCAGAATCTTTAAATGAGGAAGTCATCCTTGATCTTCTCATGGGCTGTAAATCTAATGACAAGTGTCCTTATAAAAGACATACCAGGGAAACTTGACAGAAGATGATCATGTGAAGACAAAGGCAGAAACCACAACTATGCAACTACATGCCAAAAAATACTAAGGACTGCCAGTAACCACCAGAAGCTGGAAGAGGCAAGTAATGGAGGAGGGGTTGGAAATGGGGCTAACACCTTGATCTGACTTCTGGCCTCCAGAATTGTGAGAGAATAAATCTGTTTTTAAGCCACCCAGTTTGTGGCAATTTGTTATGGAAGTACCAGAAAACTAACATAAAACATACTACTCTACTCTGTATGTACTTTTGTGTTTTCATAACTTACACAAAAATTTTAGTGGTATAGCCTTCATTTGTGAACTGAGGCTACTATGGCAAGGTGGAAGAGGCCCTGGAAGGCCCTTGATTCACATGCGTGGGGCCAGAAGTCACAGATCCCATGAGGTTCCATTGCCTGTTCTCCCCCAAGATTTCCCTTTCACTGGGCCACTCTTGCTCCTGGAACTCTTATGAACACGTCCACTTCAGGGTCATTACACAGGCTATCCAGGGGGGCCCTGATGCTTCATGCCATCCCGTAGCTCTCAGGACATCTGCAGGGGCCCCCACCTTCATCCCCTTGCCTGAATTGTGTCTTCATAGGCCTGCCCCATGTGGTGTGATGGGTTTCTTTCTTAATGTCATCACTCCCCTCCACATCAACTTGCAGGCATCCAAGCATCCTGGCAATAGCATCCTGGCACATGTTCTGGGTAAAACCAGGGTCCTTGGGTATATACCAGAGCCCAATCTTCCCAGTCTGACATGAACTCTCACAGCCCCTGACCACTGAGTGACAGCAACACCAAATCTCTCAAACCTTCCCTAAGGCTAAGGGGCCAGCCAGCAGGTTTGGCCTGCCTGTCCTAGACACAATATCAATGGCAGACCTGAGAATGTTCCTGAGCTGTCAACTCCCCACCTAAGAAGACCCATGGAAACTGTCCCTCACACTCAGCATGACAGTGGGCTTGTCCTGACCACACAGAGGCAAACAGGGTGGTGTGGCACATGGACTTTATTCCGACCCCTCCCCACCTCCTGGGGGGTGGGTTCACTCAGCACTCAGAAAGACCCTCTTGCGTGCAGTGTTGGTATACGGATGCCAGCGCCACTCCACATCTGCTGTGGCCTCCTGTTCCAGCGTGCCCAGGCGGATCATATACACTGCCGGGGGTGGAGATGGAAACATTGTTACCTAAACTGCCAGCACCCTACCACCACCAGAAGTGGAATAAAGCCCCAAACTCACACTTTAGTTCAAAGCGAGGTCCAACCTCAGTCAGCTCCACATTGCGATGGTTGGTCTTCTTATACACGTGGTGCCTAGGGCAATGGGAGGCAGGGCAGGGGTGAGGTGGGGGCAGAGAGTGGGTGTAGGTCAGTAATAAACAGCAGTCAGGACACCATTCTGTAACTAGCCCATGGACCTACCGGAAGGAGATATAGTCATCTTGGTTCGCGAAAGTTATGACCCGGTGGCTGTCATCTTTGGGCACAGGAAACAGGTAACGGAGTATGTCAGAGACCTGGGTCAAAGAGAAGGAGAGTGGCAAATGCCCAGCCTGGAACTCCCTGCCTCCAGGCCTCATCCCGTGAACCCAGACTCACCCGCTTGCCTAGGCGAGAGGAGAAGCCATGCATGATGAGGTGAGGCTTGGCCTCTGACATGGTGCCCAGGTCAGGGATGTCATGCCGCATGACCACATTGCACAGGGTGAAGTAAGCAGTGGGGCCGAAGGGCAGGTGGCTGACAATGAACCCCACTGGTGGGGCCAGATTGGGTCATCAGAAACCTTATCTGCTCTCAGACAACCACCCCAGCAGACCCTCTTCCCATCCACAGTCTTACCAGGTGTGCCTCGATGCTCATGGACAACCAGTAGGTCAGTGACACCATTGGCTTTGCAGGCTCGCACCAGTGCCCCTACCTCATGCCGGCCACGGTTCATGCGTTGGGCACCTGGGAACACCAACTTCAACTCCTGTATATGAACGTACTCCAATTAGGACTGGGGCCACTGGTGCCTTAGCAACTCCCACTCACTCCCTACTGGTACCTTTGCAAACATCTTGAGGCGGGAACTGGGGTCTCGGGAGGTAGTGATCATGATCTTAGGATCCTCAACTCCCGCCCATCGATATTCATCATCCGTGTGGTCGGTCACACCTGTCAGAGCATGAGGGGCAGGAACGTGACATTGTCTTGAGAAGTAAAATGCTAACTTGAAGGTGGCTGACTCTGTCTAGAGCAGCACTGTCTGACAATACCTTTGATGATGAAAATGCTCCTCACCTGCACTGGGCAAGAGGGTGACTCCCCAGCCCCACTGGTTACAAATACAAGTATGACTGAGGAACTGATTTTTAAATTTGATTTTAGTTCATTTTAACTATATTTATCACACAGGGTTAATGGCTACCATTGAAGTGCAAGTCCAGATTCTGTTAAGGCCAAAGGAAGTTTGTTAACTCCTTTCCCTCATAACAAAAGTGTATAATGTCTGTGATACCTATAATATTTGTTGAATAATGCAATGAAACATTTGGGTGTTAATGAAGTGCTGGGAGCTGAGGACATGGCAGTGAACAAAATGGACCCTGTGTCGCCTTGGTAGAGTTCACATTCTAGTAGGGGAACAATTAACAGACAAAACAGAGTAAGTAGGATAATAACGTATGTGTTATAGAAATGAAACTGGGAACACTGAGTAAGAACTTTCCTGAGGTGCCATCTGTGGAGAGCCATGAGGGCACCAGGGAGAAACTTTCACGATGAGTTGCACAGCCTTTCCTTCAAGGTGTCTGAGGAATGCCATGGAAGCCAGCAGGCTCAAGTGCAGTGGGGAGAAGCTGGCAGGAACATTTACCTTCCCCGCCGGCATCATCAAACTCCAGGGAACCCTGTAAGGCCAGAGCCTCCCTGCGTAACTCGGTGGGAATCAGGCGGTTCTCTGCAAGGGGAACATAGAAGGGCTGAGTTAGACACATGCACCCACCAAGCCCTCAGTTTATACAACACTGTGGCTTATAAAAACTTACAGACTTAATTAAAAAGTACCCTTTCACTCCTCTCTGTGCAGAAAAGTGATACATATTTTTGGCAGGGGGAAGAGAAAAGCAAAACTATTTTGGTCTATATGCCAACCTGTCAACAATGGTTACAGGAGACCTCATTTTCTATGGTTCCCGAGTCTCATTGTTTGAGGACTTTCTAAAATATTTAATTGCAAGTATATAATTGTTTTTGTAATTAGAAAAAAATTAACAAGCTAATTTTTAAAAGAATACACACAGAGGGCTCTTTCTGTATGAGGGTGGACCAGAAACCCTGAAACCTTCTGACAACAAAACTGCTCATCTTAATGCTCCGGGTGAGAGGTTTCCTCTGTGAACTACAGCTGGACTTGGTAAAAGAAGGGCTGGCTGCGGTGGGTATGCCTACAGAGCTGAATATGAACATGCCCTTGGACCCAGCTTTTCTTTCCAATACGCCCCGGAGAAATTCTTGCACATGGAAGAGAAGGTTCATAGCAGCAATGCTGTTTCTAACTACCCCAAACTAAAAATAAGGTCAGCACCAAGCACAGGGAAATGGGAGCCCCCACCATACTCATTGGGTCTTAAAAGCAATGCTAAATGAAAACCTAAAGCTAGGAAAGAATACATACAACTTAATAAGTAAGTGTAAAACTAAAAACCGACCCATTTCATTTAGGAATACAAACAAGTACGACATAAGCACAAAGAAAAGCAATGAAATGGTTTATTTCATTCAATGAAATATTCACAGTATTCAATACTGTGGCTATTCTGAGTTGGGGAAAATACTCCTGAATTTCAATATATTAAGCATTTTTTATTTCTAATGTGGGCAGATAGGTCACAGGTGTCTAACAACGCTTCATCTAAACATATAAACATATACCACATGTACTTTGTATGTCTAAAACACAGAAAATCAAAGTGAATTTAAAATAATCAAAGGTATTAAGCTGATGTACCATCCAGATAGGAAACAAGCTCCGCCCACACAAGAGGTAAGAGACAGGGATAAATACAACATTTCCATTCAGGCATGCGTAACCCTCTTTATCAGTATAACAAGAAAATGGAGAAAATATTGCAAAGGTAGATCCTAATTCACAACTCGAATAAAACTAAGTTCCCTACGGTTTAACACTTTAAAATGCAATGGAATCATACTAACGCCAAAAGGCGGTAAGATATTGTACTTCTTGTACCCAAGAAGGTGGCAAAAAGAAAAACAGCGCAAGAGGGTACGGGGGTGAATATCTATAGGATGACGTAAAAACTTAAAATTTGGGATGAACCAAACACACAGTGTAAACAAAATGGGAAAACTGTAAAATCTGGATACTGCAGCATAGATGATGCGTGATTTATTGCATCTCGGAAGGAACGTCTGCAAACCAACAGGAGGACCCAACAGGCAAGGAAACGGCCAGGAAGTACCCGAAGCGCTGCGCAGCCACACTAACGCTAAGAAACGCCGGAACCCGCGTCCCGCCCGCCCGGCCTGTCACTCCGCGGGGCTCCGGCAGGTGCCGAGGCCGGCCGGCCGCCCGCGCAGGTGAAGCCACCGGGCCGCGTACCTTGCAGCGCGCGCCGAACCTTGTCCTTCCGCTCCTGGGCCGCTCGCTGCGACTCCTCCTGGGCCCTGCGGTACAGGTACTCGCGGCGCAGGCGGGCCTCGCGGCGCAGCTGCGGGACAGCGGGGCCGCTCAGCCTTGTCCTCGCCGCACGCCCACGCGCCCCCGGCCCAGGAACCACCCCCAGCCTCCAGCATCCCCCCTACCATCCCGAGCGCGGCTTCCACGTGGGTCCGGGAGACTCTGCCGCGGCCGCAGGAGCCACGCCACCCTCGCGTCTGCCCTCAACCAACAACGTCGCTCGACGCTTCACCACGCTTGGCTCCCGTAGCAGTGCCCGACGTTAAGATGGCGGAGCGTGGGTTGGTAGTCGCAAGGCGATTGGCCAGTCCGGAGGCGCATGCTCCCTGCAACAGCCAATAAGGGCATCAAGACGTTATCACGTCGCCTAGGAGAGCAGTGAGTCAGCTGTCGCTGCGTGTCTCATGACTTGTCACTGTTGTGCGCGATGCTCAATGTTAGGATTATGAACCGCTAAAGTAATCATAATTCGTTGTTCGAAATGATCCAGCAACTGGAAAAGCAGCACAGCGGTTGTCTGGAGGTTCGCCTACCGGCTCCTGGAATTAAAGCCTCTTCTCCCTTAAAATCAAAAGTGACTTGATGGCGGCCATACGGCTGTGCGTCTTCCATCACCACAGCTCTAGCCTTATTCTCGTGCGGCCTCTTCCAGAAGCACCTCGGAACCACCCGCAGCTCTAGCCGACTGTTTGCCTGGCTGTCCCGCTCCGGAGGGACTAGTCCATTCTCTAGGGCTGTTCTGAGAGCGCTTGCCTTTAAAGGCGGGGACCTGGTGGCCTCTACACGGTGGCTAACTCGCCCCCGCCCCCCCTCGGCTGGGCACGCCCCTGCAGGTGGGTCTATTGGTTGCCGGGCCGTGGGACGAGCGGCGATTGGGCGACCTGTGAGGACGCCGGTTCCAGGCCTCTGTCCGCTGGGCCCATGGCTGCGCCGGACCTCCGCTCGGAGCTGGACTCGCTGCTTCTGCAACTGCTCCGGGACCTGGAAGAACTGGAGGCGAAGCGGGCGGCGCTGAACGCCCGGGTGGAGGAGGTGGGACCTTGGAGAGGGGTGGGCGGGCGTGCGAGGGTAAACCGAGTCTCACCACCCTCTCTTACCCCAGGGCTGGCTCTCGCTCTCCAAAGCTCGCTATGCCATGGGCGCCAAGTCTGTAGGTCCTCTGCAGTATGCCTCCCACATGGAGCCACAGGTCTGCGTCTACACCAGGTGAGGAGCCATGCTTGCTGGAGCCGGTGGGTGGGCAGGGTCCAGGCTGGGGCCTCCAAATATCCATACTGCCTTCTTGTTCTTCAGCGAGGCCCAGGACGGACTCCAGAAGTTCTGGGTGATGAGAGCCAGCGCCCAGACTCCAGAGGAGCTGGGACCCCGTGAGGCAGGTGAGTCCCTCTTTCTTCGTCAGGGCGCTCTCCCAGTGTGGAAAACAAAATGTACAGGAGAATAGAGGAGGTGAGTTTATTAAGGGTGTTGCGATAGAGAGGGCGGCCTGGATTGGAGGATCACAGTGTCTCGCCAGGCTGTTTTCTTCTGTAGGGTGAAATAGACAAGTTATAGCTGAGGTCCGTTACAGTTGGGATAGTTTTGCAATCAGGGGAAGTTTCATTCAGTTGAACAGAAAATGTTTATATGTCTAACTGGTTTCAGAGGAGAAACTTATAATTTCAATCACTTATGAGACGAATGGGGAGTTAGAGGATCTGTCCTACCTTTCAGCATGTTCAGGCAAAATGGGGAAAGTCAGTGTGTTGGCACTGTCACAGCTAAACAAGGGGTCATCTGCTGATCTTGAGAGTCATGGGAAAGAGTGGTCAGGGCCTCATCTGAATCACAAAGGGAAGGGTTGTTCTTTGTGGTAAGATGTTCTCTGGAACATAAATGGTTGGAGGCATTTTTCCAGCCATCAGTGTTTGTCAGGATCATGAGCTCAAATCAAATTCAACATTGTCACAGAGGAGACAAGGTACAAGTAATGTACCCCAACCTCCAGTCTGTCTTTCTCCAGCTTTGCGCAGGCGCAAGGGTCTCACCAAAACCCCAGAGCCGGAGTCCTCCCCAGCCCCCCGGGACCCTCTGAATTGGTTTGGAATCCTGGTTCCTCACAGTCTGCGGCATGCCCAAGCCAGCTTCCGAGAGGGTGAGTGGATGCTCTATCTACAGGAAGCACTTGAGCACTGATGCCATGCCTGGCTGGGGTTAATCTGCAAAAGGTTTTCTAGGTTTCTCCTTAGCAGGCTTTTGTTGCACAGCTGCTGGGCTTTTTTTTGTTTTGTTTTGTTTTGTTTTGTTTTGTTTTGTTTTCAAAAAAGCATTTACTGGCTTTTGGCAATGTTCCAGGCTCATGCTAGGTGCTGGGGATACAGCAGGAAACAATAAACAGCCCTCTTGGATTGAAGGGAGAGCGAGAACATGCAAATAACTAAATAGGTTCTTTATATAATACCAGGTAGTAAGAATTGTTATGAAAAAAATAAGATAGGGTATGGTGGATGGAGTGAGACAAGAGTGGGGAGGGTAACTATTTTATGGAGGGTAGTCTGGAAAGGCCTCTCTGAAGAGATGGAGGTGATCTGGAGGATCCGTGCTATAGGCAGAGGGACTAGCCAGGGCAAAAGCTTTGAGATGAAATCATGTTCAGGATGGCAGAGAGGAGGCCAAGTGGGCTGGACTGCCACTTATGTATCAAGGAATGGAAGGAGTGAGATCAGAGGGGCTGGGCCCAGGTGATTTTAGGTGTAGGTCCTGATGAAGACTTTGGGGAGTCACGGATTGCTTTGAAGAGAGGGAGGCACAGTTGGACCCACAGAGTGATAGAAGACTGGCAAGAACAGAGAGACGAAGCAGGTGCCAGAGACCAGCCAAGCTTGAAATGCAGGTAGAGGCAGTGAAGGAGAGGGTCACTGATAAGAACCTGCATGTTTTGAGAGTACAAGCAACAAGATTTGCTGACAGATCATTTTGAGAGTAAGGGAAGGAGAAGAGTGAAGGATAAGCCCACAGATTCCAGCAGGAACACCTGGGAGAGTGAAGCTGCTCTCACCTGGTGTGAGAGGGCTGCACAGCTACAGCCAAGGGTAAGTCAGGAGTTGGGCAAGAGTATGTTCCTAGGCTGTGTGGTGGAGACTCTGATCGGGTGTCAGGACACATGCATCCAAGTTTGGAAGAGACTTGGGCTGGAAAGAGAGATTTGGGGAGCCCACTGCATAACATTGGTGTTTAAATTTCCAAGTTGCTGGCACAGATATAGCATTAAAGCAGAGATCAGCAGAGGGCCTCAGAGTGTGGACAGAAGGTAGGAGGAAGAAGGGGAGAAACCACTGGAGGAAACTGAGAAGTAGCAGAGACAGGAGCAACACTCAAAGGGTGAGAGATCCAAGACGAGAAAGTGAAGGAGGTGAGCAGATGTGTGGCCAGCCCTCTTGGCAGGCAGGTAGGCTGAAGACTGGATGGGCAAGTGGATTGGGCATGGAGTGCCCAAATGACTTAATAGCAGAAGCATCAGGGTAGACCCCATGGCTCAGCGGTTTGGTGCCGCCTTCAGTCCAGGGCGTGGTCCCGGAGACCTGGGATCGAGTCCCGCATGGGGCTTCCTGCATGGAGCCTGCTTCTTCCTCTGTCTCTCTCTCTCTCTCTGTCTCAAATAAATAAATAAATCTTAAAAAAAAAAAAAAGAAGCATCAGGCAAAAGCCACCTAGATGGGGATCCAGAATGTGGAGCACTCTTGAGGGCAGAGAAAACATGTAGAAAGAGAAGGCAGGAAAAATGAAGGACTATTAAAATGAAGGAAGGAAATGAGGGCATGCAGCAGTGTTATGATCTGTGAGTAATATGATCAGTGTTAGTTCCTGGTGGGTAATATAAGGGAGTAAAGGAAGTCTATTGCAGAGGTGACATTTTTGTAAAGATCTGAAGGAGGTGAGGGTGTGGGGTCTAGTGAAATTCTGAAGTAGCCAGTGCAAGGCTCTTCCTGGAATATTTTAGGAATACTGTGGAGGCCAGAGAGTTCTGGAGGCTTTCCAGTCCCTGGAAATGTTCAGAGCCCCCTGAGTCATGTGTTACATTGAAGATACCATGGTGACAGTCTTATCTCTTCTTCTAGGCCTGCAGCTGGCTGCAGACATGGCCAGCCTTCAGATCCGCATCGACTGGGGTCGAAGCCAGCTCCGGGGGCTCCAGGAGAAACTCAAGCATCTGGAGCCAGAATCTGCCTGACTTGTGACCAGAGGCAGGGTCGTGAGCACAGCTGTTCTTTGGTGTGGCTGCCTTATCTCAGGACTCCTTGCTTCACAGATTGTCCCTGCTCCTATTCCCACCTCAACAAGTTCTACTCCTTAAAATTTCTCTGGTTTGCATGTTTCTAACTTTGTTAGGTATGAAACTTTGAAGAGGCCAACTGAATACTCTTGAAAGTCACTACTGTGAAACCACTTCTAAGTTTGTATTCTCCTAGGACACATTCATGTGGGGCAGGGGCAAAGCTGTTAGGTTAGTTTATAAACAACCAGAACAGCCTCATGGATGTATCAGCTGTGGTTTCTTTACAGAATGAAATACTGCATAATTAGTGGTAGGGAAGGACAAGAAATAGATGCTTCAGTTTCACTAGATTCTCAAAACTGATTTTGATGTAGGATAAAACAAATATGGCTAATAAATCAAGACAGTATGATTCCATGTCAATAAAAAACATGAACACCTGAGTAGATAAGGTAGTCCTTGACAGGTTTTAGGCCAGAAAATGAAAAAGGTCTTAGATTTTCAAGGGAACTCTAAGTACTCTTTCATTATCTTTATAGGAACAAGACCAAACTGCTTTTAAGTTTTGAAGGGCTAGATGTATTTCCTGTGACGGGAACTGTGTCTTCATTTTCTTACTGGGTTGTTCGTATTTTTAGCAGTTTGTAGAAGGTAATCTTTATGTTTGGGGACAATTACTTCTTTGTTCATAATATGAAGTGTAAATATTTTTTCCCAGTTTCTCTTGTAACTTTGCTTCTGGTGTTTTGTTTTTGAAATCTTCATTGTAAAATAAAGCACATTACATTACTCAAAATAATTGAATAGCTTAATGAATAAGGTGAAAGCTATAGTAACTATCACTCAACTTTTTTTTAAGTTAATTTTCTTAATTGACTTAAGAGTTGAATTTATCAATCAGCCGTTTTATAATTTCTGGATTTAGGGTGGTAAATGATGTGATAAAGGAATTCTCCAGTATTTTCCATAGAACTTATATGGTTTCATTTAGGGTCTGGGGTGAATCCTGCATGTGAGTCTAATGTGCCGCCGGGCTACAGACTCACCGCTTGTTGGAGACCGTAGTCCCAGGACCGCCACTCCTTTTACTGTCCGTTAATACGGAGCTTCTGCACTCGCATCGCAGTCGGTCAGATTTGTGACCGGATGGGGGGAGCCTTGAGCTTGAGCTGTCAGTGAAAAACCTAACGGAAGCACTTTTCAAAAGGAAACTGGAGAAAAAAGTATATCCCCTCCCACAGAGGTTGAATTTGAGAACACAATCCTGCTACCAACCAAGTGTCAACCAGTGAGATGTTGAAGCCAAAACAAGTAAAAGAAAACAATTCGTCTTTGTTTTTCACTGAAAAGATATTCACGTGGAACTCCGGTTCCGGGCGGGATCCTTTATTTTAGATGTCAGTTGGTGTGGACGCTCAAGCAATACCCCTCCTTTCACTGAAGTTGGCCTTTGGGTACGCGAGCCCGCAGCTTCCGCCTATACCCCGCAAGCAGCCCCCGCGACCGTCCTCTGGGGGGAGGATTTCCGGGCGCAGGAGTTCCCGCCCCCAACGGAGACCCGGATGTGCCGGCCCAGGCTCCGGCAGGGAGCGAGGCCTCGAGAAGGGCTCGCGCAGCCGCAGTCAGATGTTCCGGGGCGGAGCGAGCCCCGCGGTCGCCGGCGGCTGCTGTTGCTCTGTGGAGTCGTAGGTGGCACGCTGAGGTAAGTGATATGTGCAAAACGAAAGCCGTACATGCAGCACCTCCCATATGGTCTAGCGGTTAGGATTCCTGGTTTTCACCCAGGCGGCCCGGGTTCGACTCCCGGTATGGGAATGGGAGTAGCTTTTGTTTTCTACTTAGGCAGAATTTTGTATTTTCGCCACTGGAGTGCTTCAGGTCAAATTGGACATTTCTCTCTATGTAACCTTAGAAAAGTCAGGGCCCGGAAAACTCTAGGACCGATCACCCCGTGTTTTGAACAAAGTTTTAATTTTCCATCACATCATTAACTGGTTTCTCTATCAGTAACTCATTATAGAAGATACCGTTATATTTAAATATTGAATGATATTTAAGATATTCAAAATTCGTTGTCAATCTCAGCGGAGGGTGACCACTGCCCGGCAGCTTCCACACACCCCTCGGGGGAGCCTGCTAGGGAGGAAGGAAGGTCAGCTGGAGTCACGACACTTGCAGCTCCTGCTGGAGCGGGTCCAAAGCTGGGCTGCAGCAAGGGCAGCTGTCTCTGAGGGCAGAAGGTAAGTGCACGAATGGACTGGAGAGGCCAGCTGGAAGAAGTCTCTGGCAATTTAATTTTCTCTGGTCTTGCGGCTGCTTTGTTTGCCTTCTAGTCCAGTGGTTGGGGTTCCTAAGCAATCTGGCTTGCCCCTGTTAATTGAACTTTTAAAGAGTTCCCCCTCAACACTTGCACACTTTCAGTCAAAAGGAGAGACAAACCTACAAACCGGAGTCACTAAGTGCCTTCGTCAGTGTTCCACCCGCTTTGTCAGGTTCATTTACTCAACCCAGGGCTGCGGTCCTCCATTCAGAAGTGGATCACTACACTCATTTATTCATTCATACATTTGGAGGGGGGAAGAATTTACTTCTGAAATCATATTAAGTATATAGGTTAAAATAGGATACAGTGGAGCTCGGAAGTCATCACTTTGGTCCTCACAAGACAAAAAAAAAAAAAGCTGAATAAACTAAAATTTAACAACTCTTCTTAGGTCCATGAGAAAATTGAAGTCACAGGGCGAATAGCCGCCTTGAAAATTGGGAAGAAGAATGAGCACAAAATCATAGTATAAGGCTCAGAAGCTGCTGCTGGAGCCAGTAACTGGTAGGAAAACTTGAGGGCTAATTGACCCTGATGAGAGAAAAACTCTCTAAAGGCCTGTTATATAAGGGAGGCTTATTCTATTTTTATTTTTATTTTATTTTGACACATTAAATATTTATTGTTCTTTTGCAGAACAAGAGTCCTAGACAGTTAACCATCATGGTGGCTTAATTCAGACAAAAATATCCAAGCGGCATCAATTTATTACCAGAGCAGTTTTAACAGCAGCTCACTAAATTATTAACAGAATCATTTTCTAGAAAATACTAATCTAGTCACATGAATATGAAATAGGTGAAATACAAGAATGCTATAAAGATTTTGTGCAATGCACTTTTAGTTCTCCAGTTTTGTTGGGTATGAAGCAAATATAACTGGGCTCTGATATAGACAATTATTGATATAATTTTCAAGTTTTTCGCCGGAACACCTGCACCCCGATGTTTATAGCAGCAATGGTCACGATAGCCAAACTGTGGAAGGAGCCTCGGTGTCCATCGAAAGATGAATGGATAAAGAAGATGTGGTTTATGTATACAATGGAATATTACTCAGCTATTAGAAATGACAAATACCCACCATTTGCTTCAACGTGGATGGAACTGGAGGGTATTATGCTGAGTGAAGTAAGTCAGTCGGAGAAGGACAAACATTATATGTTCTCATTCATTTGGGGAATATAAATAATAGTGAAAGGGAAAATAAGGGAAGGGAGAAGGAATGTGTGGGAAATATCAGAAAGGGAGACAGAACGTAAAGACTGCTAACTCTGGGAAACGAACTAGGGGTGGTAGAAGGGGAGGAGGGCGGGGGGTGGGAGTGAATGGGTGACGGGCACTGGGGGTTATTCTGTATGTTAGTAAATTGAACACCAATAAAAAATAAATTAAAAAAAAAATTTTTCAAGTTTTTCAGTGTGGGAAAGGGATGGTGGCTGTTGCCCTCCTCAGCATGGAGCCCATGACATGCCCTGGGCAAGTTCAGACCCAACTCACACATCTGCAAGCAGACTAGAAATAGCCAATCAGGTAAATGCCAGTTTTCCACAAATAAAAACTGAAAAAAAGAAACATAAGATTTTTACAGAAAAGTTTCCAACTCTGTTTGAAATCTAGGCATGGATCAATGGCCATCAGACTCAGAACCCTCAGGAAAACTGAAGAAATTCTTCAGAGATGACCAAGGCAAAGGTTTTCTACCTGAGCTTCAGGGTGGTCAGCACAACCTCACTCCTGCACTCAGCTCCTCAGCCAGGACAGAGAGAAAAAGGCAGATTCACCAGAGGAGCTGGGACATTCTTATTTATAAATGAAGGAAATGAAGAGGCCCCAACTAGAGCAAGTACAGATTTTGTGAAAGAGTAAAGGCCTCGAGTATGACATTGATCAAAGGCAAAAGAAGAGATTTCTATCTACAGTAATATCTTTGTTTAATTTTTCCAAAGGGGAAGCCATTTTAGATTTCTTTCTAGGTCAGCATGACTATATAAACTTTGTTTAAACCAAAAGCCTGATTTATAGCCCTCCAAGCATATGTCATGCATCTGCTTTGTAAATGAGTAGCCTAAAGGTAAACCATCATGTCCTTAAGGTGTTGATGACTACACCTGCTCCTTGCATTTCTTAACATTAAAACTTGTGATTCCTGCCTATATGTTAATCTGTAATCTCTTGACCTTTTACAAGATGTAAAACTATAATCCTATACAAAGTGTTCATTGTCTGGAGCATTATCTTCTCTGTGAAGAGTATGTTTCTCAGGCAGCTGTCCTAATGGGCTTGAATAAAACTTAATTTCTTTTAGAGTTTCTAAGTTGTACTCATATTGCATTGACAACCCTCACATTCTTTTTTTAATTTAAATTCAATCAGCCAACATATAATATATCATTATTTTCAGATGTAATTTTCCACAATTTATTGGTTATAACACCCAGTGCTTATCACATCATGTGCCCTCCGTAATGCCCTCATATTCTTGTGGGCTTTACCTCCAGAAACCCTACCAAGTTGTTAGGGTCCAGATGAGCAGAATCCCCTGGTGCTTCTGGCAAGAGAGGGGAAAGTAACCACTTTGAAATATGCCAGAGCACTCAGTTCTCCTCAACAAAGGCCTATCCTAAAACAAACAAATAAAACAAAACAAACCAACCAACCAAAGGCCTATCCTCAGGGAAACTATTTTACTAGAGTCCACCCAACCTAGAGAAAGAGAAATGATCCTAACCTCCTCTAGCCTTCTATGTCACATAAGGGAGAATAAAAACCTAAGAAGCACTTATGAAGGTTACAGCCTGAGGGCAGAAGCTCAGTAAAAAACTATAGATTATATTTCTCTTCCCCCCATGGTTATCACCACATCACTAAGGTTCTTGTTATGATATGTATAATATGTAATACAACTGAAAGAACTGTAAGGGTCAGAACCTATGTAAGAAGAATTCTGATGGGAAACCCAAACACAACAGAGGAGACTAAGGGTATTATGCTAAGTGAAATAAGGTGACTGGAGAAAGACAATCATCATATGGTTTCACTCATATGTGGAATATAAGAAATAGTGAAAGGGACCATAAGGGAAGGAGGGGAAACTGAATGGGGAAAAATCAGAGAGGAAGACAAACCATGAGAGGCTCTTGACTCTGGAAAAACAAATGGAGGGTTGCTGAATGGGAGATGGGGGTGGGGGGATAGGGTAACTGGGTGATAGGCATTGGGGAGGGCACGAGATGTGATAAACACTGGGTGTTATGAAATATGTTGGCAAATTGAATTTAAATTAAGAAAATAAAAACACTGGAGGAAATTTTAGCCTCAGATACCAACAGCTACAGCAAACAATAAGCACAGACTGATTCCTAGCCAGATTAATATAAATCCCACACTAAAAGTCTATTTAACTCAATTCCTTTTACCTGTTACATCACATCTACCTTTCAACAAAAATTTAAAAGTTGGAGGATAAAGCATGTCTGTAATTGAGAACCTCTATCAGCCCATATCCTATATATGGGGCTTTGGAAGTGGGGCTTTCCATCTCTGTTGGATGATCTTAGGTTGCCAGTAGTTTTCCTGGTATAACGTTCTCAGAACCCTTGTCAGCCTATGCGGTTCTTGGGGTTTCAGCCCTCAGACAAGACAGTCCTCCACAGATATTTCCTGGATAACCTCATCTCTATTCTTGTTTCTGCTGAGATGTCCAGTTGGAACCATGAGTCACAAACCCAATTTCTTTAGCAAAAGATTGTCCAGCCACACCCTTGACCCTTTTTTTCAGAGCACACTTTCCAACAGTGAATTTCTTAATATTTGAATCCTTTGTAATCTTAATAGCCTGAGAACCACCCAAATCATCAAGAGCTGGCTCCTTTTTGTTTAACTGTCCTTTTCTTAATTTACTTCTTTCCTTTTGCTTTTTACTATAAGCATCAAGGAGAATCAGTCTGTGCCTTCAACACTTTACTTAGAAATCTCTTCAGCTAAATATCCAAGTTCATTGCTTCTAAGTTCTGCTTTCTGTCAAACGGTAGAATACAATTCAGCCAAGTTCTCTACCACTTTGAAAAATGGATTGCTTTTCTTCAGTGTCCAAAACATGTTTCTCATTTCCTTCTAAGTTCTTTCCAGAAACACCTTTAACTTTCATATTTCTACTTATGTTCTGTTCACGTCAATATTTATATTCTCTAAGAGGATAGAAGCATTCTTTACTATGCTCCTTACTTATCTTTTAGCTCTGGCCAGAATAACCTTTAATGTCCATATGTATTTCCACTGAACATCTCTTCAAGGCATTCCAGGCTTCTTCTGTCTTGTGCTTCAAAATTCTTCCAGCCTCTATTTCTTACCCAATTCCCAAGCCACATTCTACATTCTTAATCAATTGTTACAGGAACACCCTACTTCATGGTGTCAGAATCTACACGAGTTTCCTAGGGCTGCCATTATAAATTACCACAAACTTGGTAATTTATTATCTCTTAATTCTGAGGCCAGAAGTCTAAAATTATGCTGTTGCTAGGGCCACCCTTCCTCTGAAGGCTCTAGGGAAAACTCCTTCCTTGCCTCTTCCTAGCTTCTGGTGGCTCCTGGAAATCCTTGTCATTCCTTAGGTGGTAGATGCATTGCTCAATTTCTGTCTCCATCTTATATGGCCTTCTTCCCTCTGCGTCTCTTCTCTTCCTGTAAGGACAACAGTGATTGGATATAGGGCCTATTCTAATCCAATATAACATCATCTTAGCTTATTTTCATCTTCAAAGATCCTATTTTCAAATAAGATCATACACTGATGTTGCAGGTGGACAAGAATTTGGGAGAAGACACTGTTCGCCTCACTACTGAGCACATGTTGGAACTAATTACAAGACTAGTGGATTCTTATAATATAGTTCTTATAAATGCTATCTTGATTCAGCTTTGAGCTCTGGCTGGAGGCCAATTTCCCTTCTAAGTAGCTAATTAAATCCACACCCCAACCACTTCCTTTATCAGGCTCTCACACTAATGGGCTATTGTATCCCTATCCTATTCTCTCCAGGGCCAGGTATCAGACAACCAGGGGAAGCCCCTATGCCCCTGAGCCTGCTGAAATTATTCAAACTAGCCAATCCTAACCCTGGTTACCCTGACTAATCCATTCATTCCCCAGGAAATCCTCATAAAGTCTTTTGTGTACAGGTTCCTCTTCACTCTCTCTGCGTCTTGATCTCACCCTTGGTCATTCTTTGTCCCCCACGGCCACCCTCTTTCCCCCACATGATGTGTACCCCTTTCTCCTGGGAACCTTGAGTAAAATAAACCATCTTTTCAGTGGCAGTTGTTTTCTGATCTATTGGCCTTACCATGCCT
Organism: Canis aureus; assembly: GCF_053574225.1. Taxonomy (NCBI): domain Eukaryota; kingdom Metazoa; phylum Chordata; class Mammalia; order Carnivora; family Canidae; genus Canis; species Canis aureus. The sequence continues at coordinate 19,995,355 of NC_135634.1, forward strand.
AAATAGTAGTAATAGTAGTAGTAGTAGTAGCAGTAGTAGTAGTAATAGTTGTTGTAGTAGTAGTAATAATAATAAATAAATAAAACCTACCAAAACAATTGGCCCAGCAAAGCAGGATGGCTTGGTTCCAGACCAAATGATATGACACTAGACTTTTCTTGACTTACATGCTCTTCCAGATAGCAGTAGCTACCTGGGCAGGCATGCCACTAGCTAGCATGTTGGTGCTGTGGGCCATAGCTGCTTTTTGTTTCCTCTACCAGATGTTGCTGTGAATCTACTCCACAAGTTGTGAAATTTGTGAATAGTCCTCCCTTATGTTCTTTCTGAGTCAAGGTGTTAAGTGTCCAGGACAGAGAAGTTGGGGGCAGTTCAAATTAATCAGCTACTTCTCATTGTTAAGAGGCTCCTCTGAAGAGAGTTAGGTGTGACCCCATCCAAGTGGCAGGAGATGGTCTGAGCAGCCTACTGGTCAGCAAGTGGTGAGGCCAATGAAGTCATTATATCCTATAACAGTCAATTTATTTGGCCTATTCCACACTACAGTAGGAGACTACTCTGTCTCAAACCATTTATAGGGTCAATGTGAGGGCGTCCTAGTGATCATGGCACCCACATGTCATGTGGTCCTGTGGTAAAGGTCATAATTGTTATGCTGTTGTTTGTCTAACTTCCTGACTCAGTTGGGTAGGGGAGACCACATGGATGGAAACCAGTAGCGCAAAGCTTAATGAAAAGGGAAAGATTGGGGGCACTATCCTTACCCTATCTAAGACCCCTGAGGAAGTCATGCCATTGTCTTAGGAATGTAAAACTCATGGACCCTTCTGAGTGCTGCTGCTTACCAGTACACCAAGGGCCTTATGCTCAAAACCTGTGTCTTCAAAATACTGATAAGGCCACTGTTGCTCTCATGGAAGTCCATGTGGACCCTCAGAGGTCAATTGAGACATCACAGAGAGGGAGGCCACTGCCTACAGACAGGACCACTGGACCACAAGAGTTTACCTGTTAAGTATTCAAAGGTCAAAATGGTTTGGGACACACAGGAGACTAAAACAAAAACTAAAATTTTTACCTGCCTGTACATATAAGTCATTTTTAAAGACTTTACCCAAAAAAGATAGTGGAAAAAAAATTGGTACTACAAGACAATTACACTGTCCCGAGAACAGGCTATTATAGCTCTTTAAGTGCAAACCCCCATCTTTGGGAGGTGGATTTGGAAGGCTTGGAAGGAGAAAGAGCCACCTATTAGGGGCTCCTCTCTTTCCCCTGCTTTTGCTGTAACCACTTAGAACACACATAGTGTTATTAGTCACAGATAGAAACTATAAATTGTGCATTCAGGCAGCTAAAAGACTAAGATGAACAAACAAACCAAAAAAGGAAAAAGGGGGAAAAAACCACCCAAAGAAATGTAAATACAGGGTAAAAAATAAAAAGTAAATAAAGCGTATAAATTTAATTTGACTTAATTGTAAGTGGAAAATTTACTTAAAGAATTTATATTAAAAAAAAAAAACAACAAAAGGGGCACTGATTGGCTTTTGTGCCTCAACAATATAGGTTCTAAATGAACTTTTAACATCTGCTAAAATGCACCAACTGACAAAACTTCATGATCTTAATCAATGCTTGGGCTCAAACTACAGTTATCCCCAGGGGTCCCACTAAGTATAAACACTGTACTCCCTAAAATCTTGGGAAAGTCACTAAATAGAAAATAGAGAAAAGTAAGTATGCTTCACTTTAACTATAGCCTTGCCTAAATTTCCCATATTCATAGTACTTATTGCTCTAATATATCCCATATTGGATACGGATCTCTAACACAATGAATTAAAATTAAGTTTTGGCATTTATAAATTGGCAGAATAATAATGAGACCTCCATAGACCTCCAGTTAATATGGCCCAATGTAAGAACAGGGCCTTTAAGTAGTAAAACTATTATATAAGACCTAATTAATAAAGGAATGATTTCCCCACTGATTCTTTAACAACTCAGTTTGCCTGATTTCAAACAACAAAAAAAGCATGGATGACTCAGGATTGATAAATGCAACCCTAATTTTATGGTCCCATCTAGTAATTATTTCATACCTAGTGCCAAATATTAAAATTATTGATGCCATCCAATCAACAACCAGTAGATATTTTTCTATTACAGATTTATGTAATATGTTCTGTTTAGTGCCAATTTCAACAGCCTCTCAGCTGCAGTTTGCCTCACCTCCAAAGGGACACAATATACCCTTTCCAGGCTGCCCATGAGGTTCCTCACAGCTTTACTATCATACATAATCCATAATCGTTACAGACAGGATCTTAACTTTCTCCACAAATAGCACTATGACATTACATTGATGACCATCCTCCAAGGATACTCATTGGATACATTCATTAAGGACAATTAAGGACATACAAATCCCTTTTGGGTTCTGGTGGCAACATATTTACAAGTTTTTCTTAATCTCATCGACGCTACTTACAAATCAGCCTATCTTAAATGGGGTTCCTCCTACAAATACTCTAGAATCTGTCCCAATTAAAATCAACAGGCACTTCCATGAGTGCCCTCAGAGACTCCTTCACTAAAGAGGTTTGACACCTTTTCTCATGCCTCCTGGGGTATCTGGACCACATATAAAGTCATAAGTTGTCCCAAAGCCTCTGGTGCAAGAAGCTGGACCTCTTGGCTCTTTGATAACTCTTCTGGCTACATACTGGTATGTCCTGGAAATAAGGACTCTCACTCATGGGCCCTGAGCCCATGACCATCCATACCCAGCTTCTCATTAGGCTTTGGATCATGGAAACAGCGTACCACAAGCTCAACACGGCTATTCAGGGCTCCTGAAGACAGGGTGCAGGCGGTCCAAGCCCTCTGGTATATTCCACCTACAGGAGGGAGTGGATTTCCCTGTCTTTAGTCTCTTGCCACATGCCACAGTGCCAGAGGAGGTCACCCCTCCTCAAGATCACTAGGCTACCCAGTGAATATCTTTTTTTTTAAGATTTTATTTATTTTTTATTCATTCATTCATTCATTCATTCGAGACACAGAGAGAGAGCGAGAGAGGCAGAGACACAGGCAGAGGGAGAAGCAGGCTCCATACAGGGAGCCTGATGTGGGACCCGATCCTGGGACTCCAGGATCATGCCCCAGGCCGAAGGCAGGCTCTAAACCCACTGAGCCACTCAGGGATCCCACCCGTGAATATCTTAAAATAAATTGAGTGCAGAGATGGAAATATATAGACTGTATGGACAGCATTGCCACCATCACAAATGGAGCTCAGTGGAATATTACTGTCCTTCATCCTATAGCCAAGATAACCCTGATAAAAGGATGGACCAGGGATCAATACAGTTGATCAAACTTAAGGCAATCATCTTAGCACTGGATCCTCTGGCCATCAAACAGTCCCATCTGCACACTCATCACAAACTTTTGGATCATTGCTGAGAGTTATCCCCTTCAGGGTGAAGTATTACAGAATGTCCTGCCTCACGTACACCAAAAGATAAATAAAAATCTACTGAGTTGAGACCACAATGTGAAGCCTTTCTGGGATGTTCTTTATCCTCTTCAGAGTTACAGACACTTCCCTGGGTACAAATTTCACTTCTTAGAATACACAGTACTGGGCTCCTTAAGAAAGGTGTTTAGTAGAACTGTTATGCCCCTGATAGTTCCCAGATAGTTTGAGAGACATATGGTCTCCTCCAATAACTCCTATTCAAATGCCATTCTGACTAATGAGTCTCTTCTTGCCCCAGGCCTTAATACCTAATTCACAATTATAAGTATTAATTTTATGTATCACTGGGCCAGAGAGTGCCCAGATACTTAGTCAAACATTATTCTAAATGTTTCTGTAAGGGCATTTTTGGATTATATTAACATTTAAATCAGTTGACTTTGAGTAAAGCAGATTGCCCTCTCCAATATGGGTGGGTGGGCCTCATCCAATCAGTTGAAGGTCTGAGTAGAACAAAGAGACTGGCCTCCCTCGAGCAAGAGAAAATTCTCCAGCAGACTGCTTTCCAATTTCATTTGTAATATTAGTCCTTCCTGGTTATATAGCACATTGCCTTTTACACTGTAACTGCAGCAATGTTTCTCTAGGTTTGCAGCCTGCTAGTTCATCAGGCAGATTTTGGATTTGCTAGCCTGAATCTCTGAAAAATCCTGACTGATAAACCCACTTTAAAAAGCTTTACCACTATTCTTTCCTATACTTGAAGGGGGTTATGTTTTTCCTCCATGTATGTAAAGAGCCCATTAATATGACTCTCCCTATCTCTCTAAACTTTTAATTTTATCTTCATCCTGTAAGCCCTGGAATCCCAGGTGCATACTCTCCTTGCCCCATGGGCCAGGTAGTAACCATCTGATATGGGACCCATTGAGCCCAAACTTATATCACTCAAATCCCAAATTCCCAAAACAACAACAAAAGACTTCCTGAATATTTAGTTATAATAGGTACATAATTAAACTGGATTCTCCTTCTGATCCCATTTAGGAAATTAAAATTAGTTCTCTAGGGGGATCCCTGGGTGGCTCAGCGGTTTAGCGCCTGCCTTTGGCCCAGGGCGCGATCCTGGAGTCCGGGGATCGAGTCCCACGTCAGGCTCCCGGCATGGAACCTGCTTCTCCCTCCTCCTGTGTCTCTGCCTTTCTCTCTCTCTCTCTCTCTCTCTCTGTCTATCACAAATAAATAAATAAATCTTAAAAAAAATAAAATTAGTTCTCTAGAGCCATTCCCACAGACAACGTGGAATACCAAAAATGGTAGATAGAAAATTCCACTTATTAAATAAAAATCACAGAGATCATAATAAAAATCAACATCATACCCCATAATATTGACATAGTCCAGAGGAGAACCCATATCAGACAACCAAAGCTCATTGACTGCAGCTGCACACCATTCTGTTCACTACTGTCTTATTACTATTAGTCCAAGTGCTTTCATTTGTCTACAACAGAGAAGCCCAAACCCTTCAAGTAAACTACAGTTTCATCTAAACATGGCAATACTGAAGCCCACATGCCATTTTTTTTGGCTAATGTGAACCCTACAATCCAAGGAAACTTGCCTATCACCAGCCAAACCAAGAACTGAAGCAAAGGGCCACATTAGAGGGCCTGCCTACAGTTTTATGCTGGAGCTCCAGCCTCAGCCACATATATTTATTAAGAGCAACCTGATGCCCTTACTAATAACACCCAAAGTACCCAGGCTGACGCTGGCAGGCTGGGTCCAAAGGCCCAGAGGGGGTCTTAAAGGACCAGCCAAGAAGTTCCTTGGCCTTACATAGGATAGGAATCAAATGCAAGCCAGGAGATGAGAGCAGTCTAGCAACAGTATATAGAGAATGCAGGTACAGAGTGTCTGGAAGACTCCGGAAGGAAGGGAGAGAGCCTCATCTTTGCTCTGCATCTGGAGTTTTTCCTGAGGATTGTGGTCCAGTGTACATGTCCTCTCAGACATCCAGGAACTGGTTAGAACAAGGACAAAGGCCCAGGTGTCCTTCATAAGTCAATTATTTGTTTGAACCAGGGAGTAGGGATATAAATGTCTAGCACTGATGGTCTGGAATATGCATATGATGATTTCATCTGGTCATTGTCATCTGGTCCTAACTTAAATATTGTCTATTTTGCTGGAAGACTCTAAAGATATTATTAACTCTTTGTCCCTCACAAGGAAGGCATACACTATTTGCCCTATGGGGCATGTATAAAGTGGAGGTATAGGTCCTAGCAAGAATAGAAGCAGGAAGGAGCAAAAATATTTTTATGGAGCTCTTCAGTTTCCCTCCCTCAGGTCACATGATTTAAAACCTATTTATAACAGAGTCCCTCTTATCACCCATTTGGGCAAACCCTTGGACTACTGGACCTTTAAGATTCAGTCACCCTAATGGATGTTTTTTTTAAATCACCCTTTCATGCATAATATCAAAGTAGACTTGCATATTGTTTTATTATAAAGCCATTTCTAGAGGAAATACTCCCCTCCATGTTCGTTTGTTTCTTAAATTCCACATGAATGAAATCGTATGGTGTTTGTCTTTCTCTGACTGACTTATATTACTTAGCATAATATTTTCTGGCTTAACGGAAACACTTCTGATCAAATTTTTATAGTCCTGTGCTTTATGGTAGTAATTGGGAAAATTAGAAGGAGTGATAAAATTGATAGAATACTAAATTTATATTTTATAGTTTATTATATTTTATATGCTGGATAAAATAGAATTATTTTAACTAACATTGTGCTTTATCTTTGGTGCTGATCTTTGTGATTATTTTAATTATGGGTTTAATGAAGACACCTGGAAAACTTACTATGAAAAACAAAAGAGGATATGAATGAGACTTGAAGTTATACCAGTTACCTCTACTACAAATAAAATTACAGTAGTTAGTAAATATTCCATAATACCACAGCCTTTTCGACAGGCCCCCAAATCACTTTTTTCCCATTAAAGTTAAATGCTGTAAAATAGTTTAAATTTTTAACTCTCTTTACCACATTTGTTTTTTTCCCTTTCCTCCCTTTTAGTTTCATATTAATGGTTATCTGATGTTCTTAGTTTTGAGTCACAGACTAGCCATAGCTAGTTTTTTTCTTTATGTGGCCTATGAGTTAAAATTGGTATGATATCTTTTTTTAAGATATTTTTAAAAATTCAGTTAGCTACTGCATAGTACATCATTAGTTTCTGATGTAATGTTCAATAATTTATCAATTGCATATAACACCAGTGGTTATCACATCATGTGCCTTCCCTAATGCCCATCACCCACTTACCCCATTCCCTCACTCCCCTCCTCTCCAGCAGTCCACAGTTTGTTTCCTACAGTTGACAGTGTTTCATGATTTTTCTCCCTCTCTGGTTTCTTCCCATTCAGTTTTCCCTCCCTTCCCTGACTATCCTCTGCACTGTTTCTTATATTCCACATATGAGTAAAACCATATGATAATTGTCTTTCTCTGATTAACTTATTGTACTCAGTATTATACCCTCTAGTTCCATCCATGTTGATGTAAATGGTAAGTATTCATCCTTTCTGATGGCTGAGTAATATTCCATTGTATAAACATACCACATCTTTACCCATTCATCTGTCAATGGATATCTCAGCTCCTTCCATAGTATTGCTATTATAGACATTGCTGCTATAAACATTGGGGTGCAGGTACCCCTTTGGATCACTACATTTGTATCTTGGAGGTAAATACACAGTAGTGCAATTGCTAGGTATTAGGGTAGCTCTATTTTTAGATTCCAGAGGAACCTCCACACTTTTCCAGAGTGGCTGTACCAGTTTGCATTTCCATCCACATCCTTGCCAATATTTGTTGTCTCCTGTCTTGTTAATTTTAGCCATTCTGACTGGTGTAAGGTGATATCTCATAGTAGTTTTGATTTGTATTTTCCTGATGACCAGTGATGTGGAGCATTTTTTCATGCGTCTGTTGGCCATTGGTATATCTTCTTTGGAGTAATGCCCGTTCATGTTTTCTGCCCATTTCTTCTTTTTCTTCTTTTTAATATTTTATTTAAATTCATTTTGCCAATATTACACACACACACACACACACACACACACACACACACACATACCCAGTGCTCATTCCATCAAGTGCCCTCCTTAGTGCCTGTCACCCAGTTATCCCATCCCTCCATCTCTTCCCCTTCTGCAACCCTCAGTTTGTTTCCCAGAGTTAGGAGTCTCTCATGGTTTGTCTTCCTCTCTGATTTTTCTCCACTCAGTTTCCCCTCCTTTCCCTTATAGTCCCTTCACTATTTCTTATATCCCACATATGAGTGAAACCATAGATAATTGTCTTTCTCCAAATGACTTAATTACACTCAGCATAATATCCTCCAATTCCATCCACAGCAAAGCAAATGGTAGATATTCGTCCTTTCTAATAGCTGAGTAATATTCCATTGTGTGTGTGTGTGTGTGTGTATCTCACATCTTCTTGATCCATTCATCTGTCAAAGGACATCATGGCTCCTTCCACAGTTTGGCTATTGTGGACATTGCTGCTATGAACATTGGGGTGCAGGTGTCCTGTAATTTCACTAGAATTGTATCTGGTAAATACCCAGTAGTGAAATTGCTAGGTCATAGGGTAGCTCTATTTTTAACTTCTTGGGAAACATCCACACTGTTTTCCAGAGGGGCTGCACCAGCTTGCATTTCCATCAACAGTACAAAAGGGTTCCCCTTTCTCCACATCCTCGCCAACATTTTTTGTTTCCTGTCCTGTTAATTTTAGCCATTCTCACTGGTGTAAAGTGATATCTCATTGTGGTTTTGATTTGTATTTCCCCGATGCCAAGTGATGTGGAGCATTTTTTCATGTACTTGTTGGCCATGCATAGGTCTTCTTTGGAAACATGTCTGTTCATGTCTTCTGACCATTTCTTTGCATTATTTTTTTTGGCGGGGGGCATGCTGAGTTTGCTAAGTTCTTTATAGATCTTGGTTACTAGCCCTTTATCTGATATGTCGTTTGCAAATATCTTCTCCCATTCTGTAGGTTGCCTTTTAATTTTGCTGACTATTTCCTTTGCTGTGCTGAAGCTTTTTATCTTGATGAAGTCCCAATAGTTCGTTTTTACTTTTGTTTCCCTTCCCTTTGGAGACCTTTCTTGCAAGAAGCGGCTGCGGCCGAGGTTTAAGTGGTTGCTGCCTGTGTTCTACTCTAGGATTTTGATGGATTCCTGTCTCACATTTACATCTTTTATCCATTTTGAGTTTATCTTTATGCATGGTGTAAGAGAATGGTCCAGTTTCATTTTTCTGCATGTGGCTGTCCAATTTTCCCAACACCATTTGTTGAAGAGATTGTCCTTTTTCCATTGAATATTATTTCCTGCTTTTTTGAAGATTAGTTGACCATAGAGTTGAGGGTCCATTTCTGGGTTCTCTATTCTCTTCCATGCATCTGTGTGTCTGTTTTTGTGCCAGTCCCATGCTGTCTTGATAATCATAGTTTTGTAATACAACTTGAAGTCAGGCATTGTGATGCTCCTGCTTTGGTTATCTTTTTCAACATTCTTCTGAATATTTAGGTTCTTTTCTGTTTCCATACAAATTTTAGGATTATGTGTTCCAGGTCTGTGAAAGCTTTGATGATATTTTGATAGAGATTTCATTGAATGTTAGATTTCTCTGGGTAGCATAGACATTTTCACAATATTTATTCTCTAATCCATGAGCACGGGATGTTTTTCCATCTTTTTGTGTCTTCCTCAGTTTCTTTCATAAGTGGCCTATAGTTTTCAGAATACATATCTTTCACCTCTTTGGTTAGGTTTATTCCTAGGTATTTTTTTTGGGGGGGGGGGTTGGTGCAGTTGTAAATGGGGATTGATTCCTCAATTTCTCTTTCTTCAGTCTCATTGTTAGCATGTAGAAATGCAACTGATTTCTGTGCATTGATTTTATATCCTGCCATGATATTGCTGAATTGTTGTATGAGTTCTAGCAATTTTGGGGTAGAGTCTTTTGGGTTTTCCACATCAAGTATCATATCATTTGCAAAACTGAGAGTTTGACTTCTTCTTTGCTAATTTGAATGCCTTTTACTTCTTTTTGTTGTTTGATTGCCGAGGCTAGGACATCTAGTACAATGTTGAACAACAATGGTAAAAGAGGGTATCCCTGTTGTATCCCTAACTTTAGGGGAGATGCTCTCAGTTTTTCCCCATTGAGAATGATAGTCACTCTGGGCTTTTTATATATGGTTTTTATGATGTTTAGGTATGTTCCCTCCATCTCTACATTGTTGAGAGTTTTAATCAAGAAAAGATGCTGTATTTTGTCATAGGTTTTTTATGCATCTATTGAGAGGATCCTTTCTTTTATTAATGTGATGTATCATGCATGTTAAAGCACCCTTGCAGTCCAGGAATAAGTCCCACTTGGTCATGGTGAATGATCCTTTCAATGTACTGTTGGATCCTACTGACTAGTATCTTGGTGAAAATTTTGGTATCCATGTTCACCAGGGATATTGGTCAGTAATTCTCCTTTTTTTATAGGGTCTTTGTTGGTTTTGAGATAATGCTGGCCTCATAGAATGAATTTGGAAGTTTTTCTTCTATTTCTATTTTTTTAAAACAGCTTCAGAAGAATAGGTATTGATTCTTCTTTAAATGTTTGGTAGAAATCCCCTAGGAAGCCATCTTGCCCTGGATTCTTGTTTTTTTGGGAGATTTTTGATGTCTGCTTCAATTTCCTTGCTGCTTATGCATGCTCAGGCTTTCTATTTTTTCCTGTATCTGTTTTGGTAGTTTATAAGTTTCTAGGAATGCATCTATTTCTTTCAGATTGCCTAATTTGTTGTCATAGATTTGCTCATAATAGGTTCTTATAATTGTTTGTGTTTCCTTGGTGTTGGTTAGGATCTTTCCTCTTTCACTTGTGAAAATCACAAGTGAATTTATTTATTTAGGTCCTTTCTCCTTTACTTTTTGATAAGTCTGGCTAGAGGTTTATCATTCTTATTAACTCTTTTCAAGAATCAGCTCCTAGTTTCATTGATCTGTTCTACTGTTCTTTTGGTTTCTCTTCCATTGATTTTTGTTCTCATCTTTTTTTTTTTTTTTTATGATAGTCACAGAGAGAGACAGAGAGAGAGAGAGAGAGAGAGAGAGAGAGACAGGCAGAGGGAGAAGCAGGCTCCATGCACCGGGAGCCCGACGTGGGATTCGATCCCAGGTCTCCAGGATCGCGCCCTGGGCCAAAAGCAGGCGCCAAACCGCTGCGCCACCCAGGGATCCCTGTTCTCATCTTTATTATTTTTCTTCTTCTCCTGGGTTTAGGCTTCATTTGATATTCTTTTTCAGACTCCTTTAGGTGTAAGATTTGCTTGTGTTTTTGAGAATTTTCTTGTTTCTTGAGAAAGGCCTGTATTGCAATATGCTTCCTTCTTAGGACCACCTTTGCTGTATCTCAAAGGTTCTGAATGGTTTGTTTGTTTTTTTTTTTTATTTCATTTGCTTCCATGAATTTTTAAAATTCTTCTTGAATTTCCTTTTGACCCACTCATTCTTTACTAGGTATTGACCTCCTAATGTTTTTGTGTTCCTCCAAATTTTTTCTTGGAATTGAGTTCATGTTTTAAACCATCGTGGTTTAGAATATGCAGGGAATAATCCTTATCTTTTGATATCAATTGAGACCTGATTTGTGACCCAGTTTGTGATCTATTCTGGAGAATGTTCCTTGTATACTACTCGAGAAGAATGTGTATTCTGTTGCATTAGGGTTGAATGCTCTATATATATCTGTTAAGTCCATCTGTTCCAGTGTATCATTCTAAGCCCTTGTTTCCTTGTTGATCTTCTGCTTATATTATCTATCCATTGTTGTGAGTGGGGTATTAAAGTCCCCTATTATTGTTGTATTATTATCAACATGTTTCTTCAATTTTTTTTATCAGTTGCTTGATATAATTGGCTGCTCCCAAGTTAAGAACATAAATATTTATAATTGTTTGATCTTGTTGGATAGACTCTTTAAGTATGATATAGTGTCCCTCTTCATCTCTTATTACAGTCTTTGGTTTAAAGTCTAATTTGTCTGATACAAGGATTGCTACCCCAGCTTTCTTTTGAGTTCCATCAGCATGATAAATAGTTCCCCATCCCCTTACTTTCAATCTGGATGTATGTCTGGGTCTACGATTCATCTCTTATAGACAGCATATCAATGAGTCTTGCTTTTTTACCCAATCTGATACTGTATGTCTTATGATTGTAGCATTTAGCCCATTTTACATTCAGAGGAACTATTGAAAGATATGAATTTTATTGCCATTGTATTACTTGTTTAGTCACTGTTTCTGTAGATTGTCTTGTTCCTTTCTGGTCTATGTTACTTTTGGATTCTTTCTTCACCTAAAGTATCCCTTTTAATATTTCTTGCACGTTGGTTTAGTGATCACAAATTCTTTTCGTTTCTGTTTTTCCTGGAAGCTCTTTATCTCTCCTTCCTTTCTGAATGACAGCCATGATGAATAAAGTATTCTTGGCTCAATGTTTTTCTCAATTATCACCCTGAATATATCATGGTAATCCCTTTTGGACCGGACTGTCTCTGTGGACAGGTCTGCTGCCAGTCCAATGTTTCTACCCTTGTGGATTAAGGACCTGCTTTCAAGATTAAGATTAAACTGCTATCAGGATTTTCTCTTTATCTCTGAAATTTGCGAGCTTCACTATTACACGTCAAGGTGTTGAACTATTTTTATTGATTTTGAGGGCATTTCTCCATGCCTCTTGGACTTGAATGCCTGTTTCCTTCCCCAGGTTAAGGAAGTTCTCAGCCAAAATTTTTTCAAATAAACCTTCTGCCTCCACCTTTCCTCATCTTCTGGAACCCCTATTATTTGAATATTATTGCACTTTATGATATCACTGATCTCTCAAAGCCTCCCCTTATGATCCAGTAGTTCCTTTTCTTTCTTTTTCTTGGCTTCCTTAGTTTCCATTATTTGTCTTCTGTATCATTGATCTCTCTTCTGTTTCATTTACCCTAGTGCTTAGAGCCTCCATTTTTTACTGCTTCTCAGTAATAGTATCTTTAAATTTTGCCTGATTGGATTTTACTTCTTTTATTTCTACAGTAAGGGGTTCTCTAGTGTCTTTTATGCTTTTTTTCAACCCCAGCTAGTATCTTTATAATTATTATTCTGAATTCTAGCTCTGACATCTTACTTATATCCATCTTGATTAAATCTATGGCAGAGAATATTACCTCTGGTTCTTTCTTTTGTTGTGATTTTCTCCTTCTAGTCATTTTGTCCAGAAAAGAAAGGAGAGTAGAAAAGAAAAAAAGGAACAAACCCAGCAAGAACAGCAATAATAATATCAACAACAATAATATTTCAGGATGTGATCCTAGTATATGTATGTATACTCTGCAGTTGTATGTTAGTTGCTCTTTCCCACTGGTCCTTCCTCTATAAAGTTCCTCCTTGCTTGTAGTTGGGGAGTATTTGTTCCTTTAAGTAGGTATGTTCTTTTTTCTTTTTTTTTTTTTTAAGGATTTTATTTATTTATTCATGAGAGACACACAGAGAGAAAGAAAGGCAGAGACACAGGCAGAGGGAGAAGCAGGCTCTATGCAAGGAGCCTGTCGTGGGACTTGATCTTGGGTCTCCAGGACCACACCCTGGACTGAAGGTGGCGCTAAACCGCTGAGCCACAGGGGCTGTCAAGTAAGTATGTTCTGATTTGTTTGTGAAGTTAAGCCAGAAGCTGAAGTTTTGGTGCTTTCTTTAATCAGTAGACTTGGTATATGCTAGGATTTGTGTTTGTCTTCTGAGGAAAAGGCCTGTTGCTCTGGCTCACAGTCTGACTTGCTCTCACAGATGCTTCTGCCAGGACAGGAGGTGGGGTTTAGTGTAGGAGATTCCAGTCTCCAGTAGAGGTGCTGTGTTTCTCTTTGGAATCTGACTGGGCTAGTGGGCACCATCTGACAGTGGTGGTGGAAGAAGCAGAATATGGTGTTCCTTTGTCCCTGGAGGTGGAACTCCTGGAAGCTGCTCAGGAAGCCCACTCAGAAAAGTGAGCAATCTCTTGTGGCCCAGCCCTTGTTAATTCCCTGGCCTAACTTGTCTATGTCTGGGTTATCAACATGCCCAGACTCATAGACCTCTTGTATTTTATATCTGGCTAGTGGCTAGGATTCAAAACTCCAAGTTTTAAAGGGCCTGATAATGTGCGCACCCACTCCAGTCCCCCAGTGGAAAGACTCAGGGAATACCCAGCACTATCATGCCCTAGAAAAGCCTTAGCTCAGTGTGCAGAGGCTAGAGTTTATTGTAACTCAGGGAAAAGCTAGAGCCAGGATATTAGCCATCTGCACTTGACTCAGTCCTCTACTCCCCTTTCTCCCAGGAAAGCCATTGCAGAGGCTAGAATCTACTGTGGCAGACAGCAAAAAGCAGCGGCCATGTTATCAACGATATGCTCCAGTCCCTATGGTGTTCCCAGAAAAGTGGCTGTTTTTGCACAATCCCAGAGGTATAAACCTACTATGGCTCAGAGCAAAAAGTAGCAACCAAGTTATATGGGATCCACTCTAGTTCCTGTACACTGCTCCTTCAGTCCCACAAAAGTGGCTATTGGTGCACACACAGAGATTTAAGCCTATTAAATCAGAGCAAAAAGTGGTTGCAAGGTTATCCTGGATCTGCTTTAGTCTCTGCACTTCCCTCAGTGAGTCCTAATAAAGCTGCTGTTTGGTAAATGCACAGAAGCTTAAGCCCTATTGTGGCTCACACCCAAGAATTTAAGAGGTTTTCTGCCCTCTGCATGACCCTCTGACCTTGCTGCAGCACTGTACCTTTGTCTCTGGAGAGGACTAATATGCTCCTCCATATGCCCTCCAGGAGGCAGAGCAATTTTGCCCTAGGCCACCCAGGGATCCACATGCTACGCTTATTCTGGAGTCACAAACTGCTGCAATCTTTCCAACTTTACCCCTCTTCTTGAATTTGCTCCACAAACTGGTCTTCTTCCCTTCCTGGCCTCAATGGTTCTCAATCCTCAATTTTCAGGGCTCTGAACCATGCTTCTGCCAAATTCACTCACTCCAACTGTGCAGATTGTTTTGTATTCCTCTGATCCTCTTCCTAGTTTCAAAAATAGTTAAAGGTTGATCTAGTTGTATTCAAAGGGTGAGGCAAGTTCAAGGTTGCCCTACTACTCTGCCATCTTGGACCTCCTGAAATTGCTTCTATTGCCATGTGAAAGAGATGGTCCTTTAAAGATGGTTTCTAGACACGCTAGTTTCACAGATTTAAGTAGATGGCACTTTCATCAATGTGTATGTTTACACACATACATTTGAAGACACTTCTTTCTCTACGAAAAAAATGAAATTGAAAAATGGTTTCTATACATACTTGTTTCGCTAAGTATATGGTATATTCTTTATGCTTCCATACATACATTTGAAGACACTTATCTCTCCATGAAAGATGTTATTTGAAAGATGATTTCTCCACAGAAATCTCTCACTAAATTAGGCATATGGCTGTTTCTTTATGCTTCCATACATACATGTGAAAATGCATCTTTCTACATGAAAGGAGATGTTAGTTGAAGCATGGTTTGTGAACAGACTTAATTCATGGAGGTAAGTATATGGCACTTTCCTTATGTTTCCACACATTCTTTTCAAAACACTTTTATCTCCATGAAAGAAGATGTTATTTGAAAGATGGTTCTGCACAAACATGTTTCACTGAGTTAAGTAAATGGCACTTTCTTATGCTTCCACAAACATTTCTAAAACAGTACTATCTTCAGGAAAGATGTTAGTTGAAATACTATTTCTATACAGATTTGTTTCATTAAGTATATGATACTTTCTTTATGCTTCCACGCATACATTTGAAAACACTTCCATCTTCGTAAGGTAAGATATTAATTTAAAGATGCTACCCATGGGGCACCTGGATGGCTCAGATGGTTAAGCATCTGCCCTCGGTTCAGGTCATGATCTCAGGGTCCTGGGATCAAGCCCCAAGTTGGGCTCTCTGCTCAATGGGGAGTCTGCTTCTCCCTCTCCCTCTACCTTTCCCCCTCTGCTTATGCTTTCTTTCTCTTTCTCTTTCTCTCTCTCAAATGAATAAATAACATATCTAAAAAATAAAGATGCTTTCCATACAGTATTCTTTTATAGAGTTACTATATGGCAGTTTCCTCATGCTTCCACATATACTCTTTTGAAGACTTCTGTCTTCATGAAAGAAGATGTTAGTTGAAACATGCTTTCTACAGGAACTTGTTTCTCTGAGTTAAGTATTTGGCACTTTCCTTATGTTTCCACACATACATTTGAAAATGTTACAATCCTAATGAACTAAGATGTTAGTTGAAAGGTGCTTTCTATACAGTGTTCTTTCTTAGAGATATGTATATGGCACTTTCCTTATGCTTATACACATATATTTGAAAACATTTCAGTCTTAAAGAAAGAAGTGAAAGGAAGAAGCAAAAAACTTACCCTCAGCCCTACAATATGCCTAGTCTCTAAAACCAAACACTGACCCAGAGCCTCACCCTAAAGCTTGCCCTCAACTCAGTTCTCAGGGCAGGTCTTACCACTGTCATCAAATACAACCCTATCATCTCCTGGACCCTCATTCTAAGCCTAGGCAAGTGGCTTACCCTTCCTGGTCCTAGTATTAGTCTGTGGAAAGACGAGATTTTGGAGACAAGACTGGTGCAGGGTGGATCAGCCAAAACTACAGAAGGAAGCTGTGCCACATGGAACCACTAGGATGGAGCTGTAGAGCAAGATTCTAAGGAAAACCTGACCCTCAGCCCCACCATGGGCATGGCCCCTTGAAATCAAACCCTAACCCTGAGACTCATTCTAAGTCTTGCCCTCACCTCAGCCCTATGGGCAGGTCCCTACACTGTCATTGAATTGCCTCCTACCATCTCCTGGACCAGAACCCTAATCCTACCTGACTGGGCCTGAACCCTAGATCTAAAGGTATAATGGATTTGAGACACCTGGTCAATGCAAGACAAATCAGGCAGGAACACAGAAGGAAACCATGCCACATGAAACCCCAAGATGGAGCTGGAGAGTATGATTTTAGTGAAAGATCTACCCCTCACCAAAAACACCAGCATGTACCTGAGGCCAGTCTGGAAGCCAGAGCTTCACCCTAATGCTAGCTGTCAACTCAGTCACAGGCAGATATCTGCACTGCCTTCAGATAGGTGTAACAAGTTCCGTATCAGAACCCCAACCTAGCCCTGACCAGAACCGAACCCTAGGTCTGAGTGCATAATGGATATGAGACAGCTGGCCAGTACCAGATTATTCAGGGAGGAATTCTAAAGGAAATCATGGCATGTGCAACCTCCAGTATAGAGCTAAAGAACTTAATTGTAGCATAAACCTAACCATCCCCAACTGCATCAGCATCCCCATGAGGCCAAACCTGAAGCAGGAGCCTAACTCCCATCATTGTAGGCCCTCAAGCAAGCCCTCATGGAAGGTCTCTTCAGAGCTATCAGGTAGGCCCTTACTATCGCCCAGAACAGAACCCTTACCCTTGCCCTGGCTATGGCCCTGATTGGGCCCAAACTCTAGGTCTAAGGGCACAATGGTTTTTGGAGACTTGGCCTATGTCAGACTATACAAATAGGAACAAAGAAAGAAACCGTGGGGAGGGGGGGGGGGGGGGAGAAAAAGGAAACCGTGCCTCTTACAACCCCTGGATGGAGCTGGAGAGCATGATTCTAACGGAAAAAAAAAAAAACAAAACAAACAAAAAAAAACAACGCTCACCAAGCTTATCAGCATCCCCCTGAGGACAGTCCAGAAGCTGGAGACTAACCCTAATATTAAGATGGAAACCATGCCACCTGCAACCCCCTGGGATGGTACTACGAGCATGATTCTAGCAAGAAACCTATCCTTGATCAACAGCGTCAACATCTCTCTGAAGCCAAACACGAAACCAGATCATCACTCCAATGTTAGACCTCAACTCAACCCTCAGGACAGGCCAAAAGCACGTTCTTACCATCTCCAGGACCCTCACCCTAAACCTAGGCATGGCTCTCACCCTATCTGGGCCTAAATGCTAAGTCTGAGAAAAGATGGGATTTGGGACACAAGCACAACACTAATCAGGCAGGAGCAAAAAGGAAACCATGCCAGTTGCAACTACTGGAAGGAGTGTATCATTGTAGTGAAATTGCTGGATGGAGTGTATCATTGTAGTGAAATATCTAAAGCTCAGCAACACTAGGAACATGTCCCTGAAGCCAAACCTGAAATTTGAGCCTTAATCTAATGCAGGGCTTCAAATTTGCCCTAAGGGCAAATCTCTACACTGCTATCAGACAGGTACCTACTATCTCCCAGATCCTCATCCTAACCCTATGATGTTAAATCTGAGGAAGGATGAGATTTGGGACAAATGACAGGGACAGGATGAATCAGACAAGAATAGAGAAGCAAGCTCTGCCATGGACAACTACATGAGCTGGAGAGCATGAATCTAGTGAAAAACCTAAAACTCAGTAACAGCATGAGCACCCCCTAGAGGCCTAACCATAAACTAGAGACACCCTAATGCCAGCCCTCAACTCAGCCCTCAGGGCAGATCTCCACACTGGCATTGGATTAGCCCTTAGAGGCTCTTGACATTAACCCTAACTCTAGCCCGGGGTTTTGGCGATCGCTGGACCCGAACCATAGGTCTGAGGGCAAAATGGATTTGGGATACCTGGTCAATGCTAGACTAATTAGGCAGGAACACAGAAGGAAAACGTTTAACTTGTAACCACCTGGATATTGCTGGAGATCATGCTACAAATGAAAAATCTAAAATTCAGCAATATTATAAGCATTCCAATTTTAGTATATGTGCTACTGAAGCGAACACTATTATGAGCATTTCAGAGGCCGGCCTAGAAGTCTGAGCCTCACCCAAATGCTAACCTCAATTCAGTCCTCAGGGCAGGAGTCCGCATAGCCAGTAAATTGACCCCTAACATCTCCCAGACCATAACCCTACCCTTAGCACTGGATGTGGCCCCAACCAGGCCAGAATCCTATTATGAGGGCACAAAGGATTTGGGACGCCAGGCTGATGCTTGACTAATCAGGCAGGAATAGAGAAGGAAACCATACCTCTTGCAACCCGCAGGATGTTGCTAAAGATTGATTTTAGCAAAAAACCTAAACCTCAAAAATAATATGAGTGATCTTTGAGGCCAAACTGGAAGCCTGAGCCACACCCTAATGCTAACCCTCAACCCAGCCCTCAGGGCAGGATTCTGCACTACAATGGGATAGGTAGTACCTATCATCTCCTGGATTTTCACCCTGACCCTAAGCATGGGGCTGGCCATATGTGGGCCTAAATGCTAAATCTAAGGAATAATGGGACTTGGGATAAATGACTGGTGCAATTCGAATCAGCCAAGAATACAGAAGCAAACCATGCCATGTGCAATCATCAGCAACGATCTAGAGATCATGATTCTAGTGAAAAATCTAAAATTTAGCAACAGAATCAGAATCCCCCTGAGGCAAAACCAGAAGCTGGAACCTGACCCTAATGTTAGCCCTGAATTCAGCCCTCAGAGCGTGTCTCCACATTGACATCAGATAGACTCCTACCATCGCCTGGACCATAACCCTAACCCTACCCTGCCTATGTATTTTACTAGGCCCAAAGCTTAGGTGGGAGGGCCCAATGGCATTGAGACACTGGCTGATGCTATACAAATCAGGCAGGAGAAAAAAAGGGAAGTGTGCCACTTGAAACCCCTAGGATGTTGTTAAAGATAACATTGTTGTTAGATTCCAGTGAAAAATTTAAAACTCAGTAACACAATGAGCATCCCTGAGACCAAACTAGAATACTGAGCCTTACCCTAATGCTAGAGTTCATCTCAGCCCTTAGGGCAGGATTCCACTCTGCCATGGAATTGGCCCATACTGTCTCGTGGACCTACACCCTAAACCTCGCCTGGCTGAGGCCCTGACTGGGCTGAACACTAGGTCTGAAGGCAAAATGGATTTGAGATACCTGGCTGATTCCAGACTAACTAAGCAGGAACACAAAGGAAACTGTACCCCCATTCAACCACCTGGATATCACTGGAGTCAAAGGTTGTAGCCAAAAATCTAAATTTCAGCAACACTAAGAGTATCTCTATGACCAGATCTGAATCCTGAGCCTAAGCCTAATGCTTGCTTTCAACTCAGGCTTCAGGGCAGATCTCCACACTGCCACCGGATAGTGGCACTCCACACTACCATCACCTGGACTGTAACCCAACCCTAGCACTGCCTGTAGAGCTTACTGGGCCCAAACCCTAGGTCTGTGGGCACAATGGTATTGGGACTTCTGAACGATGCCAAACAAATCAAGCAGGAATAAAGAAGTAAACTCTACCACTTGAAACTCTCACGATGTTGCAGGAGACCATGATTCCAGAGAAAATTCTAAAACACAGCAAAGCAACACTATGAGCATCCCACTGAGTCCAAATCAGTAGCCTGAGCCTCATCCTAAGGCTAGCTGTCAACTCAGACCTCACAGCAGCTCTTAGTACTGCCATGGGATAGGTGCCTACACTCTCCTGGATACTCACCCAAACACTAACATGGCTATGGCCCTACCTGGGCCCAAATCCTACATCTGAGGAAAGACAGAATTTAGGAAACAAGGCTGGTAAAGGATAACCCAGGAAAGAATACAGAAGAAAGCTATGCCACATATCACCACCATGGTGGACCTAGAGAGAATGAATGTTATTCTAGCAAATAACATAAAAACTCAGCAACAGAATGATGTCCCCTTGCGGCCAAACAAGAAGGGGGAGACTCACCGTAATTCTAGCCTCAACTCAGTCCTCAGGTCAGGACTCTGCACTGCCACTATCAAAATTGACCACATCAGATAGGCTCCTACCATCTCCTGGAATGTAATCCATTGTGCTGGATGTGGCACTTAACTAGGTTTGAACCCTAGTTCTGAAGTCAGAGTGGATTCTATCCATCTGGCCAATGCCAGACTAATCAGGCAGGAACACAGAAGGAAACTGTGTCACTTGCCACCCAGGG
The DNA here is from genome assembly GCF_053574225.1 of Canis aureus. Taxonomy (NCBI): domain Eukaryota; kingdom Metazoa; phylum Chordata; class Mammalia; order Carnivora; family Canidae; genus Canis; species Canis aureus. The sequence goes on from NC_135634.1 coordinate 20,016,019, forward strand.
ATTTTGCTGGAGACCATGATTCTAGAGAAAAACCTGACACTATGAACATCCCATTGAGTTCAAATCAGAATCCCCCTAATACTAGCCCTCAACTTGCCTCCTAATGTAGGGCCTCAACTCACCCCTAAGGGCAAATCTCTGCACTGCCATCGGACAGGTACCTACGATCTCCTGGATTCTCACCCTAACCCTAGGCACAGCTCCGGACCTAATTTGGCCCAAATGATAAGACAGGAAAGTCGGGATTTGGGACATAAGACTGATCCAAGTCAAATCAGTCAGGAATACAGAAGCAGCCCAGCCATGCAAAATCATGGCGGTGGAGCTGGACAGCATGATTCTAAAAAGAAATCCTAAACTTCAGCCCCACAATGTGCTTAGTCCCAGAAACCAAATGCTAATCCTGAGCTTCACCCTAATACTCACCTCCACTCAGCCCACAGGGCAATCTCCACATTGTCATCAAATAGGCCCCTACTATCTTCCAAAATGGAACGCTAACCCTAGACCTGGCACATAGACACAAGGATGGGACACCTAATTGATGCCAGACTTTTCAGACAAGAACCCTGCCACTTGCAACCCAAGGATATGCTGGAGACCATGATTCTAGGGAAAAACTTGACACTCAACAACATTATGAGCATCCCCATGAGGCCAAATCAGCTTAGACCCACCCGGATATTAGCCCTCAACTCAGACCTCAGGATAGGAATCCACACTGTCATCAAATTGGCCTCTAACTGCTCCTGGACCTTAACTTTAGCCCTAGCACTAGATGTGGAACTGACCAGCCCCGAACTTGACTTCTGAGGGCACAATGGTTTTGGGATACAAAAGCCATGCCAAACTAATCATGTAGGCACACAGAAGGAAACTGTGATATTGCAACCACTGGAATCCTGCTGAGGGCATGATTCTACTGAAATCTCTAAACCTCAGCAACACTAAGAACATGCCCCTCCAGCCAAACCAGTCTCAGTCTCACCCTAATGATAGTCCTAAACTCAGCCCTCAGGGCAGCTCACCATAAGAGTTTCTGATAGGTTCTTACCAACTCCCAGACCATAACCCTAATTCTAGCCTGGACTATAGAATTTACTGTGCCTGAAAGCAAATTCTGAGGGCACAATGAATTTGGAACATCTGGCCCATGCCAGAATAATCAGGCAGGGCACATCAGTCTAGGGAAAAACCCTAGCCCTGGTTGTGGAACTTATCGTGTCAGATCATAAGTTTTGAGGGCACAATGATTTTGTGCCAATACCAAAATCCTTAAACCTCAGCAACACTGTGAGCATCTCCATGAGAAAAACCAGAAGCCTTAGACACATCCTAATGCTAGCCATCAACTCAACCAAACTGCGGAATCCTACCTGAGGGCTGAATTGGAGGCTGGGATTAGGGTGTGTCTAAGGCTTCTGGTTTAGCCTCAGAGGGATGCTCATAGTGTTGCTAATATCAGGATTCTCTTTAGATTCATGTTCTCTAACAACATCCCTGAATTGCAAGTGGTATAGTTTCCTCCTGTGTTCCTGCCTGATTACTCTAGCATGGGTCAGGTATCCCAAATCCACTGTGTTCACAGAACTTGTTTTGGGGCACAGTAAATTCCACAGCTAGGGCTAGGGTTAAGATTATGGTCTGGGAGTTGTTAGGAGTTTATCAGATGGCAGTGTGAAGAAGTGCCCTAAAGGCTTTAAGGGCTAGTATTAGGGTAGGATTAGGCTTTGGGTTTAGCTTCAAGGGCATGTTCCCAGTGTTGCAGAGGTTTTGGGATTTCGCTAGAATCATACCCTCAATAGCATTCATGTGGTAGCATGGTTTCCCTCTGTGTACCTGCCTGATTTGTTTGGCATGGGTCAAGTATCACAAATCCATTGTGCCCTCAGAACTTGGATTCAGGCACAATACGTTCTACTGCCGGGGCTACGGTTAGGGTTTAAGTCTGGGTGTTGGTAGCAGCCTATTGGGTGGCAGGTGTCCTAAATCCATTGTCCCCCTCGGAGCTAGGATTCATGCACAATTAATTCCACAGCCAGGGCTAGGGTATGGTACAGTCTCAGAGATGGTAGGAGCCTATCTGATTGCAATGTGGAGACCTGCCCTGAGCACTGAGTTGACGGCTAGCATTAGGATGGAGGCTCTTGTTTCCAGTTTGTCCTCAGGGGGATTCTCATCCTGTTGGTGAGTTTTAGGATATTCACTTGAATCATGCTCTCCAGCTCAACCCCTCTGGTTGCACATGGTGCTACTTGCTTCTGTATTCTGTTCTGGTCCTTCCTGTGCCTGTCCTGTGTCCTTAATCCCATCTTTCCTCATATTTAGCATTCAGGTCCAGGTAGGGTCAGAGCCATGCCTAGGGTTATGGTGAGAATCTGAGAGATGGTATGCACTTATCTGATGGCAGTGCAGAGATTTGCCATTAGGGATGAGTTGAGGGCCTGCATTAGGGTGAGGCTCAGGCTTCTAATTTGGACTCTAGGGGATGCTCATAGTGTTGGTGAGTTTTAGAATTTTAGCTAAAATCATAGTCTCCTGCATCATCTTGGACATTGCAAATGGTAGTTTTGTACTCTGTTCCTACTTGATTAGTCTGAGATCAGTCAGGTGTCCTAAATCCATTGAACTCTCAAAATAGGGTTCAGGCCAAGTCAGGACTTACAAAATGTCCTGGGGTTGGGGTTACATCTGGGTAGATGTAGGGGCTTATTCAATGGCAAGGGGAGATTTGCCCTAATGTCTGACTGGAGAGTGACCATTAGGGTTAAGTTCAGGGTTAGCACTTGGTTTTAGGAACTAGGCACATTGTGGGGCTGAGGGACAGGTTTTCACTAGGCTCATGCTCTCCAGATCCACTGCATTGGTTACACATGGCTCAAGTTGCTTCTGTATTTTTCGCTGATTTGTCTTGTCCCAGGCTTTTGTCGCAACTCCGATTTTCCTCAGAGTTATTTTTGCACCAACATAGGGGCCAGAGCTATGCTTAGGGTTTGAGTGAGAATCCAGAAAATGGTATGCACCTGCTCTTTGGCAGTTTGTAGATCTGTCCTGAGGCTGAGTTGAGAGCTAGCATTAGGATGAGGCTTCAGCCTCCAATTTGGCCTCAGGGGGGATGCTCATGTTTTTGCTGAGTTTCAGGTTTTTTACTAAAATTGTGCTTTCCAGCTCAACTGTGGTGATTGCCCATGCAAAGATTGCTTCTATATCCTTGGCTGATTTGTCCTGCACCAGTCTTTTGTCCCAAATCCCAGCCTTCCACAGATTAGGATTTGGGATAACGTAGGCCATGCCAAGGGTTAAGGTGAGAATCTGGGAGGTGATAGGTACCAATTCCATAGTAGTGTGGAGACCTTCCCTGAGAATTGAGATGTGTGCTAGTTTTACAGTGAGCTCAGACTTCTTAATTGGCCTCAGGGCAATGTTTAGAGTGTGACTGACCTTTAGTTTATGTCTCTCAAATCATAGTCTCTAGCCACATCCTCGGGGTTATAACTGGCATTGTTTCCTTCTGAGTTTCTGCCTCATTTGTCTGCCATTTTCCAATTGTCCTAATCCATGTGCTCTCATGAAAGTGATTTGGGCACAGGTAGTTCCACAGCCAGGATGAGGGTTAGGGTTATGGTCCAGAGAAAGTAGGAGCCTACCTGAGGCCTAGAATTAAGTTGAGGCTCCAACTTCTGGTTGAGACCAACAGAATCTCATAGTGTTGATAAGTTTTAGATTTTGGATTTTTGGATCAGAAAACTGGAGCAGGATGAATCAGTCAATAATACAAAACTAAATGGTAGGGATCCCTAGGTGGTGCAGCGGTTTAGCTCTGCCTTCAGCCCAGGGCCTGATCCTGGGGACCCAGGGTCGAATCCCACATCGGGCTCCCTGCATGGAGCCTGCTTCTCCCTCTGCCTGTGTCTCTGCTTCTCTCTCTGTGTCTCTCATGAATAAATAAAATATATTAAAAAAAAAAAACGCTAAAAAAAACAAAAAAAAACAAAAAACAAAAAACAAAACTAAATGGTACCATGTGTGGAGGCCGAGAAAATTAAGGCCATTGCACCTCAAGTTCAGCGTTAGCACAAGTACGGCCATCTCAGGCCCCTATGCTTAACGCCGTTGGCAGGAAGCCCCATATCAGAAAGAGAACACAGCTTAACGCCCTTGAAAGCCCCATATCAGAATGAAAACAGAGCTTAAGAAATTCCTCCACCCCTTCTGGAAATCCCCTAGACCAGCCCATGAAAACCCAGCTGAAACCCACCTCAGGGTCCAAGTCCCTGCTCTGCTGTGTCCGGTATACTTGGACCCAAGATCGAGCTTGCTAATAAACCCTTGTGTGCTTGCATTGGTATCGGCTCCTTGGTGGTTTCTCAGATTTGCAATCTTGGGCACGACACCACCAGAGTGGAGCTGAAGAACAGGATTCTGGTGAAAAACCTAAAAATCAGCAAAAGTATGAGCAGCCACCTGAGGCCAAAGCAGCTTCTGGAGCCTCATCTTCATGCTAGCCCACAATTTAGCTCTCAGAGTAGGTCCCCACACTGCCAACAGGTAGGCTCCTACTATCCCCCAGATCATAACCTTAACCCTAGCCCTGGATGTGGAACTTATTGTGCCCGAACCCTAGTGCTGAGGGCACAGTGGATTTTGGATACCTGACTGATGCCAGATTAATCAGGCTGGAACACAGAAGGAAGGAAACTGTGCCTCTTCCAAATTCCAAGGATGTTGCTGGAGACCATGATTTTGGCAAAAAATCTAAAATTCAACTAGAGTATGAGCATTCCCCTGAGTCCAAACAGTTAGACTGAGCTTCACCCTCATGCTTGCCCTTAACTCAGCCCTCAGGGCAGGACTCTGCACCGCCATCAATTTTCCCTGGACATGAACCCTAACTCTAACCCTGGATGTGGACATGGCTGGAACTGAACCATAGGCCAAGAGGACAATGGATTGGGACACCGGGCTGTTGCCAGACTAATCAGGCAGGAGGAAACTGAGCCACTAGCAATGCCTGGGATGTTGCTGGAGAACATGAAAAGTCTACAACTCAGCAATACAATGACCATCTCCCTTAGTGAAACCAGAAGCCCTAATGCTTGCTCACAACTCAGTACTCAGGGCAGGTTTCTGCACTGCCATCAGATAGGTGCCTATCACTTCTCTGATTCTTACCTTAACGCTAGGCTAGAATATCGCCCAACTTGGGCCCAAATGCTAAATCAGAGGAAAGACGGGCTTAAGAACACAACATAGGCACAAGATGAACCAAAAGAGAATACAGAAGAAAGCTGTACCATGTGCAACCACCGAGGTGGAGCTGGAAATTACGATTCTAGTGAATATCCTTAAATTCAACAACAGTATCAACCTGAGGCCATACCTGAAGCTGGAGCCACTCTCTATGCAAGCCCTCCACTTTTCCTCAGGGCAAGTCTCCACATACTAACCAATAGGTTCCTACCAACTTCGAACCCCAAACGAACCCCAAACCCTATCCATGGCTGTGGAACTTACTGTGTCTGAAACCTAGTTCTGAGGCCCCAGAGGAGATGGGCCACCTGACCCATGCACAGAAAGAAACCATGCCTCTTGCAACCACTGGAGCTGCTGAGGGCATTGTTCTAGGGAATAACAATCCCTAAACCTCAGCAACACTAGGATCATGCCCCTAAAGCCAAACCAGAAGCCTAAACCTCACACTAATGCTAGCCTTGATTCAGCCCTAGGGCATATTTTCCACACTGCCATCTGATGGGCTCCTATCAATTCCCAGACCATAACCAAAACCCTAGCCCTGGCTATGGAACTTATTATGCCTGAACCCAAGTTCTTAGGGCACAATGGGTTTAGGACACCTTGCTGATGCTAGACTCATCAGGCAGGAACACAAAAGAAAACTGTCCCATTTACAACCCAGGGAAGTTGCTGGAGACTATGATTCTAGGGAATAATGTGACATTCAACAACACTATGAGCGTCCCCATGAGGCCAAACCAGAAGCTTTAGACACACCCTAACGCTAGCTCTCAATCCATCCCCCAGGGTAGGATTCTACACTGCCATTGAAATGGCCCCTAAACTCTTCTGGACTATAACTTTAACCTTAGAACTGGATGTGCCCTGCTGAAGCCCGAATCTAGTTCTTGGGGCAGAATGGATTTTGGACACCTGGTTGATGCTAGCTAATTAGGCAGGAACACCGAAGGAAACTGACACATGCAACCCAGGGATGTTGCTGAAGACCATGAATCTAGGGAAAATCCTGACATTTAGCAACACTATGAACATCCCGGTAAGACCTACCCAGAAGCCTTAGACACACCCTAACGCTAGCCCTCACTCAGCCCTCAGGGTAGGCCTCTGAACTGCCAGCAAAATGGTCTCTTGCCACTCCCCTCCCCCCACCATAACCCTAACCCAAGCACTGGATGTGGATCTTGAGTTAGGAACAGATTGGGCTAGGCAGGGAAAGATAAGGAAAAGGCCCAGAGTCAAGTTCCCATAAATGTCTGGGCTCCAATAAATCCTAAGGACACTAAGATGCAACAAAATAAAGATAAGGAAGTAATTCTGGCCTTCTGGCTCCAAAATATTAGGGAGTATCTTCCTTTGATGGCTACCAAGCAATCACCCAGACTTAAAAACAGTCGTACGTCATTCACTCAAGACAGTACAAGAAATCTCAAGGCCAGGTTCTCTATGAAAGACCAATCCTACAAGTCCTCAGTGGCAACCCTGTCAGGACCCCTCTCACTCCTGAGAGCTCTCTCTGTATCCTTGCTTAATAAACTTCTATTGCTTTACTCACTCTCCTTTGTCCATGAGAACATTCTTCAACTCCATGAAACAAGAACCTAGCTCTCCCACATCATTTTGATGCCGAAACCCAGGATCACTTCCATCGAAGGATGAGTCAATGCAGACTCTTTTCTTTCCTGGGAGACACCTCTCCCTTGGAAAACCTCTTCTTTTTTTTTTATTAATTAATTATTTATTTATTTATTTATGACAGTCACACACACAGAGAGAGAGAGAGAGAGGCAGAGACATGGGCAGAGGGAGAAGCAGGCTCCACGCTAGGAGCCCGACGTGGGACTCAATCCCGGGTCTCCAGGATCGCGCCCTGGGCCAAAGGCAGGCGCCAAACCGCTGCGCCACCCAGGGATCCCATGGAAAACCTCTTCTTATAACAAACAGCAAAATCAGGCACCTGTTGTCCAGTTAAATGCAAATCGCGTGGCCACCAGTCTTAAAATTCAGGTGACGGGCTTCTGGAGAAAGGTTTGGTTAATCATCCTTGCTCAAAAGAAGAGAATGTTGGCCTAACCCTACCCAGTTCTGCTTTCTGTTCTTTGACTTCTCTTAAAGGACTTTTTCCCACCTCAGGAACTTTAGGAGGAAGGACCTTGTCCTCATTTTTGTCACCTGGTAAGACATGTTTTTCTGTTAGGCGTAATTTAGATTTAATCACAGCCAGGAGGGATCCCTGGGTGGCACAGCGGTTTGGCGCCTGCCTTTGGCCCAGGGCGCAATCCTGGAGATCCGGGATCAAATCCCATGTCAGGCTCCCGGTGCATGGAGCCTGCTTCTCCCTCTGCCTGTGTCTCTGCCTCTCTCTCTCTCTCACTGTGTGCCCATCACTAAAAAGAAAAAAAAAAAAATCACAGCCAGGAATTAAAACTGAATTATCGGCAAGCAGGATTAGAGCTATCTTTTATATGTCATGTTGGAGGCAGTCTGATGTTTCCTGGGCATTTACTCCCTTTGGAATACTTTGGGCATTAAGGAGGGAATTTTGAACTCCCAGCCAATTCTTCAACTGGTTGTATTAATCGCTGGGACTTTAATGGGTTATATTGTTGAGGCTTTCTGGTTCCAACAAAAATATGGAATTATAATGATGCTAAATCTTGGGATCTGCACCCCTCAGTTGGCCATGCTTGCAAATGGGACCTCAGGTATATGAACAGAATAAGCGCCAAGGGTAAGGAGAGGAAACATAATTAAAATTGGTTTATAACTGGCCTGATTGGGAACCATGGGGCTAGGAATGTAAGTGAATTTACATGACCAAACAATGAGAGCTCAAGCAAGAAAGCCCTGAAGAATGAGGTCATTTATAGGATTTCCTGCTTTGTTTAAGGTTCATCCAGGGAGCAGATGGGAGGACTGGCAATCCCAAACTCTGAACCTGCCCTTTGGCTACCACTGTTGACCTTGGAGTCTCTGAGACATGTAAAAGGATGGAGACAGGCCCTGTGTGTGTGGAGGGGGTGGGCGGGGGGGGGGTGGTGTCACACTCTGTGGAAGCTTCATCCATAAGCAGCACACGCCTCCCACTGAGATACCCTATGTGTTTTGCTCACATTCTTAGTCTTCTGAAAAAAATATCACAGTTGAAACTGTTAACCTCCCTAAACTCTATGATTAGGCCAGACTTTTGGGGGGAAATCCACAGGAGACAAGGAGGATTAGGTGAAGGACAGGTAAGAGTGGCTACCCTCGCCAGCCTGATCCCTCCTCAACCCAAGATATTAGGCCACTCTTTCACCTTGGATAGGCCAACCAGGGGATGCCTTGTTTCACAGGGGAGAGTGATATGTAGGGACACCTGCATAATCATCTCCCTGTACCAGGTATAGGGTAACTGACTGCTACCGGTTCATGAGATGGGAAACAAACCATCCTCTGAGGAGACTCCTCTGGATTGGGTACTGCAAAATTGGGTAATTTCCCTCTGTAAAATTTTTCTAGTGTTTTCCATGGGTTAAAAACAGTGGTTTCTTAAAGGCAAGGTAAAATAAGGGGTGACCTTCGTGGCAAGGCATGGTCTTTTCTTCGGTCCCCAAGGATTCTCCCTTCAGGTGCCTTTTACCCAACTGGAAACAATTTGGATTGCAAAATTCAGGGAAGGACTGATCTCCTGTAGCACTGCATGGCCTCAGTGGGATCTCTCAGTTAGATCTCTTCTGCAGAACAGGGCTCTACATCAGGACCCCCACCTAAGGAGCTCTTGCAGAATGTATTTGCCCGAACATGTTGGCTGGTAAACTTCTTCCTGACATATTGGATAATAATCTAAATAGGCCTTCAAATATACCCAGGCTGCTGGAAGAAACACAGGCCTCTCTTTCTCACTGTTCTTCCTTATAATAGATGTGGGGGCTTCTGCTTCATTAATTTCCCAGGTTAATGGTTATAAATGGAACCAACTGTGGTTAGTCTACCTCAGGATGGGGACTTTAAGGAATATTCCCAAGCAGCTGCCAAAACTCTATTTATTTGGGAGGAAATTCTCTGTCTTCTCTGGCCTGACATGGACTGCCTCATTCCACTTGTTGTTGGTAGAACATGACATTTGTTCATTTGTCCAAGTGGATGAACTTTAAAACTGGGAATCCTTTTTCACTGCCTTCTGGCTATACTTTGCCTTTTCTGTCTTCCCCTCCTACTCCTATTTCTGCACCACTTTGGGTGCCACCTGCATACACTTCTCATTTCAGATTTCCCCACCAGTGTTGCAGGTAACAATTGGTAATGGGGAAGAAACTAACTTTTAAAAATGGACCCCGGTGGAACATATTCAGAATTTGAACTAATTAAAGTTTGTTGGTTTATTTAAGATAGATGTGTCTAAAGTTATCAGCACTAAATCTGAAACTTTTATTCTATAGAGGTTTGCTGACGGTCAAATAAGCTCATGTTATCTCTGTTGCAATTTGTTAGCAAAAAGGTGACTTAAAACTATGGTTAATCTTGTCTGAATGTGTTTTGTGAGTAATTGTTAAGATAGCTTTTTAAACTCTTTCATAACCTGAAACTTTAAAGTTTTGCTTGGATAGTAATTGAAATTAAATTCATTGGACATCCAGGTCTTTTCCATATAGGATAAAGACTGAATCATTGATTACTGGACATAGGCTTGTGCTTTTTATCTCTTGGTCAAAACTAAAGATATTTGGATCTGTTGGTAAACATGCTTTGTCTTTAACTGGTTCATAAAATTGCTATCTAAAGAGTTGTGGTATAACAGTTCACAATTGGTTACTACTTAGTTTTCACTGGAGAATGAGGTTTCTAAGAGTGCAAAATTCTGCTAACTATAATTAAGACTGATGGGAATAAGGGGAGCAACTCTGTACGTAGAAAAATTGGAGATATGTAAGAAAGGTATAAGGAATAGGAATGCATTTTTGTTGAAGGTAAAAAAAGGTAATTTTGTCCCAAATGAGACTGGTTGTTTGGGAAAAAATGGCTTGGGACAAAATCTGAAAGCAAAGGAAAGTTGTAGAAGGTTTGTGAATGGAAATCTTTAGAAAGGAATTTTAGGTGTACTCAGGATGGACTAAGATTAAATGAATAGATTTTAAAGTACATTGGTATAAGATTGTAAGGCTGCTTTCTCTCTGTTCAGAAAGACAAGTTTTCTTAAATTGTTGGTCTACACTTGATATGAAAGTTTAAATAGTTGTTTTCTCTTTGCAGGCCTGGAAAACCCAGTTTCTATGTTTTGCCTTTATTAGGTCTTTAACCTCTCTAATCCTATTTGCTTTAAAACTTTCTAAGGTTTTAACAAACTTCCTAAGATTTAAATTATAAACAAAATCTCTTTAACTCATTAGGCCTTTTTATTTGGTATGTTAAGTCACTTTGGAAGCACTGTTAAACATATGATAAGCCTTAGGTTACATTTGGGCAAATGATATAACTATTCTGGAGATGATATGCAATTCCTAAAGTTTTAATATGTTTTAATGCAAGGTCATCACTTGATGTTTTGATCATTGAAGTATTATGTGTCACAGAAATAACTGAGTTTCCTTGTCAATTGCATCATAATGAATTCTCATATCAGATCATTTATAATGTCCATTTCTGAGTTTTTATCATTTATAATTGTTCTTATTCTCTTGCAAAGTGAGTTTCATCTTCAAGGAGATTCATATAAAGGATTTTCAGGACAAATACAGGTTTTAATTTCTTTAAGATCAAAACTGAAATGAGAGAGAACGTGGGTGGCTCAGTGGTTGAGTCTGCTTTTGGCTCAGGCCGTGATTCCAGGGTCCCAGGAGTTCCATATCAGGCTCCCTTCTCCCACTGCCTGTGCCTCTGCCTCTCTCTCTGTCTCTCATGAATAAATAAATAAAATCTTAAAAAAAAAAAAACAACTAAAATGGGTAAGAATTTCCAGAACTAAAGTTGCATTCTAATTAAACAAAAATAGTAACATGGGACTAAATGAATCGAAAGGATGATTATAGGGTGCTTGGGTGGCTCAGCATTTGAGCATGTACCTCTGGCTCAGGTCTTGATCCCAGAACTCTGCAAAGAGAAAACAACTATCAGGATCTCCCCGGGGAGCCTGCTTCTCCCTCTGCCTATGTCTCTGCCCCTCTCTCTATGTCTGTCATGAATAAATAAATAAACATCTTTTTTTTAAAAAAAAAAGGATGATTATAATTTTGTGACTACAGTTTGAAACACTGCTCTTTCTCTAATGTTTGCTCTCCCAGGTTAAGAAAATTTTCTCTTAAGATATCTATGATTTACAGAAATGTGATGAAGTATTCATCTGTAAACAAATTAAAGCATTAACTTTTCTCTCTACCTGAACTCTCTGATATTCAAAATGTCTCAGTAAGTATTCTTTCTTCAGGGATCCCTGGGTGGCGCAGCGGTTTGGCGCCTGCCTTTGGCCCAGGGTGCGATCCTGGAGACCCGGGATCGAATCCCACATCGGGCTCCCGGTGCATGGAGCCTGCTTCTCCCTCTGCCTCTCTCTCTCTCTCTCTGTGACTATCATAAATAAATAAAAATTAAAAAAAAAAGTATTCTTTCTTCAATGGCAATCATAGGCATTTGCATAAGTTCAAGAAGAATCTAAAAAAAAAAAAAGTTCAAGAAGAATCTGTTCTCCTTCTCACAGGATACCATTGGAAACATTGGTTATTTTACCAAGGCTTTGACTGGAATGTCATATTTGAGAGACATGCATAGACTCAGATATGACCAAACAGCTTTAAGGAACTAAGGTTGACTTTATGAAACCTGGAGCCATAAAGCCATTTAGCAATTTTGGCCTGAAACCTTGCTTACAGAGTTCCCAGCAGCCTCACCAGGTGAGTAAAGAATGTCACTTTCTGGCAGGTGCAAGAAACTCAGGATACTTTGGGGACCTCAAGAAGAGGAGTCTGCCCAAATCTACAGGTATGACAGGCATGCCTGATGGCAAGTATTTGCTTGGCTTCTGGGTTGGAGAGTCTACTAAAAATTCAACCTAGAGATTCCTTATAAAAAGTTCCAGCAAAGCAGATCCTAAAAGTTCTGTATGATCAATCATTATTCTTGCTGAGCTTATGTAAATAATTAGGCCAAGTTTGTTAAAACTGGACTTGTTTTACAGATAGGTCAGTCCTGATTTGGCTTCTTCTAATTTAAAGATGAGGGTTATTATAGACAGAAAAATTGTGTTTCAATAACATACCTTTGTGGATGTTAAATTTTAGTTCTGATTGTCTTTGAATACTGTTTGCCTAAACTAGACAACTTGAGGTAAACTTCAGAGAAATTGCCACAATAGCTCACATATAGGCAATCTTCTTGCTTGTTATTCTGTGGGGATAATAACAGGGCTCCATGGCATATGATTATCTAAACAACTAGAAAATGGGATTAATCCCCTAGCAATTATATAACTCAACTAGCACTTTGACCAATTCTGTATGACTAGGATGACAAAATTGCTCCTTTAAGAAGAGTGTACCCCCACTGCATGGAGTTAACTATGAATTTATAGAAGATAATGGATGACCCCACATTCTTTATAATTAGATTGAATGATGCACTTGGGGATGTCCTTATCTCCCAAGACAAGTCTTCTCCCACTTGATTCCTTATAATTAGGACATTGTTAAGGCTGGACCTCAAACAAAGAGGGCTTCTGGATAGTTTCATCCTTCATAGTCATGTTTATCCTAAAAGCCACTTCTATTGATGTACTATTACAAACAAAGACTTTAGCCAAGCACACACTGGCCCTCCTAGTAGAAAGAACCTTAAAACTCACTATGGGGGGATCCCTGGGTGGCGCAGCGGTTTGGCGCCTGCCTTTGGCCCAGGGCGCGATCCTGGAGACCCGGGATCGAATCCCACATTGGGCTCCCAGTGCATGGAGCCTGCTTCTCCCTCTGCCTGAGTCTCTGCCTCTCTCTCTCTCTCTCTCTGTGACTATCATAAATAAATAAAAATTAAAAAAAAAAAAAAACTCACTATGGGATTTCCAGGACCTTATGATAGGACTGCAGCATAAAATAAGCAAAACGGTAGGCTTGCTGAGCAGGACTCTAAATGGTATTTCACAGGCAGCAGATATACTCAGATAAGAATTAAGTGAAGTCAGAGGACTTCTCAAGGACCGCACTATTATTGACTGTCTCCTATAGCTACACCATTTGGGGTGTGAGAAATTTCCTCACATGTGTTGTTTTAACATCATAGTTAACTCAATTAATAGGGGACAATAATCAGTGATCAATTAAATACATTCAAAATATCCACTGACCTATTTAACAAAATTGATAATTGGAGATCTTATCTAAGGGATGTGATCATAATTTGGGGCCTAATAATTGTTTTATGATTATTCTTTTGCATGTGCTGATGTATGTACCTTTTACTCTCCATCATGACCCTCTGGAGCCATACCACAAGCCCCCGGACTGGCCCCTGGATAGATCCTAACTGCAGCACAGCCCGCCACCCCATTTCAACAAGAAGTAGCCAGAATATCATCATCCCATTCCCTAGTGGCAGTTAGGGTAACTATTCCAGGGGGAGGAATGAACAAGGAATGAACAAGGGACAGGTGAGGGTAGGTGGGGAGAGATAGGTGGCTACAGGATTAGGCTCACAGAAATCCCAAAAATGCTGAGATGTAAGGAAACCAAAGATAAGGGAACAAACTAGATTACCCTGCCCTAGGTGTGGGTGAGGAGGGTGTCTTTTTTATGACAGTCATCTGTGACCAACCAAGAATAACCAGACCCTAAAAAGCAGTAAGCCATTAAAGATGTTATCACCAGTCCTTACTTAAACCAAGATAACACAAGAATGATAGTCAGACCTCTCTGGTCAGTTCTAAATAAAAGACTGTCAGTGGAGGCCCACATTGGCAACACTGTTGGCACCCCTCTCACTCCTGAGAGCTTGTTCTGTATCTTTGCTTAATAAACTTTTATTGCTTTACTCACTCTCCTTTGTCCTCCAGATTCATTCTTCAACTCTGTGAGACGAGAACCTAGCTCTCCCAATTTACCATCTGTGCCCAGGGCTCAGGAGTTCCATAAGATACAACTTCAGGGGAACAGGGAAATGTGTTTAGATGTTTAGGAGTAGGATAGGGGGCACTTGGGCATCACTATGAGTCCCACAGAAGAACCTCCTCAGGCCCTTGTCCATCCTCCTAAGTCCCCATCCCATGACCACGTCCAAACATGATTGAATGGTGAGTCCAGGTGGTCATACATGTGCAGCTTGCTCCCCTGCTCCCCTGATCCAGGTTCTTGACCCACTAAGTTTGTTGGACAGGGTCTATCCTGCCTTCCCAGACCTTCTTTCTGGGTCAGCACTTCCCACCCTGCTCCACTGATGAGCATGTTTGAATGGTTGTTCCCTTCAGACCCCATAGGGTCCTCCTTTTCTTATGAGACTAAGGACCTCTCTGGTATACGCCAGTCATACCACGTAACTAAATCCCCCCACTGTACTCCTGATGAGGAGAGGGAAGGTCATTGTAGGCAGATTTCTTTGGCCCGTTACCAGTAGATAATCAAGGCTTCTGTGGGAATCAGATATTTTAGGTTTCTCTGATAGGGAACTTGTCAAATGTGTGTGGTATGTCCAGGCTCTGCAGGTGGAGTGACATCTGGCTGCAGGAAAACAGTTAGGTCTGCTTTGGTGATATTGATATCACTGTGAGTACCCCAAAAGTCCCCACCAGGGCACTGATTCAACCTCAGAAGTGCCCATAAGGGAACCAATCCAAAGGTGCATGGGTGCTGAGTGACTGCAGCTCTCAGATGCACAGTTAACTCACACCCACCTGCCCAATGTCTCAGGCCATCTGTACTGTTTGAGAGGCCCTGACTTTCCCAACCAAGCCATCTTCCTGGGTTTGGTAAAGGGGAGGTTGGTGTTTGTTGCCATTTATAATTGCAGCCATTATGGAGATGTTTAATGTTCCTTATTTTCAGCATGACCAGGACCTTGCAGTTCTTATACAATTAGGAACCTGTTTGGCAATCAAAATTCTTGGTTGACTCCCATCCTGTGGAGCCTTATACAGGCCCCAAAGGGCTTTCTAATTCCCACAGGATCTGCATATGAGATTTAGTGAGCTCTGTGTGCAGTGGAATTGGTGTTATATATTTTTAATTATTTTTTATTAGCTTCAGAGGTAGAAGTCAGTGATTTGTCATTTGCTTATAACACCCAGTGCTTATTACATCAAATGCCCTCATTAATGCTCATCATTCCTTCCCCCTACCCACCTTCCCTACATTTGTTTCCTAGAGTTCAGCCTCTCTTATGATTTGCATCCCTCTCAATTTTCATCTTATTTTATTTTTCCTTCCCTCCTGCTATGTTCATCTGTTTTGTTCATTTCCTTATGCACTAAGTGAGGAGATTAGACTGGTTGGCCATTAGTCATTTTTAGTGCTGCCTCCCAGCTTTGCTGGAATCTAGAGGACAGAGTATCCTCCAATACTCACATGCCTCAGGGCTCCAGAGCCCTTCTACTCCCTTTCCCCTGCCCCGCACCCCATGCTTCTCCCCACCCTTACTCCCACCTTCAATTTACTTGCAGCTCTCCCAGCAAAAGAAATCGGGCTCCCTCTCCCCACAGGGCAGATAGCCCGTGGGGCAGGGGTCTTTCCTGGTCACACAATCTGCTGCCTCTTCCTCCACACTTCTCTCCCTCCTCCTTGTCCTCCTTCCCTCCATCTCAGCCCAGGACTCCCAGATGCTCTTCTATGGAGATTTCTGGATCAGGACTCCTGACCACAGGTCTCCTGACACCCCTGCCCCTACACTGCTCATTCTGTGTCTCTAGTGCATTAGGATGGCCAGTGGTATATCAGACCATTGTCCTGCACCTTTGGGCTAGTCCACACCTGGATGGACTGCCCCATAGTTTGCTCATGACCTTCATCAATGAGTGTCCTGAGTTCTCTGAGACAGCCTGCTCAGGGACAGCCTGGCTCCTGCCCCTGCCTGCACAGTGAGGCTCCTCCAGTAAGCCAGCTCCTTAGATCTCCACCTGCACTTCCTCCCAAGTCAGAGCGTACCCTACCTCCCCATTCCACCTACTGTCTTCACTCAAACTCTGTTGACTTCTGGGAAACTTTACCTTCTAAAGAAAAACTATGGTGTTCTACTTCCTGTTCCCTGATTTCTGGTTCTCCAATCCCCTCTTTCCTATCTCTTGCAGAACTTGTTTTTGTTGTTGTTGTTGTTGTTGTTGTTGTTATGTCCCTGAGGCTCCAGTACCTTCCAGTAACCCCTGGCCAGTGTTTCAGTATCTCGCTGTTGGCTTTCTTCTACCTATCAGGGCAGGAATCTATTGTAATATTCAGTCCCTTATAGAAAACGAAAAGCTTTCACACACATCACCTTGTTGATATTTTAGTTTAACTCTCTGAGAGGGGGGATTCTCTTGTTTACTCAACCTCAGGTGATAAGCTTTGCACATGAGACATCTGGCAAACATTTACAGAGTAATATGTGACTGCCTTGGTCTTGATGGAACCCATGCTTAGAAGAATAATTTATGTAATTAAGAGGTTGTGCAGTGCTGGAGAGTGCAGAGAAAGAAATAAAGGAAGTGAGAGGTGTGGGGAACAGGGATGTGGGGAAACCCCTGGGGTGTACCACTATACCTCCTGCGGCCTACCAGCTGCAGGATAGCAGAGTCATTCCTGGGATCCCAGTTCTCACATCTTTTGCCCTCAAGACACTTTCACAGATGAAAAATTATTGAGGATCACAAGAAACCTTTATTTATGTTGTTTACATGTATTAATATGCACAATATTAGACATTTTAAGGGTTAAAATACTTATTATTTCACTTAAAGCAATATTAGTATACCCATCATATATACACACACGTTTATTTACTTATTTTAAATTTTTGTTAGTGGGAAATATCAGAAAGGGAGACATAACGTAAAGACTGCTAACTCTGGGAAACGAACTAGGGGTGGTAGAAGGGGAGGAGGGCGGGGGGTGGGAGTGATTGGGTGACGGGCACTGGGGGTTATTCTTTATGTTGGTAAATTGAATACCAATAAAAAAATTTTTTTTTGTTAGTGAACATACAGTGTAATATTGGCTTCTGGAAGAATTCAGTGATTCCTCACTTATATACAACCCCAGTGCTCATCACAAGTGACCTCTTTAAAACCCATCCCCTCTCTAGCCCACCCCTTACATCTCCCTCCAACAACCCTCAATTTGTTCTCTATTGTTAAAAGCCTCTTATGACTTGTTTCCCTCTCTCATTTCTTTTCTTTTCCCCCTTCCAGTATGTTCACATATTTCATTTCTTCAATTCCACATATCTCATATGAACACGTTTTAAATGAAAAAATACTTATATGTCTTTTAAAAGCTACTGGGAAGAGTCATTTCGTTTTACATTTTTGCACTTTCTTTTTTTTTTTTTACTTTTGTTTTTTGGTTTTATTCAAATTCAAGTTAGCTAACATATAGTGTATCATTAATTATGGAATAGAATTTAGTGATTCATCTGTTACATATAATAATCAGTGCTGGTTACATCAAGTGCCTTCTTTAATGCCCATTATCCAATTAGCTCATCCCCTCACCCACCTCCCATCTAGCAACCATCAGTTTCTCTACAGCTAAGAGTTTCTTATGGTTTATCGCCCTCTGTGTTTTTATCTTATTTAACTTTTCCTTCCCTTCCCATATGTTCATCAGTTTTTTTTTTAATCTTAAATTCCACATAGAAGTGAAATCATATGGTATTTGTCTATCTCTGATTGATTTATTTACC
Source organism: Canis aureus (assembly GCF_053574225.1). Classification (NCBI taxonomy): domain Eukaryota; kingdom Metazoa; phylum Chordata; class Mammalia; order Carnivora; family Canidae; genus Canis; species Canis aureus. Next base: position 20,034,097 of record NC_135634.1, read on the forward strand.
TTAACATAATATCCTCTAGTTCCATCCACATCATTGCAAGGGGCAAGATCTCATTCTTTTTGATGCCTGAACAATATTCCATTGTATATAAATACCACATTTCTTAATCCATTCAACATTTGAATTTGATGTCCAACATTTGATGGACATCTGGTTTCTTTCCATAATTTGCATATTATGGGCATTGCTGATTTAAACATTGGGTGTATGTGACCCTTTATCACTACATTTAAAGCCCTCGGAAAAACACCTAGTAAACACCTAGTAAAGCCTTAGGATAGTTATATTTTTAACTTTTTGAGAAGCCTCCATACTGATTCCGAGAGTGGCTGCACCAGTTTGCATTCCCACCGACAGTGTAAGAGGGTTCCCTTTCTCTGCATCATTGTCAACATTTGTCATTCCTTGAATTGGTCATTTTTTCCCATCTAACCAGTGAGAGGTGGTAAACTCATTGTGGCTTTGATTTGCACTTCCCTGGTGATCAATGATGTTGAGCATAATTTTCATTGTCTGTTAGCCATTTATATGTTCTTTGCAGACTTGTTTGTTCTACTGGCCATTTCTTCGCTGGATTTTTTTTTTTTTTTTGTCTTTTCAGGTTTTGAGTTTGATGAGTTCTTCATAGATTTTGGATACTAGACCCTTATGTGATATGTCATTTGCAAATGTCTTCTCCTATTCTGTAGGCTGCCTTTTAATTTCGTTGATTGTTTCCTGTGCAAAAGCTTTTTATCTTGATGAAGTCCCAATAGTTCATTTTTAGTATTTTTTTCCCCTGGAAGTGTGCCTCTGGAGACATGTCTAGCAAGAAATTGCTATGGCTGAGGTCAAAGAGGATGTTGCCTGAGTTCTTCTCTAGGATTTTGATGGATTCCTGTCTCATGTTTAGGTCTTTCATATATTTTCAGTTTATTTTTGTGTCTGGTGTTAGAAAGTGTTCCAGATTGATTCTTCAGCATGTGGGCTCCCAATTTTTCCAACACCATTTGTTAAAGAAACTGTCTTCTTTCCAATGGATATTCCTTCCTGTTTTGTTGAGGATTAGTTGAGTATTGCATTTACAGTTCATTTCTTGATTCTCTCTTTTGTTCTGTTGACCTACAGGTCTGTTTCTGTGCCAGTACCATACTGATGATTACAGCTTTGTGGTACCATTGCTTTGTGTACAGCTTTGTGGTACCATTCAATGTCCAGAATCATGATGCCTCCAGCTTTGTTTTCTTTTTCAACATTTCTTTGGTTATTCAGGGACTTTTCTGATTCCATACAAGTTTTTAAGTTGATGGTGGTTTTTAAAAAGGGATTGATTCAATTTGTAGATTGCCTTGGGTAGTATAGGCATTTTAACAATATTCGTTCTTCTAATCCATGAGCATTGAATGTTTTTCCATTTCTTTGTGTCTTCCTCAATTTCTTTCCTAAGTGTTCTTTTCTTTTTACAGTGCAGATACTTTAGCTCTTTGGTTAGGTGTATTCCTAGGTATCTTAAAGTTTTTGGTGCAATTATAAATGGGATTGTTTCCTTGATTTCACTTTCACCTGCCTTATTGTTAGCATATAGAAATGCAACTGATTTCTGTGCATTGATTTTATACCTGGGACATTGATGAGTTCCTGCATCAGCCTACCCATTTTGGGGGGGCTTCTTTTGGGTTTTCTACATAGAGTATCATGTCATTTGTAAAGAGTGAGAGTTTGACATCTTTTTTGCCAATATGGATGTATTTTATGTCTTTTTGTTGTCTGATTGCTGACGATAGGACTTCAGTAGTATGTTGAACAGCAGTAGTGAGACTGGACATCCCTGTCATATTCCTGACCATAGGGGAAAAGCTCTAGTTGTTCCTCACTGAGGATGATATTTGCTTTGTTTTTTTCATATATGGTTTTTATGATATTGAGGTGTGTTTGTTCTATCCCTACAATGAAGAGAGTTTTTATCAAGAAATAATGCTCTATTTTGTCAAATGTGTTTTCTGCATCTGTTGACAGGACTGGTTCTTGTCCTTTCTTTAATCAATGTGATGTACCAAATTGATTAATTGTGAATGTCAAACTACTGCTGCAGTCCAGGAATACATTCTACTTGGTCATGGTGAATAATAGTACTTTTAATGTACTCTTGGATCCTACTGGCTAGTATCTTGGTGAGAATTTTTGCATCCATGTTCATCAGGGATATTGTTCTGTAATTCTCCTTTATCATGAGATCTTTATCTGTTGTTGAGGTCAAGGTAATTGTGGCCTCACAGAAGTTTTGGAAGTTTTTCTTTCATTTCTATTTTTTAAAATTTCAGAAGTATAGGTGTTAATCCTTTAAATATTTGGTAGAATTGCATTGGGAAGCCACCTGGCCCTGTATTCTTGTTTTTTGGGAAATTATTGTTTACTGATTCAATTTCCTTACTGGTTATGGCTCTGTTCAGGTTTTCTATTTCTTCCTGTTTAAGTTTTGGTATTTTATAGATTTTTTAGAATGTATCCATTTCATCCAGATTTCCTAATTTTTTGGCATATAATTGCACAAAATATTATATATTTGTCTGTATTTCTTTGGTGCTGGTTGTGATCTCTCCTGTTTCATTAGTGATTGTATTTATTTGGATCTTCTCTTTTCTTTTTGATAATATAGCTAGGGGGTTATGGATCTTATTAACTGTTTCAAAAACCAGCTCCTGGGGAATCCTTGGGTGGCTCAGCGGTTTAGTGCCTGCCTTCCACCCAGGGTGTGATAGTGGGGTCCCGGGATTGGGTCCCACATCGGGCTCCCTGCATGGGGCCTGCTTCTCCCTCTGCCTGTGTCTCTGCCTCTCTCTTTCTCTCTCTCTCTCTCTCTCTCTCTGTGTCTCTCATGAATAGATAAATAGAAAAATTAAAAAAAAAAACAGCTCCTCGTTTTGTTGATCTCTTCTACAATTTTTTATCTCTATATCATTGATTTCTGTTCTGATCTTTATTCTTTCTCTTAACCTGCTGGATTTAGGCTTTATTTACTCTTCTTTTTCCAGCTCCTTTAGGTATAAAATTAAATTGTATATATGACACTTTTCTTCTTTCTTGAGAAAGTTCTCTTTGCTATAGCCTTCCCTCCTAGAACCACCTTTGATGCACCCCAAAAGTTCTGAAATGTCATGTTTTTATTTTCACTTGCTCCCATGTATTTTTTTAAATTCTTCTCTAATTTCCTGGTTGACCCATTCATTCTTCTGTAGGACACTCTTTAACCTCCATGTATTTCTGGTCCTTCCAATTTTTTTCTTGTGATTGAGTTCAAGTTTTAAAGCATTGTGGTTTGATGGGACACCTGGGTGGCTCAGCAGTTGAGCACCTGCCTTTGGGCATGATCCCAGAGTCCCAGGATCAAGTACCACATTGGGCTTCCTGCATGGAGCCTGCTTCTCCCTCTGCCTATGTCTCTGCCTCTCTCTCTCTCTCTGTGTGTCTCTCATGAATAAATCAATAAAATCTTAAAAAAAAAAAAAAAGACCAAAGCATTGTGGTTTGAAAGTATGAATGGTATCATTTTAATCTTTTTGTGCTAATTGAGACTTGTGTCATACAGTATGTGATCTATTCTGGAGAATGTCCCATGTACCCTGGAAGAAATGTGTATTCTGCTGCTTTAGGAGGAAATACTCTGAATAGATCTGTGAAGTGCATCTGGTCCAGTGTGTCATTCAAAGAGCATGTGTCCTTTTTGATCTTCTGCTTACATAATGTTGCTGTGAGTGAGGTGTTAAAGTTCCCTATCATTTGTGTATTATTATCTATGTGTTTCTTTAATTTTGTTATTAATTGGTTTATATATTTGGCTGTTCCCAAATATATAAGGGGCATAAATATTTACAGTTAGGGGCATAAATATTTACAATTGTGTGATCTTGTTGGTTAGAGCATTTTATTATGACATAGTGCCCTTCTCATCCCTTATTAGAATCTTTGCTTTATAATCTATTTTATCCAATAGGAGGACTGCTACTCCAGCTTTCTTTTTTCTCTTACCATGATAAATGGTTCTCCACTCTCTCACTTAGAATCTGGATGTGTCTTTGGGTCTAAAATGATGCTTTTATGGACACCATATGGATGGGTCTTGCTTTTTACCCGATCTGATACCCTATGTCTTTTGATCGGAGCATTGAGTCCATTTACATCAGAGTAATTATTGAAGCATATGAATTTAGTGCCATTGCATTATCAGCAAAGTCACTGTTCTGTAGATTGTCTCTGCCCTTTCTGGTTTTTGTTACCTTTGGGCTCTCTGTTTGATCAAAGGATCCCCTTCAAAATTTTTTTGCAGGCTGGTTTAGTGTTCACAAATTCCTTAAGCTTTTGTTTGTCCTGGAAACTCTATCTCTCCTTCTATTCTGAATGACAAGCTTGCTGGATAAGTATTCTTGGCTGCATAGCTTTCCCATGTAGCATATTGAATTTGTTAAGCTAGTCCTTTCTGGCCTTCCAAGTCCCTTGGGACAGGTTTGCTGTCAGCCTTATGTGTATACCCTTGCAGGCCAAGGACTTCTTGTCCTAAGCAGCTTTCAAAATTTTCTCTTTATCTCTGAAATTGACAAGCTTCACTGTTGTATGTTTCAGTATTGACCTATTTGTATTCATCTTGGGGGGGGTGGGTTCTGTGCTTCCTGGACTTGAATGCCTGTTTACTTCCCAGATTAGGGAAGTTCTCAGTTATAATTTGTTCAAATAAACCTGCCCTGTCCTCCTTCATCTTCTGGGACTCCTATTTTCTGGATATTATTTTGCTTTGTGGAGTCACTAGGTTCTTGACGTCTCTGTTGGTTCTACAGTAGTTGGCTTTTTCTCCTCTCTTCAGCTTCCTTATTTTCCATCATTTTTTTTCTTCTATATCATTGACTCTCAATTCTGCCTCATTCATCCTTGCTGTAGGGCTTCTGTTTTTAGCTGCATCTCAGTAATAGCATTTTTATTTCAGCCTGGTTAGATTTTAGTTCTTTTTTTTCTACAGTAAGGGATTCTGCAGTGTCTTCTATACTTTCCTCAAGCCCAGGTAGTATATTTATAATCATTGTTTTAAATTCTATTTTAGACATTTTACTCATATCCACATGGATTAAATCCCTGGCAGTGCGTATGAACTCCTGTTCTTTCTCTTGTGGTGAATTTCTCTGTCTTGTCATTATATATAGAAAAGAATAGAAGAAAGAGAGAGGAAAGTCTACAATACCAAGCAAGAACAACAACAAAGCAACACCAACTGTTGAGATAGGTTCTAACTCACAAAAGTGATAGGCTAGTTGAAAGCTGCAGGCAAGGAAAGCTTCTCTCTTAGTGTTAAGTAGATGGCCTTTCCACTACACCCTCCACACCAACTGTTGAGATAGCTGCTAACCTCCCTCAGGTGTGAGCCTCGTTGAACGGTTCACTCAGGAAAGGCTTGGTTCTCAGAGTTAAGTAGACCACATTTCCATTGCACATACACAATTCCTTTTGAGAGAGGTTCTAACTCCCTTGTGCAAGAGGCTAGTTGAAAGTTGCATTCAAGAAACTGTTGTTTCCCACAGATATTACAGCACATTTTTACTGTGCCTCCAGAACTTCTGTGGAGATAGGTTCTGACTCCCTTAATTGAGAGGCTGGCATTCTAGGAATGCCTGAGTCTCCAAATTAAGTACAGCTCATTTGCACTGCCTTCCACATGTACTGTTGAGAAAATTTCTAATTTCCATTAGTGAGAGCCTAGTTGAAAGCTATATTCAGGGAACACTTGTTACCCAGTGGTAAGTAAAGTGCATTTCTATTGTGCTTCCACATGTACTGTTGAGATCAATTCTGACTTCCTTAAGTGAGAGGCTACTTGAAAGCTGCATTGAAAGAACGATTGTGTCTTAGAGGTAAGTATATCACATTTCCAATGCTCCTCCACACCTACTGTTGAAATATGCTCTAACTCCCTTGAGTGGCTAGTTGAATGCTGCACAGAGTTAAGTACAGTACTTTCTCATTGTGCCTCCACACCTACTGCTGAGGAAAGCACTAATTCCCGTATGTGAGAGCTTATTTGAAAGCTGCATACTTCTAATGTTTGTTTCCCAGAGATAAGTAAACTGCATTCCCATTGTACCTCCAGCAGTACTTTTGAGATAGGTTCTAACTCCCTTGAGAGGCTTGTTGAAAGCTGCATTCAAGGAACGATTATTTCCATGAGATATGTAAGCACACTTCCATTGCACAATACAGTCCTCCCTCAAAAAATTGGAAAAACCTCAAATACACAAGCTGACCTTGCATTTTCATAAATGTCTTTTAAGATTTGAGAAATGTTCCCCTCTATCCCTACACTTTGAAGAGTTTTCCTAAAGGAATTGGAGAAAGAATAGCAAATAAAGCCTAAACCAAGCAGAAGAAGAGAGATTATAAAGATTAGAGCAGAACTCTATTGAATAGAGCCCAGGAAAACTGTAGAAGAGTTCAACAAAACCAGGAGCTGGTTCTTTGAAAGAATTAATGAGATAGATAAACCCCTAGGGGTTTATCTTTTCTAAGAGAAAAGACTCAAATTAATAAAATCACAGATGAAATAGGAGATATCACAACCAATACCAAGGAAATACAAATGTTTTAAAAAACGTATTATGAGCAACTATATGCCAATAAATTGAGCAATCTAGAAGAAATGGATGCATTTCCAGAAACCCACAAATTACCAAAACTGGAACTGGAAAAAATAGAACACCAGAACAGGGCAATAACCAGCAAGGAAATTGAAACACGTCATCACAAACCTCCCAAGACACAAAAGTCCAGGGTCAGATGGCTTCCCAGGGAAATTCTACCAAACACTTAAAGAAGAACTTTTTCCTATTCTACTAAAGCTGTTTTGAAGGATAGAAAGGGAGAGAATACTTCCAAACTCATTTTATGAGGCCAGCATTATCTTGATCCCCAAACCAGACAAAGATCCCACCATAAAGGAGAATTATAGGCCAATATCCCTGATGAACATGGATACAAAAATTCTCACCAAGATACTAGCCAATAGGATCCAATAATATATTAAGAGGATTATTTAACATGCCCAAGTGGGATTTATCCCCAGGATGCAAGGGTGGTTCAACACTCCTAAAACAATTAACATGATAGATCACATCATTAAGAGAAAAAACAAGAATGATATAATCCTCTCAATAGATGCATAGAAAGCATTTGACAAAATACAGCATCCATTCCTGATTAAAACTCTTCAAAGTGTAGGGATAGAGGGGAACATTTCTCAAATCTTAAAAGACATTTATGAAAAGCACACAGCAAATATCATTCTCAATGGGGGAAAACCTGAGAGCCTTTCCCCTAAGATCAGGACCACGACAGGGATGTCCACTCTCACCACTGTTACTCAACAAAGTAATAGAAGTTCCAGCCTCAGCAATCAGACATCAAAAAGAAATAAAAGGCATTCAAATTAGCAGAGAAGAAGTCCAACTCTCCCTCTTCGCAGATGACATGTTACTGTATATAAGAAACCCAAAGGACTCCACCTAAAGATTGCTAGAACTCATGGAGCAATTCAACAATGTGACAGGATACAATGCCCAGAAATCAGTGGCATTTCTATACACTAACAATGAGACTGAAGAAAGAGAAATTAAGGAATCAATCCTATTTACACTTGCATCCAAAACCATAAGACCTAGAAATAAACATAACCAAAGGGGTAAAGGATCTATACCCTAAAAATTATGGAACACTTCTGAAAGAAATTGAGGTAGATGTAACGAGATGGAAAAACATCCCATGCTCAAGGATCGGAAGAATAAATATTGTGAAAATGTCTATACTGCCCAGGGCAATGTACATGTTCAATCCAGTCTTTATCAAAATACCATGAACTTTCTCCACATAGTTGGAACAAATAATCTTAAGATTTGTATGGAATCAGAAAAGACCCCAAATAGCCAGAGGAATATTGAAAAAGAAAACCAATGTTGGGGACATCACAATGCTTGGTTTCAAGCTGTCTTACAAAGCTGTGATCATTAAGCCAGGTCAGTACTAGCACAAAAACAGACACATAGATCAATGGAACAGAATAGAGAACCCAGAAATGGGCCCTCAACATTATGGTCAACTAATATTCGACAAAGCAGGAAAGAATATCTACTGAAAAAAGGACAGTCTATTCAATAAATGGTGCTGGGAAAATTGGACAGCCACGTGCAGAAGAATGAAACTAGACCATTCTCTTACATTATACACAAAGATACACTCAAAATGATTGAAAGATCTAAATGTGAGACAAGAATCCATCAAAATCCTAAAGGAGAACATAGGCAACAACTTTTTTGAACCTGGCCACAGCAACTTCTTGCAAGATACATCTGTGAAGGCAAAGGAAACAAAAGCAAAAATGAACTATTGAGACTTAATCAGGATAAAAAGCTTCTACACAGCAAAAGAAACAGTCAACAAAACTAAAAGACAACCTACAGAATGGGAGAAGATATTTGCAAATGACATATCAGATAAAGGGCTACTAGTATCCAAGATCTATAAAGAACTTATTAAACTCAACACCCAAGAAACAAAAAATTCAATCATGAAATGGGCAGAAGACATGAACAGAAATGTCACCAAAGACATAAAAATGGCCAAGAAGCACATGAGAAAATGCTCCACATCAAATGCTCCGCATTGCCATTAGGGAAATACAAATCAAAACCACAGCGAGATACCACCTCACACCAGTGAGAATGGTGAAAATTAACAAGACAGGAAACAACAAATGTTGGAGAGGATGTGGAGAAGGGGGAACCCTCTTGCACTATTGGTGGGAATGTGAACTGGTACAGCCACTCTGGAAAACTGTGTGGAAGTTCCTCAAAAAGTTAAAACTAGAGCTACCCTATGACTCAGCAATTTCACTATTAAGTATTTACCCCCAAAGATACAGATGTAGTGAAACGCCCGGACCCCTACACCTCAATGTTTATAGCAGCAATGTCCACAATAGCCAAACTGTGGAAGGAGCCATGATGTCCTTCGGCAGATGAATGGATAAAGAAGTGTTCTATATATACAATGGAATATTACTCATCCATCAAGGGGGACAAACACCCACCATTTGCTTCAACGTGGATGGAACTGGAGGGTTTTATGCTGAGTGAAATAATTCAATTGGAGAAAGACAATCATCATATGGTTTCACTCATATGTGGGATATAAGAAATAGTGAAAGGGATTATAAGGGAGAGGAGGGGAACTGAGTGGGAAAAATTAGGGAGACAAACTATGAGAGACTCCTAACTCTGGGAAACAAATAAAGGGTTGCAGAAGGGGAGGTGGGTGGGGGGATGGGGTAACTGGATGACAGGCACTGAGGAGGGCACTTGACGGGATGAGCACTGGGTGTCATACTGTATTTTGGCAAATTGAATTTAAATTAAAAATGGTAATAAAAATATTAAAAAATAATAAAGACTACTGATAAGCTCAGTATTAGAGCTGACCCTTGAACTGTATGGGTTTGAACTGCACATGGTCCGCTTACATACAGTTTTTTTTTTTTTTTGTAAATATAGTATAGTGCTATAAATGTATTTTCTCTCCCTTATGATTTTCTTAACTTCTTCTTCTCTCTAGCTTACCCTACTGTAAGAACACAGTATATAATACATGTAGCATAGAAAATAGATGTTAATTGACTGTTTACCAGAGGCCTTAAGAAATAACATAAATGGTAAGCTGTCAGTAGTTAAGATTTGGGGGAGTCAAAAGTTACATGCAGGTTTTGAAATACACAAGGAGTTGGTGTCCCTTAACCCCCCACACTGTTCAAGGTTCAAATGTATACTCCAAAAGTGATTTGGTGTGGCTAGCCAATGTATACAGAGTAATCTCACACCACCACCAAAAACAATGAAAATGGTACAACAGAGTGGTTATCCATACACTTACAACCAGATATGAAGTCTTTTTTTTTTTTTTTAATTTTTTTATTTATTTATGACAGTCACACAGAGAGAGAGAGAGAGAGAGGCAGAGACACAGGCAGAGGGAGAAGCAGGCTCCATGCACCGGGAGCCCGATGTGGGATTCGATCCCAGGTCTCCAGGATCGTGCCCTGGGCCAAAGGCAGGCGCCAAACCGCTGCGCCACCCAGGGATCCCAGATATGAAGTCTTCATTCATCTTGTCAGCTACAGACATATTTAAAACTTGCTCTGTATTAAAATATGTGTGATGCACCAAGTCAGTGACCCTGACTTCTGTCTTCATTTTGATAGGCCACAGTGGGTTATAGATCTGTTTCTTAAAAATTCCAAAAATATCCAATGACACATGAAAGAAAATGATGTAATATTCTTAAATAATTTCACTTAGTTGACTTATCTTAGATATCAACAGTCCTAAAATCTGTCCAAAAGTATTTAGAAAAAAGAAAATCTATTCCCACAAAAGAAAAGTTCTCTCCTAGTGGGGAAGCCAGCCTTAACCCAGTAAAAATCCATAATAGAGAACCAGGGGGAAAAGGAAAAGAAAACTAAGATTTGGAGAAGTACATTTCCACTAGGTCTGTGAATAAAGATACAATTTCTAATCCATAAAACATTTAATATTTTAATACAAAAGATTAAGACTCCTAACTCTGGGAAACGAACAAGGGGTGGTGGAAAGGGAGGTGGGGGGGTGACTGGGTGACGGGCACTGAGGGGGGCACTTGATGGGATGAGCACTGGGTGTTATGCGATATGTTGGCAAACTGAACTCCAATTTAAAAAAATGGGAAAAAATACAAAAGGTTAGGCAAGTTCCACTTGAAAATATATTCTATTCAAAATGTATACACATTTTATACGTTTCTTCTTTTATTTTTTAAAAAAAATCTACTTACGTTCTTCACTCTTATCAGTGGACTTGTAACATTCATATGTTTGCCTTTTAATAGTTGGTGACCAAAGACTATCAGGGGAATTAATTCCATTGTCACTAACAGGCTTCAAAGATGCTTTGTCCACATATTTTTGAATGAATCACTTTAGGAGTTTCCATGTCTAAATGTTTATCCATAGGCAAAACTGTTTGTGAATTAGATGTCAAATGCTTATCTTGAAGAAGAGATTTGGCATCCAGCTTCAAAGGGTCCAGTAGGTTAAAATCACCTTTATTGGCATTTGTGTCATGAACATAAACAAGGTTAAGTTTTGCATTAGCAGCCTGGATAATAATTAAAGGAACTTCTTCTCTCGAGTTTTCCTTTGAAAATTCATAACAGAAGAGTCATAAGTTTTGTCTTTCATAACTTATTCTAAAACTTTATGGGAAAAAATTTTGTAGTAGACATAAATGATTATATGAACCATCAGACTATACAGAACTCTTTTAAACTATATGTGAACCAGTTTTAAGCAATATACCCAAACCAAAATTTATAATGTGCTTATTGCAAACATTTATCAATAGATTCAGATATCAAAAGTGAGTCCAACATGTTCATTATATTACAGGACATATGAAATGCAGTTTGACTTTTCTAATTACCACTAAAAAATTTCTAATTACCACTAAAACTCTCTGCAAAGATGGCAAGCCCATTAATGTAACCAAACTCAGAAAATTAATGACTAACAGCCCTTGAAAACATGTATATTGATGCCTCTTAAAATTGATCCTATTTATGATTACACCCAAAACTATAAGATACCTAGTAATAAACATAACCAAAGAGGTAAAGGATTTGTACTCTGAAAACTATGGAACACTTAGGAAAGAAATTGAAGAGGACACAAAGAAATGGAATGGCATTCCATGCTCGTGGGCTGGAAGAACAAACATTGTTAAAATATCTATACTACTCAATGCAATATCTATCAAAATATCCCCAGCATTTTTCACAGAGCTAGAACAATGAATCCTAAAACTTATATGGAACCACAAAAGACCCAAATAGCCAAAGCAATCCTAAAAAAGCAAAGCAAAGCTGGAAACATCAGTATCAGACTTCAAGCTCTCTTACAAAGCTGTAGTCATCAAATATAATACTGGCACAAAAAAAGACACATAGATCCATGGAACAGAACAGAAACCCCAGAAATGGACCCACAACTATCTGGTCAACTCCTCTTCGACAAAGCAGGAAAGAATATCCAATAGAAAAAAGTCTCTTCAACAAAAGATGTTGGGAAAACTGGGCAGCCACATGCAGAAGAATGAAACTGGACCACTTTCTTATGCCATACACAAAAATAAGTTCAAGATGGATGAAAGACCTAAATGTGAGACAGGAATCCATCAAAATCATAGAGGAGAACACAGGCAGCAACATCTCTGACCTCGCCTGTAGGAGCTTCTCACTAGACACATCATCAGAGGCAAGGGAACCAACAGCAAAAATGAATTATTGGGACTTCTTCCAGATAAGCAGCTTCTGCACAGGAAAGAAAACAACAGAACTTGAAAGCAGCCTACAGAATAGGGGGAGATATTTGCAAATGACATATTGGTAAAAGAGCTAGTATCCAAAATCTATAAAGAACTTATCAAGCTCAACACTCAAAAAACAAATAATCCAGTTAAGATATTGGCTGAAGACATGAATAAACATTTTTCCAAAGAGGACACCCACATGGCTAAGAGACTAGACACATCAGAGAAATACAAATCAAATCCATGATGAGATACCATCTCACACCTATCAGAATAGCTAAAATTAAGAATACAGGAGACAACAGATGTTGGTAAGGATGTAGAGAAAGGGGAACCCTCTTACACCATTGTTGGGAATGCAAACCACTGCAGCCACTCTGGAGAGAGTATGGAGATGCCTCAGAAATTTAAAAATAGGGATCCCTGGGTGGCGCAGTGGTTTGGCGCCTGCCTTCGGCCCAGGGCGCGATCCTGGAGACCCGGGATCGAATCCCACATCGGGCTCCCGGTGCATGGAGCCTGCTTCTCCCTCTGCCTGTGTCTCTGCCTCTCTCTCTCTGTGTGTGACTATCATAAATAAATAAAAATTAAAAAAAAAAAAAGAAATTTAAAAATAGAGGGGCACCTGGGTGGCTCAGTCAGTTAAACTCAACTCTTGATTTTGGCTCAGGTCACGATCTCATAGTGTGGGACTGAGCCCCACGTTGGGCTCCATGCTCAGCATGGAGCCTGCTTGAGATTTTCTATTACCCTCTGCCTCTGCCCTCCCACCCTGCTTGCCCCCGCCCCAATATAAATATAATCTTTGGGGGGGAAAAGTGTTAAAAATAGAACTACCTTACAACCCAGCAATTGCACCACTAGGTATTTACCAAAGGACAATGAATCTGTAAGCACGCTAACGTTTATAGCAGCACTATCAACAATAGCCAAATTATGGAAAGAGCTCAAGTGCCCATCAACTGATGAATGGATAAAGATGTGCCTACACATACAATAGAATATTACTCAACCATCAAAAAGAATGAAATCTTGCCATTTGTACTGGTATAGATGGAGCCAGAATGAATTACGGTAAGTGAAATAAGTCAGAGAAATACAAATATGACAAAATTTCACTCAGATGTGGAATTTGGGAAGCAAAACAGACAAACAGATGAGAAGGGGGAAAAGAGAGAGAGGGAAGCAAACCATAAAAGCCTCTAAATGACGAAGAAAAAACAGTTGACAGAGGGAGGTGGGTGGCAAATGGACTAAATGGGTGATGGGTATTAAGGAGGACACTTGTTCTGATGAGCACCGGGTGTTATATGTAAGTGATGAATCACTGTATTCTACTCCTGAAACCAAATTACACTCTATGTTAACTAATTAGAATTTAAATAAAAATTTGAAAAAGGGGATCCCTGGGTGGCGCAGCGGTTTGGCGCCTGCCTTTGGCCCAGGGCGCGATCCTGGAGACCCAGGATCGAATCCCACGTCAGGCTCCCGGTGCATGGAGCCTGCTTCTCCCTCTGCCTGTGTCTCTGCCTCTCTCTCTCTCTCTCTCTCTCTCTCTGTGACTATCATAAATAAAAAAAAAAAAAAAAAAAATTTGAAAAAGACCCCTAAGTACCTTTTAATAGGAGTAAAATAGCATATACTACAGATGCCCATGAGGTATCTAATAATAACTACATCAGACACAGCAAATTAAGCCAGCATCTAAAACCATGCTCTCCAACATACTTTCCCAATTGGCATTTCTTCTTCTTTCCTAGAATAACAACTGCTGAAAAAGGGCCTACAAATTCTTTTTGGACGTCCAGTTACCACCAAGTGCAATAATGCCTGTAAGAGTAGTCTTTTCTGTTATGAGATGTATGATGACAAAAACAATCTCACAGGCAAAGTTTCTTAAAATTAAAATACTATAATCAGGTAGTTCTACATAAGAGAAAAGATGCTGACTTTGAAAAATGTCATAGATTTAAATCCTAGTGCCAGCACTTAACTGGGTGATCTTCCAACAATGTTATACCAAAAAATAAACTTATATCCTATCTTAAATAAAAATACATTCCAGATGACTTACAGATTAAGATGCAAAAGTGCTAGGAGAAAATACAGATGAATAATTTTAGACTCTTTAATAGATAACATTTTGTATAACACTCTTGTGGGTTAACATTTTCTCAGTCTTAATCCCAGGTCCTGTAAATTGTGGCCATAATTATTTGGAAAATAATCTTGTTAACATAAGTTAAGGATCATGAAATAAAATCATCCTGGATTTAGAATGGGCCTTTAACCTAATGAGCAATGTCCTTATAAGAGAAAAAAGATTAAGCAGGACACAGGAACACTGAGAAAAAGACCATGTAAAGCTGGAGGCAAATATTCCAGTGATACTACCACAAGCTAAGGAAAACCAGGAGCCACCAGATGTTGCAAGAGGCAAGAAAGGAGACTTTGGAGGGAGCTTAGCCCTTCCAATATCTCAATTTCCAACTTTTGGCCTCTAGAGCTTTGAGAATAAATTCCAATTGTTGCAGGCTACCAAATTTTGGTAATTTGTTCCATCACCCCTAAGAAACAAATACAAACATTAAAACCTAAAATGTAGGGCACCTGGATGGCCCAGTGATTGAGCATCTGCCTTTGGCTCAAGTTGTGATCCCAGGGTCCTGGGATCGAGTCCTGCTTTAGGCTCCCTACAGAAAGCCTGCTTCTCCCCCTTCCTATGTCTCTGCCTCTCTTATGTGTCTCTTCTGAATAAATAAATAAAATCTTTTAAAAAAAGAAAAGCCAAAAATGCATAAGGCAAGGAGAGAAGTACAAAGAGAAAACCCTGCTGAAACTTTAATCTCAGACTTTCCTAGAAGTATGGGAAAATAGGTTTCTATAGTTTGAGCCAAATAAGTAAATAAATAAATAAAATATTTAAGAATCAAAATACCTCTTGACATAGAAAGTTTCTAAAAACAATAGATAAAAAACGAATATTCCAAAAGGAAAAAAAAGACAAGGAACAAAGAAATGCCATTTAAAAACAGATATCTATTTTTGATATATTATACCAGCAAAAATTAAAAAGAACTAGAGTGAAATAGAGATTAAACAAACAATAGGTAAGATAAATGAAACTAAGAGTTGGTTCTCTGAAAAAATAAACAAAACTGACAAACCTTTAGAGAGGCTTATCAAGATAAAAAGAGAATCAAATAAAATCAGAAATGAAAGAAATTACAACCCACACCACAGATACAAAGGATTATAAGAGAATACTATGAAAAATTATAATGCAAATTGGACAACCTGGAAGAAATGAATTAATTTCTAGAAACATACAATTTTCCAAGATGAACCAGGAAGAAATAGAAAATCTAAGTAGACTGATCAAGACTAACAAATTAATCATTAATCAAAAAATTCCCAACAAACAAAAATACAAGATCAATTGACTTCACTGGTGATTTCTACCAAACATTTAAAGAAGAAGGTAACACTTACTCTTCCTAAACTATTTCAAAAAACTAGAAGAAGTAATACTTCCAAATTCATTCCACAAGACCAACATTAACCTGACACCAAAATTTTAGACCCATATCCTGATAAAAAAGGATACAGAAATCGCTAACAAAATATTAGCAAACAAAATTCAACAACACATTAAAACAATCATCTACTATGATCAGATGGGATTTATTCCAGGTATGGAAGGATAGTTCAATATTCATAAATTAGTCAACAAGGTAATTACCAAAATGAAGGATAAAAATAATTCAATCATCTCAATAGATGCAGAAAAATATTTTACATATTTCAATATCCATTCATGATAAAAAAAAAAAACCTCTCCAAAAGTGGGTGTTGAGGGAACATACCTCATCATAATAAAGGCCATGTATAACAAACCCCCAACCAAATCCTACGCAATGGTGAAAAGCTGGAAGCTTTTCCTCTAAGATCAGGAAAAAGACAAGGATATCCATTCTCACCACTTTTATTCAACATAGTATTGGAAGGCCTAGCCCAGCAACCAGGCAAGAAATGAAACAAAAGGCATCCAAACTAAAAGAGAAGGAAAACTTGCTACTTGCACATACTACTACAAATAGAAAACTGTAAGATTCCACCAAGAAACTATTAAGGCTAATGAATTGAGTAAAGTTGCAGGATACAAAATTAATATACAGGGATCCCTGGGTGGCGCAGCGGTTTGGCGCCTGCCTTTTGCCCAGGGCGCAACCTGGAGACCTGGGATCGAATCCCACGTCGGGCTCCCGGTGCATGGAGCCTGCTTCTCCCTCTGCCTATGTCTCTGCCTCTCTCTCTCTCTCTCTCTCTCTGTGACTATCATAAATAAATAAAAATTTAAAAAAATCAAAATTAATATAGAGAAATCTGTTCTGTTTCTGTACACTAATAACGAAGTAGCAAAAAGAGAGATTTTTCAAGATCCTGTTTACAGTATCATCAAAAGAGAATAAAATATCAGGATCCCTGGGTGGCTCAGCGGTTGAGCATCTGCCTTCGGCACAGGGCATGATCCTAGGGTTCCAGGATCCAGTCCCGCATTGGGCTCCCTACAGGGGGCCTGCTTCTCCCTCTGCCTATGTCTCTGCCTCTCTCTGTGTGTCTCTCTTGAATTAATAAATAAAATCTTTTGAAAAGAAAAGAATAAAATACTGAGGAATAAATTTAACCAAGGGAGTAAAAGATCTATACTTTGAAAACTATAAGACACTAATGAAAGAACCTGAAGACAACCCAGATAAATGGAAAGATAAATCATGTTCATGGACTGGGATAATATTGTTAAAATTTCCATACTACTCAAAGCAATCCACAGATTTAATGCAAGACCTATCAAAATGCCAATAATATTCTTCACAGAACTAGAACAAACAATCCTAAAATTTGTATGGAACCACAAAAGACTCCAAATAGCCAGAGCAATTGAGAAATGAGAAATGAGAAAGAACAAAGCTGGATGAAAGACCTAACTGTGAGACAGGAATCCATCAAAATCCTAGAGGAGAACATCAGCAGCAACTTCTGTGACCTCAGCCACAGCAGCTTCTTCCTAGACACGTCTCCAAAGGCAGGGGAAACAAAGGCAAAAATGAACTGTTGGGACTTCATCAAGATAAAACGCTTTTGCAAAGCTAACAGTCAACAAAACCAAAAGAGAACCGACAGAATGGGAGAAGATATTTGCAAATGTCTTATCAGATAAAGGGCTAGTATCCAAAACCTGTAAAGAACTTATGAAACTCAATACCCAAAGAACAAATAATCCAATTGAGAAATGGGCAGAAGATGGGAGCAGACATTTCTCCAAAGCAGACAGACAAATGGCCAACAGACACATGGAAAAATGTTCAACATCACTCAGTATCAGGGAAATACAAATCAAAATCACAAAGAGATACCACCTCACACCAGTCAGAATGGCTAAAATTAACAAGTCAGGAAACGACAGAAGTTGGCGAGGATGTGGAGATAGGAGAACTCTCTTACTGTTGGTGAAAATGCAGGCTGCTGCAACCACTCTGGAAAACAGGATGGAGGCTCCTCAAGAAGTTGGAAAGAGCTACCCTATGAGCCTGCCATTGCACTACTAGGTATTTACCCCAAAGATAAAAGTGTAGTGATCCAAAGGGGCGCCTGTATCCCAAAATTTATAGCAGCAATGTCTACAATAGCTAAAACATGAAAAGAGCCCAGATGCCCATTGACAGATGAGTAGATAAGGAAGATGTGTATATATATACAGTGGAATCCTACTTAGCCATAGAAAGAAAGAAAGAAAGAAAGAAAGAAAGAAAGAAAGAAAGAAAGAAAGAAAGAAAGAAAGAAAGAAACCTTGCCATTTGCAAAGACATGGGTGGAGCTAGAGGGTATCATGCTGAGTAAAATAAGTCAATAATTGAAAGATAATTGTCATATGATCTCACTCATATGTGGAATTTAAGAAACAGAACAGAGGATCAGAGGGGAAGAGAGGAAAAAATAAAACAAGACAAAATCAGAGATGGAGACAAACCATAAGAGACTTAATCATAGGAAACAAAACTGAGGGTTGCTGGAGGGGAGGCTGGTGGTGGGATGTGGTAACTGGGTAATGGACATTAAGGAGGGCACAGGATGTAACAAGCACTTGTATAAGACTGACAAGTCACTGAACTCTACTTCTGAAACTAATAATACATTATATATTAATTAACTGAATTTAAATTAAAACAATAAATAAAAAGAACAATGCTGGAGGTATCACCATACCAGATTTCAAACTATGCTACAAACCATAGTAATCAAAACAGTTACGGGGCACCCAGCCCAAGTAGAGCATGAGACCCTGGATCTCTGGGTTGTGAGTTGTTCAAGCCCCATGTTAGGTGTCAAGAGTACTTAAAAATGAAATCTTAAAAAAAAAAAAAAAAGAACAGTTATGGTACTGGCCCAGAAATAGACACAGAAATCAATGGAACAGAATAGAAAGTCCAGAAAGAAACCCACACTTAAATGGTCAATTAATCTATGACAAAAGAGGCAAGAATATACAATGGGGAAAAACAATTTCTTCAATGAACAGTGTTAGAAAAACTGGACGGCTACATGTAGAAGAATGAAATTGGACCACTTGCTTTCACCATATACAAAAATAAACCTGAAGACCTAAATAGAAGTCCTGAAAGAATAAAACTCCTAGAAGAAAACATGAGCAATAATCTCTTAGACTTCAGCCTTAGCAGTATTCTTCTGGATCTGTCTCCTCAGGCAAAGGAAACCAAAGCAAAAGTAAACAATTGGGAGTACATGAAACTAAATGGCTTTTGCACAGTGAAGGAAAACATCAACAAAATGAAAAAGAAATCTACTAAATAAGTGAATTTATAAATAAGTCGTATATCCAAAAGGTGTTAATATCCAAAATATATAAAGAACTCATAAAACTCAACAGTAAAAAAACTCAAACAATTAAAAAATGGGAAGACGACATGAAGAAACATTTCTCCAAAGACGACATCCAGATGGCCAACAGACCCATGAAAAGATGCTCAACATCAATCACTATTAGGGAATTACAAATCAAAACCACAATGAGACATCACCTCATACCCATCAGAATGGCTAAAATAAGAAACACAAGAAACAAGTGTTGGTGAGGCTGTGGAGAAAGGGAATGCTTGTGCACTGTTGGGTGGGAATGTAAATTGGTGCAGGCCCTATGGAAAATAGTATGAACGTTCCTCAAAAAACTAAAAATAGACATACCATACAATCCAGCTATCCCAGTGCTGGACATTTGTTCAAAGAAAATGAAAATACTAATTCAAAAAGACATATGCACCCTCCATGTTTACTGCACCATTATTTACAATAACCAAGATATGGGATCCATCAATAGATGAATGGATAATGAAGGTGTGGTGTACACACTTACATACACAGGATTATTACTCAGCTGTAGAGAAGAAAGATTTTGCCATTTGTGACAATATGGATGGACTCAGATGGCATTGTGCTAAGTAAAATAAGTCAGACAGAAAAAGACAAATACCCTATGATTTCACTTTGTGGAATCTTAAACACAAAACAAATGAAGAAAATAGAAACAGACTCATAAATACAGAGAACAAACTGGTAATTGCCAGACGGGAAGAAGGTAAAGGGATGATGGGTAAAACAGGTGAAGGTGTTTAAGAGGTATGGACTTCCAGTTCTAAAATAAGCAAGTCACAGGGATAAAAAGAGAATAGAGAATATAGTAATATTGTACTAACTTTGTATGGCGGCAGAGGGTAATACACTTATCAGGGTGAGCATATCATGACATATGTAATTGTCAAATCACTATGTTGTACACCTGAAATCAATATAATCTTGTATGTCTGCTATATTTCAATTTAAAAATCTAAAAAAAAATGTCAAACTGCTGCCAACTGGCTATCTCCTCAGTAAAGCTGCTCAAAACAGTCTTGAGTAAAGAAGGCAGCCAGGTGATAGTCTCCAGAGTCACTTCGCTTACTGTGAACCCTTTATGTCACTAATGCATGTGAACCCTTTATGTGCTTGGCTGAGGAGCCAATGGGGCCAAGCTAGCATCTGCGGGATTATGACTACAAACCTCTTATGTCAGGATCCCACCCAGGCTGAATGACAACACGGTGACATGAGGCCTCAACAGCCATCCCGTCAAACCCGCACACATGCACTGTCGCTGGAAACCTGGTACTAAACCATTTTGTAGATGACCTGCTTCTGAGCTGGGGTTCCCTCCCTAGCAGAGGAGCTTCCCTGCTGTGATCTAATAAATAATAATAAATAAAACAAAGACAAATACAACTGCTTTGATAGTTTTTCAACCTAAACACAAAATAGGTTTTATTTATATTCTGACAGTGTAACTCTCCCAGCAACACGTGAGTTAGGAAATGAGAGGAGAAAGGAAAAAGGAAAAGCAACCCAAAGTTCTCTTAGGAGGTGGGGTTTCAAAAGGAGATAATGAAATTATTTGAGGGCTCCTGGGTGGCTCAGTTGGTTCAGCATCTGCCTTTGGCTCAGGTCATGATCCTGGGGTCCTGAGGTCCTGGGATCAAGCCCCACATCGGGCTCCCTGGTCAGCAGAGAGTCTGCTTCTCCTTCTCCCTCTGCAGCTCCCCCTGCTTGTGCTCTCTCTCTCATGCTCTCTCTCAAATAAATATTTAAAAATTTTAAAAGTCATTTGAAAGTCCCATCTTATTGGCATCTAAGAGAAACAGAAAGGCAACAAAGTGCCCTGGTAGGAACATGCTGATGTTATCTCAAATAATGGCTGAAAGACATGTCTGAGAATGAATTAAGGAAGAGAAAAAATGCCCTCCAAATAATGGAAAAACAGCATCCCTCATAGAATCTAAACACTGATTTTAAGATGCTATTATTGCATGTGCCACTAAGAAAGAGAACATTAAACTATGACATATAGTAACCATATGACACATATTGATTTCAGAAGTGTTAAAATATGAAAAATGTGCATCTTATAATAAATTTTTAAAAATCAAAGAAATTCCAAATGCTTAAGGAGGGAAAATAGAAGGGAGGGTGGAGAGCAGGGATAAATAGTACAATAAAAATTTTGAAGGGGCGCCTGTGTGGCTGAGTCGGTTAGGCATCTGCTTTCGGCTCAGGTCATGATGCCAGGGTCCTCGGATGGAGGCCAGCAGCATCAGGCTCCTTCCTTGGTAGGGAGCCTGCTTCAGCCTCTACTCTTCCTCTCTGCTCGTGTGCTCTCTCTGGCGTGCATGCTCTCTCTCTCTCTCTCTCTCTCTCAAATAAATAAAATCTTTAAAAATTTTTGTTGAACATAATAAAAAACAATGTAAATATTAAATGAAGTAAATATTTTTAAAAATCAAGAATATTAATCATTATATTAAGTGTTCAAGGATTAACTAGTTCATCCAAAAAACAAAGAGTACCAGATTACATTAAAATTTAAACCTAGGGACCCCTGGGTGGCTCAATCCATTGAGTGTCCAGCACTTGATTTTGGCTCAGGTCCTAATCTCAGAGTCATGAGATCGAGCCCCAGATCAGGTTCCATGCTCAGCATGGAGTCAGCTTGTCCCCCTCCCTCCCCCTCTGTTCCTCCCAAACCCCCTTCCCCACCACCACTTGTGTGGGCTGGCACACGCTCTTTTTCAAATAGATAAAATCTTTTTAAAAAAGTAAAACCTAGCTACATACTATTTATTAGAAACGCTCTAAACAAATGATAAAGAAAAACGTAAATGGGATGGAAAAGAGAATAACAAGCATACACAAAATACAAAAAAGCAAGGGTATCAATACTAACATACAAAGGAGAATTTAAGGTTAGGTGCCACTGGGCAGGATAAGCTTGGTATAAGCTTCAGACGGAGAAGTATTTTCCCCCCAAAGTATGTATTGTACCTCAATAGCTAATGCTTTAAATGGCTCCTTTGGTTTGCATCTGTAAGTTTAGGCCTTGGATGTGGTTTGTCCTTAAAAGAAATAAAACTTTTCTGCTGATTAAAAGGTGCCCCTTAAAGGAGTGCATTTTAAAGGATAAGAAAAGTTTGTTTTACAGCAGCATACCTATTTTCCTACACTTTTATTTATAGACTTTATTCTCTGAATCCTGTTCCCTGGTAATGCTGACCCCTGTGGAAGCAGCCTGGCTTAGAGACAGCACTGGTTGGCACCTAACGCCTGCCTTTGGTCTGCACTCTGGCTAGGGTTCTGTCCTCTGAGAGTTGTTTGAGTTCTTGGCTTCTGTTTGGTCTCTCTGGCACACCTTCTCACTCTGGAAGATCAAAAGCTAACAGGATTATAGAACAATAGATTTTTTTCCGCCAACACATTTCATTTTCAAAATTGAGAATTACTGGAAAGTTGGAAGAGCTATATGGTGAACCTTCACATACTCTACCACTTAGATTCTACAATTAACATTTTGCTATATTATTTTATCACATATCCATCCATCCATTCGTCTCTTTTTTTATGCATTTCAAAGTAAATCACAAACATCAGTATGTTTCACTCTAAACACTTCTTAAGCAAGTTTATCTGTACTAATCTTTTATTTCTTTTTCATCTAAGCTTGGGTTTTATAACAATGAAGTAATTTAGCATATTGAAAGTAAATAATTTTGCAACCCTTTGATTTTTTTCTAAAGTTCTTTAATATAATGCTGGACTGGAAGTGGGGTAACTACTAGCAAAAGTACACAAAGGATAATAATGTTAATTATTTAAATCTGTATGGTTTTTTTGCCTATAATTTAATCTTGCTTTCTGCTTGCATAAAAATAATTTTGGATGTATATATTTTCTGTTTTTAGATACCTTTGTCTGGATATGGAGGGATAAGTAATCTTATTTTGGAAGATGTCAAAAAGTTATCTGACAGTTACATGGTAATGGTGAATGACTTAATATCTGGCGAAGAATATAGAATTGTTTTTTCTGTTCGTAACACCGGCTCTCGGGCAGCTTTTGTTAAAGCAGTAAGTTTTAGGGATTCTCAGGGAAAATTTTTGCTGGATCTTAAAGTACTAAGGATTTTTCAGATAAATTTGTGCTCAAAGAAGAAACATGAGAAGTAAGTATAAGTCTCTGCACTAAAAATATGAACTCATTTTTAAGGTAAATTAAGAATTATGTATTTTATGGCTAAAAACTAGCATTTGGAAGTAATAAAAGAATGGAAATACTTAACTGATCTTCTTAGAAATGCTATCAAATGCACCCATGTCTACTGACTGTTTAGGCTCATATGATAATTCACAATGAAGAGACTTAAGGAAAATATTTAATATTTACTCTTGATTTTTTTCTTGGTATCAGGATGTTACTATAATATATAATCTATTAGACAGAAAGAACAATTATACAACCACAACAGAACTGTCAACTATATACTTCTCTGGTGGTGATAAATTTTGAGGCAGCAATATCCAAGGTAGGTTACTTATCTTAGATGGTGTGGGAAGCTATTCAGTAGAAATAGTGAAGGTTTAAAAATAGTTTGGGGGCAGCCCCAGTGGCACGGCGGTTTAGCGCCGCCTGTGGCCCCCGGCGTGATCCTGGAGTCCCGGGATAGAGTCCCACATCGGGCTCCCTACATGGAGCCTGCTTCTCCCTCTACTTGTGTCTCTGCCTCTCTCTCTCTCTCTCTCTCTCTCTCTCTGTGTCTATGAATAAATAAATTTAAAAAAATAAAAAAAATAAAAATAGTTTGGGATTTGAAAGCTATCAAACATGCACAACTACTTATTAGTGAACCGGTGGATGAAAAACTTGATAAAATTTGTATAACTGATAGTCGTCCACCATGATGCGAGGAAGAAATGCCTGTAGGAAACCCATCTGCTGTATTTTCAATGTGCCTTCTTTTCTAGACATATGTATGGTGCCTGTTTTCCTTTGTGCAAATAAGCACCTCAGACTTCATAATAGGACAATCTTCCTAACGATGGTAGGTCAATTTTAGAAAAGATTTAGGAACTACTGAAAGAATATACTGTGCATAAACACACCTGATTCATTTGTAGTATTTCTGGGAATGTCGTGAATTATTTGAAAGGATCAAGTTGTATTTAGAAATGTGTGGAGTGTTTAACTTGGCTTGTTTAACACACACATGTGCTTCTAGAAAATTGGTACTTCTAAATATAGTTTAATATACAAAAATCTTGTCAAATTTAGACATTTAGATTTAGATGTGATTTAAACACAGGTAACTTTCTTGTATGTTGAATTCAGAGTTCTTGTATGATAAAATTGTGTTGCATAGCCCAGAGGGCCTGGATATATTAAAATAAGTGAGGCTCACAACATTTCATGTGTCAGTAGGAAATCATCAGCTCCCAGTGAGGAAGGGTTATATGCTTATACCAGTATTTCCTTCTTCCAACCTTTGTGCTCTGCTATGTTCTATTCTGATATATAATTTAGGAAATTGTTTTATTTTTGATCTGTTGAGTGGGAAACATTTAAAAAGAGACTTGAATGATAGGTTACTACATAATATTAGAATAGACCCAATGTAAAGAGCTCAACTTTGAATCTGGTTTCGTTTCTCACTTAAGTATTCTAGCTATAGAAACAGACGTTTGGAGAAATTAGATGACCAGGTGTGGGTCCCCCCGCCCCATTCTCTCTACTGGGATATAGAAATCAGTGTATTGTTTTAGAACTCCTCTTTGCCACATATATATATATAGTAATGAGGTTTCTTTTGTTTGTGGACATCTGAGTATTACAGAGAAATTTACATTTCAGTTCTCTCACCTCAAAGATTCTTTAGAAGAGACCAGGTAAATATAGTTATATGGCGATTTAAATGTCTCTGACACCTTACTTACACTTACATCATGTTCTTGGTATATTCTCTTTTTTTCTTGAGACAAATTTCTAACTATAATTAAATTCTCACAAATAATGAAAATGTAAGACCTGAAGAGAATCTAATTTTACTCTTCTCTCTACTCTTATATTAGGGAGCTCTTGTTTTGATGGTAATATTTAACTGAAAGCAATGATTGTATTACCATGTATAATTTTCAAGGAAACTTCCAAAACAAATTTTCTTTTAAAAATTACCTATATTAGGATTTAAGACATGAGATATATATACTAATGCATTATGCATGCTATTTGTGAGATTTGCCAAATACACTAATGAAATTTTAATTTATATAAAATCATTTTTGAATAAAATCTCTTTTGCATAAACCAGGGATTATAGAACAAATACTTCCAGAACATAGCGTGTTGTAGAACATTGATTTTTGCTGAGATATTTCAGGATGAGTTACTAGTAACTGAAGGTAAGAATTTCAAAATGTCCTAATACTACCAATGACCTGAAATACGTATCTAGACCCAGGGATGTGTTATAAGGAAGAAGAGTATTATTTTAGATCATGGAATCAGGCTGACTTTCAGTCACACTTCTGTGTATGACTTTGGACATCACTGAAATTACATTTCCTTTCTCGTAAATGAGAGTTTACCATATCTAACTTCTCATCCATACGGAATTGTGAAGGTAACATGAGAGAGCTTTCCTATGTGAATGTTAGATGTTATCATGTATTATGGCACCTATTCTTTGTGTAGACTTGTAAATAGGAGGAGAATGGTCATTATTGAACTCAAAGTAATTACTATTTAGGATTTAGTGATTGCAAACTCAAACAGTTTGAGATTTCAGTGTCTGCTGTGCAATTTATGGAGGATACAATGTTGAAAATAAAAATCCAAAATAGACAGCAATGGAATAATTCCAACCTAGATATTAACTCTATTTGAGCTGAATTGTTTAAGCATCTAATTGGTGTTTATTACTGATATAAAAAGTATGTATGAGACATACAAATTACGTAAAAATGGGGAGATTTTCACCATAGTATTGTTTATAACAGCAAGAAGTTAAATGAAACCTAAGTGTCCAAAAATAAGGCATTATTTATTTACAGAATATTTTGAAGCTATTAAAGCAATGATATGATTCTATATAAAATGATATGAGAAGTTCTTCATTAATTAAGAAAAATTATTTTAAAGTTTACACACTGAGATCTCCTGGTAAAAATAATTTAATGTGCCTATATACAGCTACATAGGTAAAATTGCAGGAGTAAACACATCAAATATGAACAGTGGTTATGTTCTGGTAGTAGAATTTCAGGTGCAGTGTTTTTTCTCCTCGTTTTCCATTTTCTCGTTTTTTAATGGTAAATAGCTTCTAAAATATGAAGTGATAAAAGGATATTTATGCTTATGTAGAGGTGATGTAGAATAGTTCATGATCTTTTTGGTAATTAGGAGGCTAGATCATCTGCTCAAAGGGACAGTAGGGGTAGATGAGTTAAAAAATAGTGAAAAGATTTGAAATCGATCTTGTCAGCAGTGTGTTAAGGGAGCAGAGTACGGAAAGACCTTGGATTTGGAATTGAAACAATTCAAGATCCATCTTTGCCATTTCATCTCCTCTGAGCTTTATCTTCCTTATCTTCTCTTCATAAGAAAGACTCCCCCAAAACAAAAGAGTTAAACTGAATTATGCTTTGTAGATGGAAGCACTTAGTAACATACCACAACAATCCTGGAACCTGTGATTAAAAGTAGGTAGCATGAATTTGTAGTGATTTAGAACTTGGTACAGTTGCATGATTTGGCAACATTTCATTTATTGATTGAATGGACATGTATTGAGAGTAGAGAGTGCCAGTCTGTAGAGATGAAAGATGCAGTCTGGTCCTTTAGGTTCTTGCAGACTAAGGGGAAGACTAGTGATGAAAGTATGATATGCAAAGGGCCATGATGGAGCTGTGTTTTGGAATCTGGAGAATACAGAGAAAGGGTACCCCATTTAAAATGAGATGACTTTTGAGGTATCTTGAAGAATAAGGAGTTGGCAAGATGGAGAGGATTGGGGACCAAAATGAGGAAGTATATTCCAAGGAAAGGGAGCTTCATGTACAGGAATTCGAGAAATGTGTTATATTAAGGGTCGTGTTGACAAACCTAAGAGCTCAAGTAACCTGTCAAGACCACCCATCTAAGATGGGGTTGAGTTGGGACTTCAGGTAGGTCTTTGGGATATGAGAATACTAGATTCCTTGAGATGGTATAGTTATTGTCCAGAGGAAGGGAGGAACCAATTCCACTTTGTTATTTTGTCGGTTAGTATAGATCAGCTATGGGAATGTTGCAGTTGAACTTTTTATGCAGTTATTTTGAATAACATTCATTTGAGCACAATACTATTACAGGAATTTATAATCTTGCTTTTGCAAATGCATGATTTGTGGCAATTATTTTCACACTTGATTTAAACTTTTAAAGTCTGCTATCTTGGTTATTATAAATTTCAATTTACACTTACTATGTTCTTTTAACAATTTTTCACTTAAAAAGTCCAATTCTGGGCAGCCCTGGTGGCTCAGCAGTTTAGCGCCGCCTTCAGACCAGGGCCTGATTCTAGAAACCCAGGATCAAGTCCCACGTCGGGCTCCCTACATGGAGCCTGCTTCTCCCTCTGCCCATGTCTCTGCCTCTTCCTCTCTCTCTCTCCCTGTGTCTCTCACAAATAAATAAAGAAAATATTTTTTAAAATTTTTGAATTAAAAAAAAGTCTAATTCTTAATGTCTAATTTATTTTTTTTAAGTAGGCTTCACGCCCAGCATGGAGCTTGAACTCATGACCCCAAGATCAAGACCTAAGCTGAGATCAAGAGTCAGACAGATGCTTAACTGACTGAACCACCCAGGCACCCCTCTTAATGTCTAATTTAAATGTGGAATACAAGCATGTTCTATAAAATTTCTTGTATATATAAATTCAGGTGGACTAATACAGAGATGTTCAACTCTACCACTATTTTATTAATTGGCAGTATTTAGTTATATTACTGCCTGGTTTCTAGATTTGCTAAAGTTAAATGTCTGTGAGACCACCACCTATAAATTATGTATCCTTAACCTCTTTGTTTTGTTTTGTTTAAAAATTTTATTTATTCATGAGAGACAAAGAGAGAGAGGCAGAGACACAGGCAGAGGGAGAAGCAGGCTCCCCACAACAAGTGTGATGTGGGACTCAATCACGGACCCCAGGATCACGCCCTGAGCCAAAGGCAGATGCTTAACTGCTGAGCCACCCAGGCATCCCATCCTTAACCTCTTTGTGCTTCAGATTACTCATCCTTGAAGTAGATATATATATATATATATATATATATATATATATATATATATATATATATCTACCTCAAAGAGTTGTTGTGAAAGCTAACTAGATTAATGTGCACGAAAGGACTAGAATATCACCCGGCCCACAGTCAGTTTGTTGTATATGTAGCTTTAAACACATTTGAACTTTAACACTCACAACACCCCCTGAGAAAGATTGGTACTTGATGTTATCCTTGATGAGACTAGAGTTTAGAGGAGTGAAGTTGCCACGTCCAAGGCCAGGGCCTGAGCTGCCTAGAATTTAATGCTAGTCAGTAGCAGTAAACATCAAATGTCACCCACCCCCAGCCTAAGAAAATAAACTTACACATTTACAGCCACAGAATATTATATGTTACTTTGTGATGTGACTATGTGAAGACTCATGTATTTCAAACATTATTTTCTGTTTCAGTGTATGATCTTTCCCAACAACCTAATTAATGATATTCAGCTCTTTTATGGAAATACGCATAAAATTATACTTTCGTAATTGGAGAATTCAGAGATTCCGCATCTAGTAGAGAATTCCTTCAGCCTTCTTCCAAACCTAGCTTAAAATCTAAAAGGTAAAACAGACAAAACATCTTTCACCAGATTTCAAGATAACTTAATTCATAGTAGAGCTCATCTTTTTTCTGTACTTTCTTTGCTTCAACATGCTTATTTCACCTTTATATTTTAGTTTCAGTTGAAATAATTTCAAATTTACAGAAAAGTTTAAAAATAGTAGATATGCTACCTGCATTGAGATTCCTCAGTTGCTAAGTTTACCACATTTACCTTATTATTCTTTATGTATATATATCTATAATTTATTTCTGAATCATTTAAGAGTGGCATGATGCCGGCATGATGACCAGTTTGTCCTAAGTTCCTAAAAACACAAACCCTCTCCTATTGGAATTCAATTTACCAACATTTATTTATTTTTCTTTATTTTTATTTTTTAAATTGTTTTTATTGGAGTTCAATTTGCCAACATTTAGCATAACACCCAGTGCTCATCCCACCAAGTGCCCCTCTCATTGCCCATCACCCAGTCACCCCAAACCCCCACCCACCTCCCTTTCCACTACCCCTTTCCCAGAGTTAGGTGTCTCTCATGTTTTGTCACCCTAATATTTTCACTAATTTTCTCTTCCCCTTTATTCCCTTTCACTAATTTTTATATTCCCCAAATGAATGAGACCATATAATGTTTGTCCTTCTCTGATCGACTTATTTCACTCAGCATAATACCCTCCAGTTCCATCCCCGTCGAAGCAAATGGTGGGTATTTGTCATTTCTTTTTTTTTTTTTTTAAGATTTTTATTTATTTATTCATGATAGTCACAGAGAGAGAGAGAGAGAGGCAGAGACACAGGCAGAGGGAAAAGCAGGCTCCATGTACCGGGAGCCCGACGTGGGACTCGATCCCGGGTCTCCAGGATCGTGCCCTGGGCCAAAGGCAGGCGCCAAACCGCTGCGCCACCCAGGGATCCCCGTATTTGTCATTTCTAATGGCTGAGTATATTCCATTGTATACATAGACCACATCTTCTTTATCCATTCATCTTTCGATGGACACCGAGGCTCCTTCCACAGTTTGGCTATTGTGGACATTGCTGCTAAAAACATCGGGGTGCAGGGGTCCTGGCATTTCATTGCATCTGTATCTTTGGGGTAAATCCCCAGCAGTGCAATTGCTGGGTCGTATGTAGGGCGGATCTATTTTTAACTCTTTGAGGAACCTCCACACAATTTTCCAGAGTGGCTGCACCAGTTCACATTCCCACCGACAGTGCAAGAGGGTTCCCCTTTTTCCACATCCTCTCCAACATTTGTTAATTTTCCCCATTCTCACTGGTGTGAGGTGGTATCTCATTGTGGTTTTGATTTGTATTTCCCTGATGGCAAGTGATGCGGAGCATTTTCTCATGTGCTTGTTGGCCATGACACAGACCCTCTCCTAAATAGCTGTAGTAAACCCATCAAAATTAGGACCTTAACATTGTTAAAGTACTGACATCTAGTCCACAGATTCCATGCAAATTTCCTAGTTCCCTAATAAAGTCCTTTAATAGTTAAATCAAAGAAATAAGCAAGAAAACTTCCTCTTTCCTTTTCCTCTTTGGTCCAGAATCTAATCTGAGATCACACATTACATTTAGTTAGCCTGTCTTCTTTTACCCTCTTTCTTTCTTTCTTTTTAAATTTTTAAATTATGTTTTATTTATTTTTAGAGATTTTATTTATTTATTCCTGAAAGACCCAGAAAGAGAAAGGCAGAGACACATAGGCAGAGGAAGAGGCAGGCTCCTCACAGGGAGCCTGATGAGGGGCTGGATCCACAGACCCCGGGATCACGCCCTGAGCCAAAGGGAGATGCTCAACTGCTGAGCCACCAGGTGTCCCTAATTATGTTTTATTTAAATTCAATTTGCCAACATATCCTATAACACCCAGTGCTCATCTCATCATGCGTCCTCCTCAGTGCCCGTTACCCGGTCACCCCATCCCCCACGCACCTCACCTTCTTTCAATATAGAGCACTTCCCCAGTCTGTTCTCTTTCATGACAGAACATGGAGGATGAGATCATCAGATCAGAGCCACAAAATCAAAGATAATATACAGAACTAAGCTTTAGTAATAATTTTAGGTGAAACATGAGGAAATCAGGATTGCTAATGATGCTTCCTAGGCCCTTTTTGCAACTTTAATACTCTACTCTGGTTCAAATTTAACCTGAGGTCTCTAAGTTGTGCATGTGATACATTGCTTACACAAAAGGGGGAGCTGTTTCAATTACAAAAGCTCTATTTTACACTTGTGTAATTATATACGTTATGTGATATTTTTTCAAACTCTGCTGCATAAATTCATTAATTTCAGATTTCTTTATCATAACCTACTCCAGACAGACCAAGAACATGTTGTTATTATAAGCACTCCATAGAAAAGTAAATTAATGGGTTTACTGGAAGATCACAAGGGGATTTGACCAAGTCATCTTTTTTTTTTCCCCCCTGGGCATTCCCTAATAAAAAGGGTAAATGGGCTGTAGGCCAGCTGCTGACCCTTTCCTCTCAGTGACCTTGATGTTTTTGTATAGACCAGTTACTCTATAAAATGTGGCTCACACCACAGAAGTGATGCTGTTTGTTTTCTCCGTGCCTCTTCTGAGGTGGTAAACAATGCTGATTTGTCCCGTTACTAGAAATATATTTATCAGTCAAAATGGTGTCTTGCCAGGTTTCTCCACTGTAGCTAATTAATGAAATGTCTTAAAGGGAGATCCTTAGAGATGATGAGTTAGCTTGTTTCTTATCACACGTGTAGCACCCAGTGATAATTATCAGTGAATCATATTAGTACGGTCTTATTTACCAAATGGTGATTTTCTGATTCTATCTTTCTACATTTACTAGCTATTGGTTTGTTTTGTTCATTTGTTCATTTGTTTATCTCAATGAATACGACACGCCAGGTGCTATGATGGATCCTAGAAAAATTATAAATAATGCTGCGATAAACATTCTTATGCAAAAAATTTTTAAGACAAGTTTCTTGTCGTGAGACCAATGTTTAGAAGATGCACATGGTGACTCTTAGATAAGCATCACGGGCACAAAGTAGGAACTCAATAAACATTGTTGATTGAGTCAGTGATTTAGGTTATGTCCAAAGTAGGAGTTATTATAAGAGGAAATAAGTACTACGAGTGTTTCCCTAACTTAATCAGTATGTTTCATCATAACAAAGAAATATCTATCCAATGGTATTTATACTACGCACTGGTTTAGAAAAAATTGACAAGAACACAGTGGTCAGCCCTTTCTCTTAAAGCATTCAGCAACTGTAATTTTTAGAAGGTGACTAAACCAAGGACTTAGGAAACTTTGATACGTTGTATAAGAGCAGAAAGTTAAAAAAGAAAAAAAGCACCTCTTTCTATGAGGACAAGTTATTATTTTTCATAACAGAAATTAAGATGAATAACTTGCTTTCTCACATGTTAACAGTGAATAAAATGTAAAAAGTTCATGCAACTCAATCACAATTATACTATTACATTTACCAGAGGATATTTAAGTGAATAATAAAATGACCTAATTATTTATTTCACAGTATTTAAACCGAGGCACATTAACAACCACAAATCCAGAACTATCCATTAAACAGACTTCCATACAGACAGGGCCCTCCCCAGATGGAGCTGCAGGATTTACATCATGTAGTAAGACAGCAGGATGTCAGGCTTTGTTCTGAGCGTTTTGACTTCATCATAGGCCCAAAAGCCCACACATCATTTTTTGAGAACTGTAGTAAACCTTATTTATGCTGATCTCCATGATGTCCAAATACTTGAACATTATAACATAGGGAGTAAGTAGGCTATTCACCCAAACGTGCCTGTGGCTATGCATTAGAATCCAGTCTCTCTGTGTTACTAACCAATGGACAGGACATACAAGCTTCTGATTAGGTCTGTGATTCTCTATAAAAAAATGTTGGTTTGAATTTCCATTTACTTTGCATCCCAGCAAATCAATCTATTTGCTGTTGTCTTCTGGGCAAAATGCCTGGGCTTTGTAAAGTTGGAAACAAACTCCTACTGAAAAGGAAAAATAAACCCAAGGAAAATAAACTTCAATTGCTGGTGTTCTCTTCTAGGTTCTTACCTTTCTGTAGTTTTTTGTTTTGTTTTGTTTTAGATTTATTTATTTATTTGAGAGAGAAAGAGAACAGGGGATTGGCAGAGAGAGAGCGAATATCAAGCAGACTCCCTGAGGAGGACTGAGCTGAGGAGGGGCTCCATCTCACCAAGTCCTAGACCATGACCTGAGCTGAAACCAAGCCAAGTCGGCTGAACCGACTGAGACACCCAGGTACCCCTTACTCTTCTGTAGCTTTAAGTGAGTGTATTTTTTACCAGTGATGCCCAGCCTTTGATTAATTTCAGGAGCCTCTTCTTTTGGGAGAAATTTCTATAGTGGCCTCTTACAGTTATAGGTTTTGTTTTTTTTTTTTATTTATTTATGATAGTCACACACACACACACACAGAGAGAGAGAGGCAGAGACACAGGCAGAGGGAGAGGCAGGCTCCATGCACTGGGAGCCCGATGTGGGATTCGATCCTGGGTCTCCAGGATCGCGCCCTGGGCCAAAGGCAGGCGCCAAACCGCTGCGCCACCCAGGGATCCCCAGTTATAGGTTTTGGTACTGCCCTGCATATTTTTTCGTTACAGTAGTTTTTAATTACCATAGATAAAGGGTTGTTTACCTACAGGATTTCTGCAGTAGGCACCTAGAGATACCTCTGGATTATTTTTGTTTTATTATATGGAATCACCCACAAGCCAGTGCAAATTCTAAACATAATTACCCTGTCCAGAAGTAGAAAATGAACATTAAATATTCATCATTTAATCCATCATAGAGGATATATCCTACACACACACAATTTAATAAAAACAATGCCCTCTGTTGCTATTAAAGTTTGGTAGCTACTGGTGTGTTCATAACTGGACCTTAAACAACTTGCAGAACAAGTTGCAAACAACTTGTTTTCTGAGGAAAACACTAGCAGCTGTGTGAAATAAACCTCTCAGGGCCTCCCAAAGAAAGACTACAGCATCCGGGAAGACAGTGGGGTCTGTGATTCTTAATGGGCCCAGGCATTTTCTGGGACAGTGGTGTTCATGGTACAATACTCATCCAAAGGCTGAGTTCTGTAAGGCACAGTAACAGTTGTGCTCCATTAATGCTCACAGCATCTGCTGAGAGGCCTGGCATATTGTGATTGCTGCTTTGAAAGCTTTTCAGCATTCATAGCTGATGTTATATACTTCTTATGAAAGTTCTTGAATTCAATGGCAGCGTACAAACAACTTCAATGATTTTATTTTAACCCCCATGAGAAGGACGAGGGAAGGGTAAAGGACAGGACCCGGACTCTACCAATACAGGCACGACAAATGGCTATTCTATTATAAAAGAAATGAGAAATCATTTGACTTTTGAGGTAATAGGATTGAACACTGCTTTAAAAGTTAGAGATACAGTCTGTATGCAAAAAAATGAAAGCTAAGCCACTGAGTACGTATATGAACCAAGCATTACCCTCAGTGTTTTACTCACAAAGTTTCAGTGGTCACCTTATGCAGTAAGTATTTTATTCCCTTTTTACAGCAGGAAATGGAGGTTCATGTGAGGAAGCTGCCCAAGGTCACCTAGTGCGGAGCAGAGGTGTTGGGACCCACAACACTTGACTTCCTCCCAAATGAGTGCATCTTTCTTTAGGATGCCCTGAGACCATGTATTTCACACAGCTGCTACTATTTCCTGAGATTTGCATCTCATCGGCGAAACAGTCCAAGAAAGGCCTCTGACATATGTTTTCACTCCTGCCAGGCCAGCCCCTCCAGAATCACACAGGACCCCAGTTCCAAGAGGAGGAGCCAATCCCCAGCAGCCTCAGGATTGGATAAGACCCTCCACATTCCCATCCTTGCAACTGCAGCGGTCTCTCCACCTCCAGGGCTCCTCCTCCTTTCAGTTCCTTCCTACTTGTGGAAAAGCTTTTCAAGAGTTTAACTCTTAACATATATTTTGCATTTCTAATCATCTTACTAAAAAGGTAATTAAAATCCTCCATGGGATAGATACACATTCTCCAAGTCTCCATAAATAGGATACCTCTAGTTCTACAACTTCAGTTGAATAGCAATTTGCTTTTATTCAGATACTCATGGAGACTTTCTAGGGGAAGCAAGTACTGCCAGGTAAATTTAGGAGTCAAGGATGCTGGAAGGTGGGTATCTCAGCTCCTTCTCAATTCTGCCTGAGGCTAGTCCAGATAACTGGGCAGCTTTCTTTCCACAGTTGAAAGGTATCACATAAATGAACCTCGGTGCAGGCACTACCAAGCAGAGAAGTGGCATTTACCTGAAAGGGCCCTTCCAGACTCTTCCAGACTCTTTCACCCAGTTTGACTTTTAGTAGCTGGCTGTCTTTACTGACAATCTGGCTTTGAATGTATTACCTTTCATTTCCTTTTATCCCCTCCTCTTTAACAATTTCAATATGTGGTTTAATTTTTTTTTAACAGTACAGAGGGGTATATTGAAAGAAAAGATGTACATATAAAACACTCAATCCACTTGGTGCTCCTTAAAAAAAAAAAAAAAAAACTACGAATGTGTCAAGTTTGGTTTGAAAGTTTTAAGTGATGTGATCATACTAATACACAAAATTGTACAGCTGAATCTTAAATGAGAAGCAAATCATCAAATTAGGGCTTGGTAGCAGGGAAAACCAATCAGCAAATAACAACTTACCCTTTGAACACTTTTTGTAAAAAAAAAAAAAAAAAAGATTCTATTTATTTATTTGAGAGAGAAACAGCACAAACGGGTGGCTGGGATAAGGGCAGAGGGAGAGGGCAGAGCAGACTCCCCACTGAGCAGGGACCCAAGGTGGGGCTTGATCCTAGGACCCCGGGATCACAACCTGAGCCAAAGGCAGACAGATGCTCAATCACTGAGCCACCCAGGTGCCCTGTAATTCACTTTTTAAAATGCAAAATAACTAAAATCACCATGGATATATACTTAGATATAGCTAGAAGGGTACTACTGCAGAGTTGCTTAAAATAGTAAAACTGGAAACCAACTAACTGTCTCAAAACAGGGGACCGGTTCAGTTGGGATGCAGCCATGTAATAGAAAACTATAAAAGCTGCTATGTAAGAGTATTTTGGTGATAAAGATGTCCATATTTGGATGAAAAAACAAGTTAGAAACAGTGTGTATGGAACAAACTTAGTTTTGTAAGTTAGTATTAGTATGATCCAGCAGTGCAACTTCAGGAAAGTTATTTCTCCAAATCAGTGTTCTTAATACACGTTAGCTCTCTTCATGATATGTTCTTACAGGGATGAAAAAGAATTTGAGGATATAACATTAAGTGATTTTCTAGGTGATTGCTGGTTTGTTTAATCTGCACTTTTAAACTTCCATAAGTAACATACTACTTATTATACGGGGAAAATGTAATAAACTGGAATATTCTCACACAGTGGTTATCTTCTTAAAAATCTACCATAGTGTTTTGCTCACAGTAAATAAATCTTGGTTTAGCTGAATTTACCACTCAAATTTCATTTAAACATGTTTGTTCTGGAGTTCATTTAAAATTATTTTAACTGGGGCACCAGGATGGCTCAGTTGGGTTAGGTGTCTGCCTTTGAATCAGGTCATGATCCCAGGGTCCTAGGATGGAGCCCCACATCGGGCTCCCTGCTCAGTGGGGAGTCTGCTTTGCCTTCTCCCCCCTGGCTGGTGCTCTCCCACTTGCTCATGTTTGCTTGTGCGCTTTCTCTCTGTCTTCCCCCTCCCTCCAATAAATAAAATCTTTTTTTTAAAAAAACAAACCTAAAAAAAATAAAAATAAAAATAAAAAAAATAAAAATAAAAAAACAAACCTATTTTAACTTAATAGCCTAACTTGTTTCTACTATTTTTATTGGGCAAAGCAAGGCATATTTGCATTGTTCAGCCTCATAAGAATTTATGAGCCCCAATTCAGGACTCATTGGAAAACCACTGGATCTTGTATTACCAGTAGGAGGTTTCCTCCCAATTCCCCATTCTCTCCTCCTTTTTGGTTCCTTCTTTCCCTGCTATCATCAAGGTGAAGGGTGCTCTCTGCTGGACTGGAAGCTTCAAGGACAGGTACAGAATCTCCTTCATGTTAGCATCACTAGTATCTAGTGTAATGGCTAGAATATAGTAGCTGCTCACTAAATGTTTAACAGCTGAAGGAAGTGAATAAATGTCTAATAGTTCAGGTTAGAGGCTTCAATTCCTCCGTAAGAGAACTAGGTAAAGATGGGTAGGCTACTCTCGTCCGAAATTGTCTAGACTTCTCAGTAATTGTCACCCCCTCAAAAACAAACAAAACAAAACAAAAAAACTCATTTGAAGGTATCACTTCTTTAAAAAAGAAAAAGTTCCCATTTGTATTCCATTGTCTATTTTCATAGATGTCAGATTATTTCTATTTTGCCCTATATTTTGTTTAAAGTCTCCCCTCACCAATTCCCAGAGTTTAAGTTACTTGCTCAAATATGGCAAGTAAGTTACCATGCAGAGAGCCTCAAGTCTCCTGGATTCCAAAGCCCAAGACCTTTCCACATCATATGGGGTTAAAAATTCCCTATGACCTTTGACCCTAAAAGCTGTTGCAGATATGGTTAAGAACAAATCTTTCCAAGAACACCTGAGCAAATACTTCCTATCCTTCCAAATAGTTCCTCAGGCTTATCCCGGGAGAAGAGAAACTGAGGCCAGGAGGCAGCAACCCAAAGGTGTCCAGTGTTTCCTTCCAGGTTCCTAAGTCAACCAGCTTTACTTAAAAATGAAAAGTAAAGAAGCCAAATTAAATATTAACTCCTAAAACAAGACTTCAACCAGAAGACTACTGTGAGGTAAGACAGGCGACAAACCAAGGAACGGACTATAAAAAGGAAATTCTGCACTGCTTATTTTAGAGGAAAAAAAAGGGTTATGGTTCGAGTTTACCATCAGTCCAATCTTCCTGCAAATTCTAGATTTGTCTTGTTTAGTGGTTGCTCTGACTCAGTTTAAACAGCGATCCCCAGTTCCAGTGAAATGGGGTGCCAACCAAAAACCCTTCAGGTATCCACAACGAAATGCTTAACATCCTGAAGATCCAAGAACTTGCCAAAGGATTTCCCAGGGTAAACCTCAGCCCACCAGGTGTATAGGCAGGAAACGTTGTGGACATTAATTGGCAATCACCCATGCCAGCTGTGGAACACACCACTGTACGTAAACAGTTACAATTTGTTGTGGTCTGCTTTGTGCCAGATATTGAGAGTAATGAGGGTTTATGCGGAGTGAAATAAGTCAATCGGAGAAGGACAAACATTCTATGGTCTCATTCATTCGGAGAGTATAAAAAATAGTGAAAGGGAATAAAGGGGAAAAGAGAAAAAATGAGTGGGAAATATCAGAAAGGGAGACAGAACATGAGAGACTCCGAACTCTGGGAAACGAACAAGGGGTGGTGGAAGGGGAGGTGGGTGGGGGGTTGGGGTGACTGGGTGATGGGCACTGAGGGGGGCACTTGACGGGATGAGCACTGGGTGTTATGCTATATGTTGGCAAATTGAACACCAAAAATAGATAGATAGATACATAGATACATAGATAGCCAGAAAGACCTGGCATCTCTAGTTATTGTCCCATTTTACTGAATCAGTGTTTAATGTGACTGAGAACCCACCGTTAATAGACGAGACTACGAGGGTCACCAAGGATTTGCAAAGTTTAAATTCAAAATCCACCCCCAACCTAGAGTCACTAAATAGTTAAATGTCCTTAAAATGTAGCACAGATGTCAAAAACGTTTTGAGGTCATATTAGAGCAAACGAGATGAAACCTAAGAATGAATGGCAAAGATTAAAAATCGAAATAAAAATTACAGAACACTTGAGTTGTTTCAAGAGGTGGCCACGGGTTACTGACGACAGTCCGGGTCCGGGAGGGGGAGGCAGGTGCATTGTCACCCGCCTGCGCGGGGAGGCCCAGCCTTCTCCCTTCCCTAAGCGGAGTGGCTCGGGGCTGCCGCGGCTTCAGGGTGTGCAGCCCAGGACTGGACTCTCGCTGTTCACACAGGGGCAGTAAGCGGCTCTCAGGAGAGAAAAAGACAGGCCCTCCCCCACCCCCCGAACCGCAGTCCTGCCCCCCGGACAACGTCCGGGTTAATCTGTGTCCTTCCAAGGCCAGGACCGAGTTACCCAAAACGGGTGCCAATGAATGAGAGGAAAGCTCGGAGCAAGAGGACTTAGCCGCACATCCAACCCCCCCAGGCAACCCCGAGTTAGGGCGCCCTGGGCGGGGGCCGGGCCCAGTAAGAGCCCCCTCCGCGCTCGCCATCCCCCTTTCCCTTCCCGCGCTGCGACCAACGCTCGGCTCACGGAGGCCAGTCTCCTC
Organism: Canis aureus; assembly: GCF_053574225.1. Lineage (NCBI taxonomy): Eukaryota > Metazoa > Chordata > Mammalia > Carnivora > Canidae > Canis > Canis aureus. The sequence continues at coordinate 20,073,746 of NC_135634.1, forward strand.
CCGGCCCGGAGCCCGCTGCCGCAGCCACCCCCGGCCGGGGCCGCTACAAGACTCGCGGTCCGGCTGAGCGCGCAGCGGCCCCGGGGAAGCCGTCTCCGGGGCCCTCCCGAGGCCGCTCGCAGAGGCGCTGCGCCCGGCGGGGCTCCGCGGCCAAGGACCGCCCCTGCGCGCCCAGGGCGGGCTCTCCCCGGCCACTCCGCCGGCGGCGCCGTGCGAGGCTCGGGGTTTCCCGGGGCCGGGGGCCCGCCCTCCCCGCCGGCCGCCCTCCGCTCCCGACGTCACTCATTCTCTCCCCGCCCCCGCACTCCCGACGTCACTCATTCGCTCCCCGCCCCCGCACTACCGACGTCACTCATTCGCTCCCGGCCCCCGCCCCCGCACTCCCGACGTCACTCATTCGCTCCCCGCCCTGCACTCCCGACGTCACTCATTCGCTCCCGGCCCCCGGCCCCGCACTCCCGACGTCACTCATTCGCTCCCCGCCCTGCGCTCCTGACGTCACTCATTCTCTCCCCGCCCCTGCGCTCTCGACGTCACTCATTCGCTCCCCGCCCTGCGCTCCTGACGTCACTCATTCTCTCCCCGCCCCTGGCCCTGCGCTCCTGACGTCACTCACTCGCTCCCCGCCCCTGCGCTCCCGACGTCACTCATTCGCTTCCCGCCCTGCGCTTCTGACGTCACTCATTCTCTCCCCGCCCCTGGCCCTGCGCTCCTGACGTCACTCATTCGCTCCCGCGCCTGGCCCTGCGCTCCTGACGTCACTCATTCGCTCCCCGCCCCTGGCCCTGCGCTCCTGACGTCACTCATTCGCTCCCGCCCCTGGCCCTGCGCTCCTGACGTCACTCATTCGCTCCCCGCCCCTGGCCCTGCGCTCCCGACGTCACTCATTCGCTCCCCGCCCTCCGCCCTGCGCTCCTGACGTCACTCATTCGCTCACAGCCTCGCCCGCCCACTGCGTTTCCCAACCGTGACTCACCCGCCCGGGTGGCAGCAGCGCCGGCTCCCGCCCCTGCGGCTGTCCCCGCGGCGCTGAGCCGAGCGCTCCACAAACCCGTGCGACTTCCGAAGAAGAAATCCCCAGCCGACCCGCCCCCCTCTCGGTAAAGGTGCGGGAGAGGAGGGGCTTGCAGGCGGGCCTGGGATCCCGGGCTGAAGGCTCAGGGCCCGGAGCTTCCCTCCTGGAGCGGTGGCACAGACCAGTCTGGGCAAAGTTCTTCGGGTGCCACTCCCAGCAGCTTGTAAGGATGGGCCCGGGAAGGGATCCCCCCAACACACGCGCCTTGCCTTATTCAGGAACTGCTTCCTGATGTCCGTGTGAGTGGCCTTGGGGACACCAGCAGTTATTCGGTTATTCGAAGGGTGTTAGCCCAGGCCTAGGTCGCAGAGGTGGGTTTCCAAACCCCACAGGGTGGTCCGGCAGGGTAGGTCCCCTGGTGGCTTACTGTGGGTGTGAGCAGGAAGGCTGCTCCAAGTTAATGAGGCTAATAATACTTTCCCCTCGGCGACTACCTACCGTGTCATTCGTCCTGTTAATTGATTTGCTTCTCTTTAAGGACAAGCGACCATAACCAAATAAACAGGGAAAGCCTAGTTCTTTGCTCAAGTGAACATTGCACTCTTCCGCAGCTTTTGGAGCACGGGGCGCTGGGCATGTGGTTTCTTTGATGAGCTCAGCAGTTATGTTTTTAGAAGGGTGTTGCCTTCTTCAAAAATGGTCAAGGCTCTATGTTTCTTGGAGTTGCTATTCATACACCTGCTGGGCACCTTTCAAAGTAAAAAAGCTCAGTCTCAGATTCCACTAGGATGAATTAGAATGTGGCCAAAACTTGATTGAATTTAAATGATGAATATTTAATGTTCGTTTTCTACTTCTGGACAGGGTAATTATGTTTAGAATTTGCACTGGCTTGTGGGTGATTCCATATAATAAAACAAAAATAATCCAGAGGCATCTCTAGGTGCCTATTGCAGAAATCCTGTAGGTAACAACCCTTTATCTATGGTAATTAAAAACTACTGTAATGGAAAAATATGCAGGGCAGTACCAAAACACATAACTGTAAGAGGCCACTACAGATTTTCCCCCAAAAGAAGAGGCTCCTGAAATTAATCAAAGGTTGGGCATCACTGGTGAAAATTGCACTCACTTAAAGGTACAGAAAAGTAAGGGGTACCTGGGTGGCTCAGTCGGTTCAGCCTTCCAACTCTTGATTTCAGCTCAGGTCTAGGGGTTGGTGAGATGGAGCCCCTCCTCAGCTCAGTCCTTCTCAGGGAGTCTGCTTGATATTCTCTCTCTCTCTCTCTCTCTCTCTCTGCCAATCCCCTGTTCTTTTTTTCTCAAATAAATAAATAAATCTAAAAAAAAAAAAAAAAAGCTACAGAAAGGTAAGAACCTAGAAGAGAACACCAGCAATTGAAGTTTATTTTCCTTGGGTTTATTTTTCCTTTTCAGTAGGAGTTTGTTTCCAACTTTACAAAGCCCAGGCATTTTGCCCAGAAGACAGCAGCAAATAGTTTGGTTTGCTGGGATGCAAAGTAAATGGAAATTCAAACCAACATTTTTTTATAGAGAATCACAGACCTAATCAGAAGCTTGACTGTCCTGTCCATTGGTTGGTAACACAGAGGGACTGGATTCTAATGCATAGCCACAGGCACGTTTGGGTGAATAGCCTACTGACTCCCTATGTTATAATGTTCAAGTATTTGGACATCATGGAGATCAGCATAAATAAGGTTTGCTACAGTTCTCGAAAAATGATGTGTGGGCTTTTGGGCCTATGATGAAGTCAAAAAAGCTCAGAACAAAGCCTGACATCCTGCTGTCTTACTACATGATGTAAATCCTGCAGCTCCATCTGGGGAGGGCCCTGTCTGTATGGAAGTCTGTTTAATGGATAGTTCTGGATTTGTGGTTGTTAATGTGCCTCGGTTTAAATACTGTGAAATAAATAATTAGGTCATTTTATTATTCACTTAAATATCCTCTGGTAAATGTAATAGTATAATTGTGATTGAGTTGCATGAACTTTTTACATTTTATTCACTGTTAACATGTGAGAAAGCAAGTTATTCATCTTAATTTCTATATGTTATGAAAAATAGTAACTTGTCCTTCTTACAGAAAGAGGTGCTTTTTTTCTTTTTTAACTTTCTTTTTCCTTTTTAACTTTTTAAACTTTCTTATACAATGTATTACAGTTTCCTAAGTCCTTGTTTAGTCACCTTCTAAAAATTACAGTTGCTGAATGTTTTAAGGGAAAGAAAGGGCTGACCACTGTGTTCTTGTCAATTTTTTCGAAACCAGTGTATAGTATAAATACCATTGGATAGATATTTCTTTGTTATGAAACATACTGATTAAGTTAGGGAAACACTCGTAGTACTTATCTCCTCTTATAATAACTCCTACTTTAGACATAACCGAAATCACTGACTCAACAACAAAGTTTATTGAGTTCCTACTTTGTGGCCACGCTGAGTCTATCTAAGAGTCTGGCATGTCATATTCAATGAGATAAACAAATGAACAAACAAACAAACAAAAACAATAGTGAAGTGACTCCATGTTGTGGGATACTATGTAGACAATAAAAGGTTAAAATAATCCCATAGGTTCTGACTTTAGAAAGCTGTCCTTGTTGGGATGCCTGGGTGGTACGAAAGGTTAAGCATCTGACTCTTGGTTTTGGCTCAGGTCATGATCTCAGGGTTGTGAGAGGGAGCCCAGGGTTGGACTCTCTGCTCAGCACAGAGTCTGCTTAAGATTCTCTACCCCTGCCTCTGCCTCTTCCACTGGTGCACATGTTCTCTCTCTTTCTGAAATAAACAAATCTTAAAAAACAAACAAACAAGGACACCTGGTGGGCTCAGCGTTTAGGCATCTGCCTTTGGCTAAGGGCGTGATCCCCAAATTCCAGGATCGAGTCCCACATCAGGCTCCCTGAGAGGAGCCTGCTTCTCCCTCTGCCTATGTCTCTGCCTCTCTCTCTGTGTCTCTCATGAATAAATAAATAAAATCTTTAAAGAAATAAAAAAAACAAAACTGTCCTTGTTAGTGACAAATATAAACAGCGAAGGAAGCAGAGGGAAAATACACCTCCCCACACACACAGGCACCCACCTTTTTTGACAAACACCACTCCCATGAAAAAATCCAGAACCAAACTATGTTACCTATTAACAGTGAGATAAAGAAGGGCAGAGTGTGAAGGAAAAACTTGTATTTTTGGACTATTTTTCAATGAAAACCTGTATTTTTGAAATTAAAAATAGCAACACAAGCAACATTAGAACTTAAGAAGACAGTACTATGAGTTCATGACATAGGAGGTTTATAGTCTCATTGGAGAGACAATGATAGCTGGAACAACTAGAGAATAAGGCTGTTCATCTTCTGGATTTGGAATTTCAATGCTCATTTTTGCCAGGCCCACCCAAAGACCAAACACCTACAATTATTGAGTACTTATTATATGCTAGGGACTATGCAAATTGCTTTAGCTGTATTATCTCATTTAATCCTTTCAGCAATGATCTGAGGTAGGTACTCAAAATACCCTTCTCTTCAAAGGCAGTAACCAAAGATAAGAGAGATGATTATCTTCCTAAGATCACATGGAAGTAAGTAGTACCACTAGGGCATAAAACCAGTACTTCTATGATATGGTCTCATTCATTTGGGGAATATAAATAATAGTGAAAGGGAATAGAGGGGAAGGGAGAAGAAATGGGTAGGAAATATCAGAAAGGGAGACAGAACATGGAAGACTCCTAACTCTGAGAAACAAACTAGGGGTGGTGGAAGGGGAGGGGGGGGCACTTGACGGGATGAGCACTGGGTGTTATTTGGTATGTTGGCAAATTGGACACCAATAAAAAATAAATTTATTATTAAAAAAATAAAAATAAAACCAGTACTTCTGTCTTCAAAGTGCGTACTGTTTTTGTTTGTTTGTTTATTTGAGAGAGAGAGCATATGGGCACATGCATGGGGAGGGAGGCCAGAGGAGACGGAGAAGCAAACTCCCTGATGAGCACAGAGAGCCTGATGCGGGGCTCCATCCTGGGATTCTGAGACCATGACCTGAGTGGAACTGGAGATAGAAATTTTAGAATAGTCAGCATGGGAAGGATAATAAGGAAGCCACAGGGAAAAAATGAGATGGCCTGGAAATAGTATCCAGAATAAGAAGAGAAGAGGTCCAAGAGAGGGCCCAACATTAGAGGGTTGGTAAAGGAGAACACTACATATGGGCCTGAAAACACTTAACTAGGAAGAAAATAGAGTGTAGTGTTAAGGAAACTGAGGAAAAGGCTATTTGAGAAACATGGAATGGCCATCTACATTAAAATTCTCCTGAGAGAGCACATAAAGACAAAGTCCATGGAGTTGATGACATGAAGGTCTCTGTTGGCCTTACTCTGGGTGGGGAGTGGAAGGGGGTGAAATCTTACTGAGTAGAAGTGAGGGAGAGCTGGAGCCGGCAGGGGGCCAGCTGGAGTTGAACTGACCCTGGCTTTCTGCAGAAGAGAAGGAACAGCTCCTCTACCACAGGAGGGAAAAGGGGAAAAAGTAGCATGGGAATCATGTTTGTAGACTGCTTCTAGGAAGTTGAAATCTTTGCTCTCCATGCTTCCATCTTACTGTGAGTTCAGAGGTGTGTATTAGTTTTCAATTGCTGCTGTAACAAATCACAAACTTACTAGCTTGAAATAACACAAGGTATTAGCTCACAATTCTGCGGGTCAGTAGTCTTCCAGATTCTGCTGGTTTCTCAGCTCCAGGTTTCATGAGGACTGAAATCAAGGTGTCGACAAGCTGGGCTCTTACCAGTAGGCTCTGACAAGCTTCCAGACTGAACAGAATCTAGTTCCCTCTCACTGCAGAATCGAAGTCTCCGTGTTGCTCTGCTGGCTGTCAGCTGGGAGCCACTCTTGACAGCCAGAGGCATGTCCCAGAGCCAGCAACAGAGTGTGGAACCCTTCTCACACTTGGAATCATTCTGACTTCTTGCTCTGCTGCATCTCTTTGCCTTAGCTGGAGAAAGTTAGCTGTTTTTAAAAGACTTGTGTGACCACATTGGGCCCGCCTGGATAATGCAAGCTACTATTTCTATAGTAAAACCCATAATGTTAATCACGTCTCTAAAGTCCCTTTTGCCATGTGACCTAACGCATTCACAGGTTCCAGGAATTAGGGTGTGGACATCTCTGGGGGCCCATTCTGCCGACCACAAGGCAACACTGTCAACTGAGAATAAGTGGGAGCAGTGGGTGGTTTTAGAAAGAATGAAAAGTTTAAAGTAGCCACACTGGAGAGTAAGAACATGAACTGACTAGGAGCACCTGGGTGGCTCAGCCTGTTAAGCATCTGCTTTCGGCTCAGGTCATGATCCTGGAGTCCTGGGATCAAGCCCCACCTCCGGCTCCCTGCTCAGCAGAGGAATCTGCTTCTCTCTCTCCCTCTGCCCCTCCCGCTGCTCCTTCTCTCTCTCACTTTCTCTCCAATAAATAAATAAAATCTTTTTTAAAAATAACATTAACTAGAGAAAACATAAATTTGGCAGGTGGTACTGAAGACTGTATAGATGGTACAGGGCCATAGTGGTGCACGAGTGTCCTTCTCTAGCAGCACTCAAACACCAGGGCACGGGCAGAGAGAATGGAGGTGGTAGATGGGATAGACAGACAGGAAGGGAGGGAGTCGTAGGACAGTGTCCATGAAGCAATGGATTAGGGAATAAAAGATGGTCAGGGAGAAAAGCAAAAGGAGGAGGGGGCTAAGGGATAAGGGAAAAGTAAAGATCCTGGAGACATTGCAGAAATGGGAACCGGGGTAAGAGAGAGAGAAGAATTTGGAAGCACAGGAGATTGGGTGGTGAGATTTATGAACTATTATCTGAGCAGTATAGGCAATGGCAGGGCCTGAAATGTGACTGTGAGTGAGAGGATGAGGTGGAGGGAAGGAGAAGAGAAGTTGTTCAGGGCACTAGAAGAGCAATTGTCATAGATGCTGAAGTTACCCAGAACAAGGGCCAAACAAGGGGCAGAAAAGACAACAGTAAATCAGGTGCCAAACAATTAATAATAAGTTGGAATGAGGAAAGGAAGGAGATAGTATAGAAGATGTGAATGCCTCAAATGAGCAGGGCACTTTACAAAAGCCTGGCATAATCTCAGTCGAGAAGTATCTCTAGAAATCAAAGACCCCTACTTTTCAACTTCAAGGTACATCGAGTGTGGGAGGATAATTGGATATCCTTGACAGGCTGCAGAGAAAGCATGTCCCCAGATTGCAGTTAAGGTCAAATAAACAAGGAATATTTAGAGACACAATTGAGTAGATCAGAGAATTTGTGATCATAAAGTAGGAATTTCAAGTAGGAGAAGGGTTTAGGGAGCCATGGGTAGATTCAGGAAGTCAGGGAAAATCACAGAGTATTATAGAAATAAGTATATGGAAACATGTATGAAGGTGGAATAGGCAGGTAGTAGGGTGGGGGAGATTTTCTCCCTAAACTCACCCCCTACCTTTTCTGGAGCTGACAGCTTGCTCTTTTCCCAAAGCCAGGGCAGTAAAAGGTAGTCTTGTGTAATATAACTAAAGGCTGAAGAGAAGACATACTAATTTAGCATAATAGGGTTCAGGAGGTATATCAAGAGGCGATTAATCACAGTGCAAATGATCTCATTTATTATTGGCTGTGCCATTCATAGGCCAAAGTACTATGGGAATCCCTCTTCCTCTCCTTTTCTCCCTTAGGATCCAAAATCCACTCACTGGCCCTTAACTACATGCACTTAGATATGCTTGACAATGAGTGACAAATAATGACAATGTTTTGCAAATAGGCAGGAGAAAATTGATTTAAAATTCTGAGTAGCACCCCTTGGGGAAAAGAGAGAAATATCCAGTAGGGGTGGAGGTTGGCGGGGTGGGCATGCTTTTACTGGTCAAGATAGGAAGCCATGGAGTCAATTAGGATAGTGCACAGCTGTGGAAGGAGCAGGTGTGGAAAGGGAATAAACTGGGCTGCAGAAAACAGTACCAAGTCTTCTCCCAGTACTATTAGGGAGAATCCCGAAATATGGTACTTGAACCAGTAGTAAGGGCAGGTCTAACCTCTGGGGTCTGGGCTAATGTGGAGATTGCTTTGTTTTTACTGTGTGACACTCACTTCTATCATAAAAGGGTAAGTGTTGGGACTACATGAGAAATGGCAACAATAGTTCTGAGAGTCTCCTGGAGGGTAGTGGGAACAAGTGCCTTAGAAAAATACAGCAGCAGCAGCAGCAGCAGCATAAAAGTGATGACAGTGCTTTGATTCTCATAAGAATTACCATCATTTGAAGCCCACTCATGACTTAATTCATCTTCAGGGGAGGGATTCCAGACATCATTTTAAGTAAGCTCCTGGAACGATTCTTATTTTATTTTATTTTATTTTATTTTATTTATTTATTTGAGAAAGAGCGAGCACAAGCCAGGGGGAGAGAGAGAGGGAGAAGCAGGCTTCCCACGGAGCAGGAAGCCCTATGTGGGGCTGTCAATCCCAGGGCCCTGTGATCATGACCTGAGCAGAAGGCAGACACTTAACCCACTGAGCCACCCAGGTACCCACCTTAGATAATTCTAATGTTGAGGAAAAAAAAATTGGACAATTCCAGCCCAAGGCAATGATTCTCTACGTTGAGCAAACTGCACTGTTCCTAAAGAAATACTAATTTTCAGTCTGGCATCATGCCACCTTGGAAGGGGCTATCAGAATCACAAAGCAGTCTGGAGTTAGGAAAGAGGCAGATGGAGAAGGGAGGGTGGAGAGGATGTCAGCTTTAACCAGCTTTCCCAGGGACACTGAGGCTCCTTTTCAATAGGGAGATTCATCCCCCCCACCCCCAATTCTACTCCCAACCTCCTTCCCTGTGTGAGTCATTGTCCAGACTAGTCTGCAGGAAGAAAATTTATTAAGCTTAATAGTTATATTCTAATGTTTAGAGTGTTCTGTGACTATAATTCTTGTGAGTCAGTCTCTAGTAGGTCAGTCACCTTGCATTCTAGCAAAGTTGAATTTTAAGCCAACCAAACTAAAGATCAGACTTCACAGGCTGGTGCCCATACCAGGAAAGTGACCCCTTCCCTGTAGGACACATCTAGACAGCCTGCTCACCTCCCAGGCCACATGCACTTTCTCCATTGGCTGCCTCTCCAGTCATTCCTCCTGGTTCTAGTCCAGTTAGAGTGTGCACACACACGCACATCCTCCTCCACACAGTTTTTTAGGGCACTATATATGATCATATCATCTTACCCCAACTTGTCCTTCTTAAAAGGAGTGGGACTTGAATTGCAAACTAAAACATATATTTTTTTTCTAATTTAAAATGTGAAGTTGCTATAGGACATGCTAACTTTATGCAGATCTGACTTTCCAGCTGTAAGTTCAGACTAAAATGTCTAATGTGAAAGGTACAAAGTACACCTGTTTATCCAAGCCCTTTCTACAATAAAGGGAGGTAATAACTGTGTAGTATTGTGCTTTTTACATGACAGTATCCAGCCAACAACCTTAATTATGTAATAACTACTAAAACAACCATGTGTATATCCTATAAAACTTTCTAGTAACTATAGTCAGGGATAAAGAGACATGGAAAGTGTATAATAACAGATGAAAATCTTTGACTTCTCAGTTTTCAATTCTTCTGATCTTTGGTTTGTTTTCAGGCAGTGGCCACTAAAGACTTTATCATATGTACAATTTATGATTTTGACATGAAATGACATCTGTTTTTATACTAATATTGTCACTGAAAAGAAGCCAGACTACTTTCATATATCACTAACTCATTTATTATATCTTTATAACATTTTCTTAAATTCTGATGGCTCCTTAGTCTACAGTCAATATTTAATCCGAATCCTATAAGATTCAGAAGAAAGTAATTGCCTATAATAATTTTAAAAAACATTTCCTATTTTCTTTTGTGTTTTTAAAATCCATTGTTTTCTGCTTAATTTCTTAGTATTATATCACCCACTCCTACCCCTAACTTGGCACTCTCTCCTGCATTTACCCTTTCTTACCTAGTTCTCATAAATTAACCTTGTCCTTCTTTTAATCATCTATTCCTTGGTCTGGCAGTTTCACTCATTATATCTACTTTTATTCTGATAAAGTTTGAAGGAAAAATTTATCTTATTGATTATATGTATTCTAGGTTTCTCCACTTAGCCACCTGTTGCTACTCAATAAATACATTTGATTAATTGTACTTTTCATCTATTTTGAGTCCATCTATCCCATAAACATTTATCAAGTACCTACTATATGCTGAGTTTTATAAGGGAGACCAAAGGTGTAGCATATATCCATGGTTTCAAAGTGTTCTCAACACAGGAGCACCTGGGTGACTCAGTAGCTTGAGGGTCAGACTTTTGATTTAAGCTCAGGGTGGTGAGGTCAGCACCTCGTGGGGCTCCTTGTTCAGTTTGCTGGTCTGCTGGAGATTGTCCCCCACCCCCATGCTTGTGTGCTCCCTAAATCAAGCAATCAATCAATCTTCAAAGTGTTCTCAATATAGTTGGGAAAATAAAATGAACACACTAGAATCACATTCATCAGAATATGAGCATATTTCACCCAGAAGTAACTTAACAGTTAATGTATTTATTTCACATTTGTTTTCAAAGGTTTTTGCCCCACCTCATGGACTGCATGACAACCTGCTTAGAACCCACTTTAATTGGGTGACTACCAGTGCCAACCACTTCTGGCTCCTGGTTTCCCCCATCCCTTCATCTCAAGGATAACACCTTTTGCAACATGCTAGTTAAAGTTGTATATACTAAACCAATAGAAAACATTAAGAGGAAAACAGAATAATAGTAGTAATTATATTCACCAAAATGCTGCACCATAGGCATATGACTATACATGTACTCAGTATAGTCATGGTCTTGGCAAGAAAAGAGATTAACTACCCAAAGAGATTAACTAAAGAGTCTAATGAAGGTACTATTTATAAAGGATGTAGTCAGAGAGGCCAGTACAAAGATGAAACAAGAAATGATGAAGCACCCAGGGATACTGAAATCATTATCACCTTTGGGCCTGGAAAAGAAGGGAGAAAGATGTCTCCAGTGCCAGTAAGACCTAGCATCATAAAAAGGGGCTGCTAGATAGAAGCTGTGGCCTCAGGTGGAGGAATGTAGTGATTCAGAGTGCAGAGACCGAGATGAACAGTGATCCTGACCTTTCTCCTCTGGCCCTTTGATTTCCTGCTGGTGACTGACCTGGAGGGAGGAAGGCCAGATGGGTACAGTCAGTAAAGTTCAGAGTCCAAGGCCACAGAACAGGGCTGAGAAGGGTGAGAATGGATCTGGAAAGGCAAATGGAGAATAACCATCACTGCCCCCTACAGAGTTTTGGGAGTCCATGACAGGTTGGTTTATGACAAGGTTTTTCTAAGAGCATTGAACTCCATCCAGATCCCCAACTGGGAAAGCCCAGTTTGGAATAGGCATAGTAGGGCAAATTTAGAGAGACCAATGACCTCAGAGTTTAACTTAACCAATTAGTCTCCCAAACCCCTCCCCTACACCAACTACTATACAATTTAAATGTAGCCTAAATTGTAATGTTACATCTATTATTGCAGTGGGAACATGCTTTTTGGTCAGGTTTAACCTAATATTTATAATAAGGGACAACTAGGAGAAAAAGAAGCCACCATGAAGGCAAGGTAAGCAGTTATGTAGGGATGCTTCAGACAATCCCAAGTTAAACCACACATACAACAAAAAACATCCTGAGGTTTGTAACTCAAAGATTCCCTAAATGGCCTTTCCTCAGAAATCTGCAGATAACCCATACTCAGGATTTTAAGTAATTTGAATTAATTTGTGGAAACATTCTATGGGCACAGTGATACACAAAATGATTTCTTGTGTGTCACAATTTGCCAACTGTTTAGTCAAGCAAGACTCTGGGGCCCTTTGCCTGTCACAAATGACCTTCTCTTGGCCACATAATCTAACCATGGATTCCCAGGCTTTGTCTGTTGTTACCAGAGTTCTCTAACACAACTGGGCTTACATCAAGGAGACAGTGAAAGGAAAGCAGCTCTTCTCATTTCCACCTACTTCCTGGCCTCCGATTCCACATTATCTACATTAACTACAGAGAACAAACTGATGGTTACTATAAGGGAGGTGGGGGGGGGGGGGGGAATAAGTGAAATAGGTGATGGGGATTAAGGAATGCACGCATGATGAGCACTAGGTGAAGTATGGAATGTTGAATCACTATAGCGTACATTTGGAACACTTACTGCATTACAAGTTAATTAGAATTTAAATACTTTTTAAAAATGGTCTAATTCAACATTCCAAAAAAGAAAAAGGAAAAAAGAAGAAGAAAAAGAAAAAGGAAAGAAAGAGAGAAATCTCAATAGGCAATGGAGGAACCACACACTCTTGGAGGAGTTATTATTTATCCCATCTCCCCAAAAATTGAATCTACCATTTAATTCCTATTTTGCCTGAATTGCAGTGCACACAGCACTTCATTAGAAGGAGTGGAGGCACAGTAGCCTGGTTCTCAAGCCATGTACCAGGAGCCAGCCTTGGGAGTAAGGGGAGGCTAAGCAAGTAACTCTGAGGTCATCTGCAGATGGCTGCAGATGAGGGTAACTTCTGAACACTATTTTCCTTCTGGTTCTTATATTTAAAGCAAAGCCTAAACCTCTGCCCCAGAGTGCCCCACCTAGCCACCGTCAGCCAGGAAGAGGTGAGATCTGTATGCTAAGGTAGAGCCTCTACAGCCAAAAAAGGCAAGCGTTCTGGAGAGACAGCTTGAAGGACCTTTGGAATAGTTCTAGGAGACAGATCTCATAGCACTGCCAAGAACCTTTTAGGGTCATTGGTGATGACTTTCCACTGTTATCTGGAAAACCTTTTGCAAAAATCCCCTTTCTAAATGATACATGTTTCCTTGGAGTCCTTTTGCTCTCAGTCTAATCTATTAGTTTCAGATCTGGTAAGGAAAAAGAAGAGTCCTGGTCTCCATTAAGAATTTCCTGAAGTTGGGGCAGCCTGGGTGGCTCAGCTGTTCGGCACCACCTTCAGCCTGAGGCCTGATCCTGGAGACCCGGGATCAAGGCTGGCGTCGGGCTCCCTGCATGAAGCCTGTCTCTCTCTCTCCCTCTGTCTCTCATGAATAAATAGATAGAATCTTAAAAAAAAAGAATTTCCTGAAATTGGTAGGAAGGGGAAAGATTTTTGTATTTGGGGGTTTTCCTCTGTAGTCTTTATTTTTCATTTCCCAAAATGCTTTCATACCCATTCAAATTTAGTAAGGCATCTATGATAAATGCCCTTAGTCATCAGTTTGGTATGTGCTCCCTCAAATATTTAGCATTGCCAACCTCAGAAGGAGTTTTAATTAAACAAATTTCTTTTTTTAATTCCCAACCATGAAGCCAGGAAAGATGTACAAATCCTAACAAAATCCTATCAAAGAATGATCACAAAGTGGTATCTTCACAAGCAATGTCATAAAAATAACCATTTGTTCAGTTATAAACATAGTTACATTACCTGATCCTTTTCTGCATTATCTTTTTCCCAAAATATTTTTTAATTAGTGATTTTATGTATGTCCACAAATATAGCCCTGGGTAGAGAACAGAAAGAATATTCCCTTAAACAGAAAGAAAATAAGTATGGAGGAGACCCTCCCTTACAAAAAGGAGACTGTTCTTACTTTCAATCCAAACAAATCCCCAATAGATTAATGACATTAAATAATTTATAAATGTTCAGACACTTTTCAAAATTCAAGCAAAATAACAAAGCTGATGTTAGACCAGTTTTTAACAACTATGTGTAAAAAGACTTTCATTGAAATAAACTAAAGAAATAAATGTTTCTCTTAACTTAAATTCAGCATTTCTAAGTCCACACAGGAACGTAGATTAGGAAATCATGTCATGCCTTAGATTCTTTATCAGATAAATCTATCTTCTATTATCAGAAAAAGGATAAGGTACTAAATTCCATATAATTATCTTAGAATTTCTAATGTGAAATATGTAAAATAAAAATTCATTTACAAGCAAACATAAGAAAGAAAAGCAGGAGAAAAAAGCTCCCAGGAGACAAACATACATCAAGTTAAGGAAAGCAAAACAATGTAAAAAAACTTAGGTAAAATATATAGAAACTACCTGTAACAGTCCAGGTAGCTCTACTGGAATCCTCTTTTCACTGGGTAGTTTGAGTTACAGTGATTTTTGAAGAGATTGATTCTATTATTCCCCCATAAAACTGTTCACAATTCTGATTCTTTTTCACAAAATCAAGAATGTGTGGGTCTCTAGATTTTTCTGAAATAGAAAGACTTAAAATATAAAGAGTACTTAAAACTATTACTATATATGGATATAATGTTCTCTCTACCCCACACCAAATCATCATGCATTCTTCTTCTTCTTATTGTTGTTGTATTATTATTTTAACTCTAAAACGGTAATTTAGTCTACCTTTGCTAATGAAGTCAAATTTTAATATGCTAAAAATATAATTATCTAAGGGAGAGGTCTGCTATGCTAAAGTCCTACTCCAAGAATACCTGGACATGCAAGTTTGCTGAGCTGAAGGAAAAGACAGATCATCGTTCTGAAAAAAAGCTGGAAGATGGTCCCAAGTTCTTGAAATCTGGTGATACTGCCATCACTGATCTGGTTCCTGGCAAGCTTATGTGTGTTGACAGCTTCTCTATCCTCCTCTGGGTCATTTTGCTGTTCCTGACATGAGACAGACGGTTGCTGTGGGTGTCATCAAAGCAGTGGACAAAAAGGCAGCTAGAAATGGCAAGGTCATCAAGTCTGTCCAGAAAGTTCAGAAGGCTACATGAATGTTATCCCCAAATCAACCACCCCAGTCTCATCCTTCGTGGAAGAACAGTCTCAGAATTGTTTGTGTCAATTGGCCATTTAAGTTTAATAGTAAAAGACTTGATTAATGGTAACAATGCATTGTAAAACCTTTAGAAGGAAAAAAATGTTCTGTGGACCATTTGTGTATTTTTCTGTGTGTGGCAGTTTTGATTTTTTAAAAAGATTTTATTTATTCATGAGAGACAGAGAGAGGCAGAGTCACAAGCAGAGGAGGAAGCCAGCTCCATGCAGGGAGCCCAACACAGGACTCGATCCTGGGACTCCAGGATCATGCCCTGAGCCAAAGGCAGACGCTCAACCGCTGAGTCACCCAAGCATCCCATGTGTGTGGCAGTTTTATTGGTTTTTAAAATCAGCACTTTTTAATGGAAACAACTTGACCAAAAAATCCGTCACAGAATTTTGAGATCCACTAAAACAAAGTTTAATGAGGGGGGAAAAAATCTGGACATTACCTCTATCATTTGGCAGAAGAGGCAGGTAGGGACAGAATCAAATAATTTATCCATTTAGAACACAGATCAACAAAGACTCACAAGGCCAGATCTCAAAAACACTTATTAAGGGAGCAGAGGATTCCCCCTCTTTGGCTTCCCAGCTAAGCAAGTTTTAAACATTTCTAAAGGTGACATCTTAAATGGTTATATAAGTACCCACATCATGGTCCCAATTTTGTCTCTTGGCTTGCAAAGCCTAAAATATTAAAACTAACCTTGCCCTCAGAAAAAGTTTGTCAACTCTTGATCTAGAATATTCTATCAGCATTTTCGAAAGGAAAAACCACTACTCTGGACACAGCCAAAGTTAGGAGCTTACAGCTAAGAGAAGGTACTGGCAATTTTCTTTCACTATGTAGCAATTCAAAAGGCACAAAAAATTCCAGCAGGTAAGATGAAATTCACTCTAGACCTAAGGAACACTTTTTACAAACAAAGGATACAGATGAGCTAGAGTTGTTTTTTTTCTGTACCTGTATGTATAACGACCAAAAATCAAACCGTTTTGAAAACACACCATACAAAATCTTGATAGCTAGTTACATAAGTAGGCTATTTATATATTCAATTGGCATGCTTACTCATATATTTCTAGATTTTTCTGAAAAGAAATTATATCAGCCCCGAGAAAGGTGGGAATAAACATGGGGTTGGGGAAAGACACACTAAGGATAAAGAATAAACTAATAAAAGATTCCCTAATCTATTTTCTGAGGCCACATTTTTAATGGCTTCATGGGGTTCTCTTTTCACATGTGAGTCCCTCCTAATATTTGAGTTTCTGTGGGCACAATTACGTTGATATTTATCAGCACCCAATCAGCTGGACAATCATGTAGCATGAAAAGAGTGGATACGTCTAGGAAGACTAGGGTTGTATCAGCATACATACTCCTGGTAATAGGCAGGCTCCTAAAAGCATAAATTATCTTTCCTGCTTATAACAATATCTGATATTTTTAGTGGAAATACCATGTATGTGTACTTCTTAATGAGATGAATACCTATTTGAAATAATAGATAGATCTTCATGCATACGTACACATACACACCAGGCAATACAGTGTGATTTTTTTCAGATCATATACTTTCTAAAGTACTGCTCCTATTATATATATTTTAATCTCATTCAAAATATAGTTTTTATTTGTAATATAATACTTTTCACTGTTCAATGAAGAGCTGGAAGGCAATTCATATAAGCTCAATTTTATTATGGTCACAGAACTTACCATCAAAATGACACAGTCATAGTCATTGTCACAGTCATTACTAAGGGGTCTGTGAGCAAACCAGTTCAAAAGTTTATCACATATTTCTTTTGTATAACCACTAAAGTAAAAACTGGATCATCACAAAAGATGTATATATGTATAAAATACATAGATATATTATTATTAACTCTAACCTATTTCTCCAACAGTCCCATTAATATTAAGTGTTTATGAAACCATAAATTTTTATTTTAAGTTTAAGACTACACGGACTTTTACCTGGTAATGTTCATATCATATTGATATATTACATATTATATTCACTTCTCCTATTCAAGGGAGAAAGAGGTTAGGGAAACCCAAATCAGTCATTTTCCTAACCACTGCATTTATTTTTAATATGAATATAAAAGTAAGGATCATCAGGCAGAAAATAATGATTAGACAGAAAAATCAACAATAAAAATAAAGAGAAGCAAAATAAACAGACTGAAAAAATACCTACTTTGCAAGAGATGATTTAGAAGTCAGAAAAGAACTATAAAAAATCCTAACTAGTGTTCTCATAGAGAATCAAAAATATGCTGAATTTATGAACAGATTACTGCTATTGAAAAGAAAAAAATCAAGAACAAGAAGGTACTCTTGAAAATTAAAAGTATGACTGCAGGTATAAAATAGTTTGGTAAACAACAAAATTGAGTCCCTAGTTGGTAAGCTTTTTTTTTTTTTTTTGAGCTTTTATATTTGAGTTTATTCTTCATTTAACTTTTAAAACACTACTATAGTTGAATATTAAAACAAAAACAATAGCAAGTAGTGAGCTATGATTATAGTCCTTCACTCATCCACTACTGCATATAAAATGCCAGCAGCAGTGTTATTCACCGGCCCCATTAAGAAGTCTGACACTGAACACCACCCCTAGGATGATGTTCATCATCCTCATATGCTTCCCCATTGTAATGGCGCCGTCTCTCCTGATTGGGATCAAAGTCCACAAGTTCTACCTGGTCCATTTCATCAGTCTCTTCTACTTCCTTCCTCTCAGGTAGGAGTTTTTCCAGCAAAGAAAGTTTATCAGGAGAGAGAAAGCCGTTCTCGGGGAAGTTTACCTTAAATTCGATGATTAGGCGACCCTTCTCATATGGTCTACGATAAATTGGCATGCCTTCATTTAGCACACACTTGATATCCCCATGCTTGACAATCTGACCTGGATGAGAGGTGATGACGATGGTTCGGTTGTCAAGAGTAGATATTGGCTTTTGAAAGCCACACAGGGCTTCAACCAGCTGTATATCCATACACATGAAAAGATCTTCTCCTCGTCGAGTAAAAACAGCATGGTCCTTCTGATCTAAAACAATGATAATATCTCCTGGTTCCAGTCCTGGTTCTTGGTCTCCCTCACCATGGAATGTTATCTTCTGGCCATCTTTCATGCCTTTGTCAATATGCACTTCTAGAATCTTCTTCTCTCGAACTATCTTCCTTCCGTTGCAGCTTTTACATCTATCTTTAGGACTGATCCGTTCCCCATGGCCCTGGCACTCCATGCACACAGATTGAATTTGCTGAACCATTCCAGGTCCTATCTGATGAATTCTTATTTGCATTCCAGTACCTCGGCAATTGGGACAACATTCGACTGCTCCTTTCTTACCACCTTGGCCTTCACATTTATCGCAAATCACATTCTTTTGCAGAGCTAGTTTTCTTGTTGCGCCATTATAGAGATCTTCTAAGGTTACTGAGAGCTGATGTACAACATTTTTACCTCTCCGTTCTCTCTGCATCCTGCCTCCTCCTCCAAAAAACATATCAAAGATGTCCATGGGGGAGCCAAAACCACCACCAGCTCCACCTTCTTTAATTGCCTGTTCTCCTCCTTTGTCATATAATTCCCTTTTCTTTGCATCAGAGAGCACTTCATAAGCTTGAGAAATCTGTTTAAACTTCTCTCCTTCATTTGGATTCTTATCAGGGTGGTACTTCAAGGCCAGTTTTCTGTAAGCCTTTTTCAATTCCTCCTGGGTGGCATTGGGTTTGACCCCCAAAACATCATAGTAAGTGGTTTCTTTCACCATTTTCTACAGCCGGTGAGAGGGCCGAAGCCGGTGTGGGGGAGCGGGAAGGGGCACGTTGCTGGGCGCAGCTCGGGCAGCCGCCGCTCCTCCGCGTCTCACCGAGCGTTCTGGAAAGTTCCCCTAGTTGGTAAGTTAAAAGAGAGTCCAGAAATATCCCAAAATACAGAGGAAAAAACAAAGATGTAGAAACAGGAAACATTCAGACATTTGAAAGATAGATTGAAGTCTATAATGCATTTAACAGGAAATAACTGCGATACCAAAATTAATGATAAAAATAATCAAAAATATAATATGAGAAAATGTAATTTTCAAAGACTGACCCAGTGCTAAAGAAAGATATGCATCCCTGGGTTTTAAAGATTCTTCAAAAACAAAGCAAATTTGATATATAAAAAAAAAAGAAACCCACACCTAGACTCATCCTGGTAGAATTTCAAAGCACCAAGGATAAAAATCTGCCAGACATTTTAGCTACAGTGGGATGAAAATGAAAAGCAGTGTTCCATGAGGCAAATGAAAGCATGAGCTCTGAAGCCAGGATGCATGAGCTGAACTGAATTCTTAATTCTCCATCTAATAAGTTATGTGAACTGAGGCAAGTTTGCTTATTCTCTCTATTTGCTTCAGTTCCCTCATCTGCAAGTTTGGAATAATATTACTATCTTAGAGTAACTGTCCAGATAAAATGTGTTAATACATAAATTGCTTACAGAGTACCTGGCCAGAGTTTGAACTGATTTAAGTAAGCTCTTCTATCATCATCATCAACACTGAATGCTCTGACACATGACCAATGTCTTTCATGTTCTTTAATGCTTCTAAAAGTCTACCATAAGCAGTTTTAACGATAAAGGATACATTTTCTGCTATTTGGGTCTAATTACAAAACTTGACTCCATAATGAATATGGATTAGTTATAATGTTATAGATGTTTTTTACTGTTTTTTAGGTTTTATTTTTTAGGTTTTAGATTAAATATATAGGTAAATAACAATGAATTTAATTTATTCAGAGAATGCAATGTAAATATTTTACACACTGACAATATAAAGAGACCAATATAACTAACCAGTTTGGTAAATGCAAAAAAAAAAAAAAAATGGTGGAAAAAAGAAGTATGCTATTTCAATCTTTTTTTTTTTTACAACATGAAATCCAGAGATAGTATCCAAAGATGATATTAAAGACAGAATGTTTATATTCCCCCAAATTCATATGTTGAATCCCTAACCCCCACATGATGGCATTTGGAGATGGGGCTTATGGAGATCAGATGAGGTCATGAGGGTGGGGTTCTTATGATAGAATTAGTGGCCTTATAAGAAGAGACAGCAGAAAGTTCTCCTTCACCCCACACCCTGACCCCCATTCTACCTTCTGTGAGGACACAGTGAGAAGGTAGCCATCTACAAGCCAGGAAGAGAACTTTCAACAGAAACTGAATCAGCTGAAGCCTTGATATGGACCTTTTAGACTTATCAAGAGAAATACATTTCTGTTGTTTAAGCCACATGGTCTATGGTATTTGTTATGACAGCTCTAGTAAACTAAGACAAATGACAAACAAAAAAATAAGATTTAAAGAACCAAATATCTATCCCATGTTTCTCATACAAATTGTATCTCTGATTAAGCAAATAGTATGAGGGCCAGTATGTCTTTATAGAAATAACCCAGTTCAAAAAACCTATTAAGAAGGAATGAGGAAATTTTATTATCCTCATTTTGAAATGCTTAATGAATTAGTAGATTTAGATATTGAACCCCAGGTACTAATACCACTAAAATAGAGAAAGCACAACAACTGTCCCTGAGTGGAACAAAATTCCATCTATAAGAATCATTGAAAAAAATAAGTAATCCTGCCTCTACAGACAAGAACAAGAGAAAGAGAGACAGAAAGGGAAAGAGAAGAGAGGAAACCTACAGATTAAAATACACTTAGGAGACCTATCCACTAATTGCAATGTGAGAACTTTATTTAGATTCTAATTGAAGTGAAAAGATAAACTAGAAAAAAAAATCTTTTAAGTGTTGTGTTCACCAAAGTTCATGTTCCCCCTTTCACAGTTTAGAGCTGTTCTAAGAAGTTGCCATCTGGCCCCAAACTACATTTTCCAGACTCTTTTGCATCTGGAAGTGGCCATAAAATTAGTTTTTACTATAACAGAATGTAAGTAGAAATTATGGCAGGACTCCCTAAAAGCAGGTATGCCTTGTCTATTGTCATTTCCCTTCTAAAAAGCTAACTGCAGAGAATATTAAGACTTGGGAGGACAGTGGAACCACAATATGGAAAGAGTTGAGTCACTGAATCACCATTAAAGGCTGTCCACTAAGAGGAAACTCTGCTTTGAACTCTTAGAAGAGTAAGATATAAATTTCTAGTATGTTATGCCACCAAAATGTAGAGTTTCTAATTGTTACAGAAGTTAGTATTCCCTTAACTAATACAGAAATTGATGCGGAAGGGGAGGTGGGTGGGGGATGGGGTAACTGGGTGATGGGCACTGAGGAGGGCACTAGATGGGATGAGCACTGGGTGTTATACTATATGTTGGCAAAGTGAATTTAAATTTTAAAAATGTAAATAAAAAAATAAAATGAAATGAAAAAAAGAATTTCATCTTTATGAAGAACTTTAAATACTGGTTCTGTCCACTGTGAATATTTGTAACGCCGGTAATACTCCACAAAGAATTTAAATTGAGGGGAGAAATGCCCTTTATTTTTGCCATGACACCTATTCATGTTTGCATTTTGGGTTTCAACCCTAGCCTGGTTTTGCCTCTTAGTGTGCCAGGCACTTAATTCCATGATGATGTACACCTGCAGAATATGTTAGGGTTAAGGTGGGGGTGAGGGCCCCACTAGTAGAGTTGGGTAGTAAATGGAAAGAATTGGAAGCCAGCAGTTTTATCTTCAAAGAAAAGGTAACTTGTCCACAATGGTAAGAGCCCCAAAAAAGGTTTCTTCTCAGAAGCCTAAAGATCAAGTTATTTTGAAAAGGAGATGAAGAATGTCTGGGTGGTTCAGTTGGTTAAGCGTCTTTCTTCCACTTAAATTATGATCCCAAGGCCTTGGGATGGAGCTCACCTGGGGGTGTCTGCTCAGCAAAGGAGCCTGCTTCTCCCTCCATCTCTGCCTGCCACCCTGCTGCTTGTGTTCTCTCTTCTACTCTCTCTGTCAAATAAATAAAATCTTTAAAAAAAATAAAAGGAGGTTGAAGCATTGATCACTTCTGTTATGTTTTGGGTTTTTTGATTGAAATAGTTGTCAGTGATGGTGATATTGAGAAAACAAAAGAATCTGAAAATTGACCAGTGATTAAGTCATGAGTTCATCTTATATCACTTCACTAGTACATTGTGCTTACTGGGCTTATATTTCATAGGAATACATTTGCTAGTAGTAGAAAATTAGGCTTTTCTACTACTAGCAAAGCACTTTTTGAGCTCTTTTGAATGCTAGGCAATATGGTAAGCCCTTACTATGTATTATTATCACATTTAATCATCACAAAATAACCATGAGGCACACACTATTATTGTTTCCATTTTATGGATGAGGCAAATAAAGTTTAGAGAGGTTAAGTTATAACCTCTCTATAGAGGTTAGATGTATGATCTAACCCCTGGTTAGATAGATGTATGATCCTATAGATCATGTATACATGTATGATCCTACCCCTGGTTAATGGTGACCAAGATTCTGAAATTTGGTATGACTCTAAATATCTTTGCTTAAGCACAATATTCTTGGTGTCTATTAAATTATCTCATAAAGTGCTTTAGGTGCTACAGTGTTAGCACTCTACCCCAAAGCACATGGGATAATTTTGTTTTCTTTTCATTCTGATTCTTCACTATTCCTGAAATCAGCCCCACAAGTTCTTAATGTAAAGGATAGTGTCTTGTTGTTTTGTCTTTTATGACACAGATTTATCAAGTGGGGATTCCATAAATGTTAACGCTGCTCTTTCTACTTTCCACTCCAAAATTTGTACAGAAGACACATAAACATTGAGAATTTTGGCCTTATTTAAATTTTCTTATTTTTATTGAAACTTTGAATGATTCATATACATGTGTTTCTTTTGCTCTGGATACATTTTAAAGAAAAAAACCCATGAAATTCAGTATAAAAACGGTGTAACCAATTCTACTCCTTAAATGTTTGACAACCTAGTATTGATATATACTTTTCTTTTCTTTTTTTTCCTGCTACCAATATGACCATTATTCTCATAGCTATTCTGACAATTTGCTTGCAAGACAAAATTAAGTCAAGATAGTTTAATATTTTTTAGAATTATAATCTCTGTAACATTTATTTGAAAAGTTCATTACTGAGGCACCTGGGTGGTTAAGTGTCTGACTTTTGATTTCAGCTCAGGTCATGACCTCAGGGTCATGAGATCAAGCTCTGCATTGGGCATGGAGCCTACTTAAGATTCTCTCCCTCTGTCTCCTTCTGCCCCTTCCCCCCTTTCTCTCTCTCTCAAAAAAAAAAATTCTATACCATTTATTTAGGTTTCAGTTGTATAATCATCAGTACAATATTTAATTTATAAATTATAAATACATATGGTATTAACAAATGTATGTACTGTATCTATGGAAGAGCAATTGCCTATAAATGTCATAAATAATTTGTTTAGGTTTTCTCTTACAGGAAGGCTCCTTGATTATGAAATGATACACTTGAGCAAAACTACAATCATAGTTACAGAAGTCAAATGAGCACACTGGGTCTGTGATATTTCTCCCACAGGCTTTTTCAACACCTGTTGATCAGTCAATCAGAGGAAACCTCAGAGGCTGAAGATATGCCAGCTCGCTGGAAATTCCTTCCCAAAATAGCAATAGCTGAGCAAATTGCTAGGCCAACAGAAGTAGAGCATGGACAGGCCTCAGGATTTTGTATGATAGAGCAACTGTCTTGAACGGTTGGCATTTTTTCAATGTTTAAATCCTTCTTTGGTCTAACAGCTGATTTCCTCCTTTGTCATATTCTTCCTTCCTTTCTGTTTTCCCAGGGAATAACAGCCACACCCTTCCACATTAGACTTTCTTTGGTAAGCAACTTCTGAAATTGTTATACAGCTGTCCCTAGTTGTCTGGCAGTGACCACTTTTCAAGTTTAATATTCCCACTAAATATCTCCATGAAGCATTTAAAATGTGAACTTTAAGAGAAACAGAAGACTGCCAGTTTTTATTTAGATCAAATAAAAGCCAGTTTTAAATAGCCAATTATTTTAGTAGCTTTGTCTTGCCCTTCTGATAGAGAAAAAATAAACAAATAAGTTCATACAGTTTAGTGAAGTCTTCATTAAAAAAAAAAAATCAAACCAACTCAATTTAAACCATTAAAATTTTCAGCCGTACAAAGGTTTGGTTTTTTTTTTTCGTACGAAGGTTCTTAAGTTTTTTTTTAAGTTATAGTCAAACTATAATAAACACTATTGGTTTTCTTTCATTTTCCCTTAGCATAATATAATGAGCATTTTCTATGTTAATGTAAACACTTTAGAAAAATCATTTTTCAAGGCCGCTTCAAAATTCCATGAATTTACTAAGCTGTCCCATAAATTGCATTTAAGTTACTTCAGTCTTCTGCTATTACAAATAGTGCAGAGTTGAATGTGTTTTTATGTAAGATTTTTCCTCTAGTTAGGATTATGTTCTCAAAGCAGATTTAGGACAGAATTGGTCAAAGGCTGTGACTTTTTTAAAAATTACAGTTGAAACTCAATGTTACGTTAGTTTCAGGTGTGCAATATAGTGATTCAACAAGTTTATAGGTTATGCTGTGCTCACCACAAGTGTAGCTACCATCTAAAGGCTATGACATTTAAAGTTAGCCAGATGAAGATGAATGTTCATAAATGCAGAATAGGTCCACTTATAAATGGATCTGATGATTTGCCAATCAGCAGGCAAAAGCTGATCAAGGTTAGAAGAAACCTTATTTAAGACATTTAAAAACAATGAAGTTTATTTTTAATCCTCTGAATTAAGACATACGGAATTCAAAACTTCTTTAATTAGTTATACTCTATTTTATATGCAAAGGACTTCAAAAAGTTTTACTATGTAGTAGATTTATCAATCAAGAAAGGATTTTATTTTTTTAAAATTTTTATTTATTTATGATAGTCAGAGAGAGAGAGAGGCAGAGACACAGGCAGAGGGAGAAGCAGGCTCCATGCACCGGGAGCCCGACGTGGGACTCGATCCCAGATCTCCAGGATCGCGCCTTGGGCCAAAGGCAGTCGCCAAACCGCTGTGCCACCCAGGGATCCCAAGAAAGGATTTTAAAAGATTAAAATAACTTTAAGCTCATTATATGGTTAATTTTTTAATGGTAAATGTAATGCAAGTACATACAAATTTGAAATCCAAAAATAAAAAGATAATTGAAGGTTTCCTTTAATTTTACTTTCCAGATACAATAACTAATATACAATGTGCTTGTCTCCTTAATACTATATTTAGGATATCTTATCCATATCACTTCTTATTATACTATATTGGAAAGTACATTTTAAAAATTATTATTAATAAGGAAAAACATAAGGAGTAAAACTGTAATGGTCAAGATTATCCGGTGCCATTTTTTCCCACTGATGCCATTTTTAAAAGTAACAATACATGTATATTGGAGTAAAGTCTCCCACCCAACCCTATTCACCATCCCAGTCAGAGTGCATTTACTCTCCCAGATTAAACACTGTTACCTTGCAGGAAAACTTTAAAATTGTCCATTCATATACCAAGACTGCAAAAGAAATTGTAGACACAGACATATAGATATAATTATACATAGATACATATGATGATGATGCCACAAATATGTATACTGTTTTTACCCTAATTATCTATCTCTACTATAGTCTCATAACTGCACACTTATTTATTCATTCCACATTCTTTTTTTTCCAATTTGTGTGAGACTGAACAACTTTTATTTTGCTGAATGAAGTGAAATAGGAATCCAGTTCCTTTAACCATAATAAGGAGCAGATCTTTGGAATTAAACAAGGTCAAGAAATAGACGTGTATTTATTTAATATGTGCTCCCATTTCAATGTAGTGTTCTTTCTATACAAGAAAAAGATATGTCATTCCATTTAATAATCCATTGTCCCATTCCTTATTGTTCATCCATAGGAATTTATAAGTACTCTAGCAGTCTTGAAAGGCTCCTCCTTTAATACTATTTCTTTTCTCACAATCATTCTGGATATTTCACCATGCTAGTTCCTCTAGATAAAACCTTTATTTGTTTTGCCAGTTCCAGGAAAAAAAAATGCTGTTTTATTGAAATTATATGACATTTGTAGATCATTTTTATGGATTTTGTTACAAAATCAATTCTTCCCAATCTTTTCCCATTCCATAAAGTTGTTTTTTTTTAATGAGTGGAATGGATGTTAATTTTTATCCAAAGATCCATTAACAATCTATGGAGATAGCCATATAGCTTCTCTCTTTTGACTTATTAATATAGGAATTAAATGTTAGGTCTTTGGATGTATTTTTTTAAGATTTTATTTATTTATTTGTTCATGAGAGACACACAGAGAGAGGCAGAGACACAGGCAGAGGGAGAAGGCTCCACGCAGGAAGCCCAATGTGGGACTCGATCCTGGCACGGCGAGATCACGCAGTGAGCCAAAGGCTCAACCGCTGAGCCACCCAGGCGTCCCAGGTCTTTGGATGTTTGTGTAAAACCCAGTTGGCCATGCTATATTCTTCTTTTAATACACAATTGACTTCTATTTACTAATAAATTTTCCAGATTTTATATTGCTATTTAAAACATCAATCTGTACTTTTATTACTTTATTCATTTTTATATCCGTATTATCCTGTCCTTATGAATAAATGTTACACTTATTTTGCTTAAGTTCAACAAAAGCTGCTTTTGAAATTAATGATACTGGCTTTCAAGCCCAGAAGAATAAACCTTTTATACTTAAACCCTATAAACCAAGTTGAAAATGAGATTATTTCAGATTTAGGGTCATATCTAATAGTGCCTAAATACCCATATATAAACATGGATTATGGAATCTATGGTTATACTTCAACTCTACTTTTGTTACTGTTATGATAAAATTTATTTTTCTCTATTCATTTTTGTGCACATACGCAAATTGGCAAATATCTCAAGTAGCAGAAGCATGTGATCAAAAGACCACCCACAGGCTTGGATTACACATGTGCAGCAGATTTAACCATGGTTTATAAAAGAGAAGTCATGCGAAACAAATCTGAAGTTTACTGCTAGATCGAGGTGGAAATAACTTTTAATCAAACAAGTCTTTGAGGACTTTGATTCTGTGGCATGTATCCAAGCCAGATACAAAGAAAGAGAAAGAAATAGGAAGACACCATGATTTGAAGCACACTTGTTCCTATCATCACCAGATAGGCCAACAAGTGGATAATCTGTGTTAAACTGAATATTTTCTGCCTCAATTTTTAGTTTGTTTCTTGATCAGTTTTCTCAGTTACTATTTTATTTGCTGCCTGGTGATCTCTGCTGGTAGAGAGTGCCAGGATTGAAGGGGAGTAAAATGTTCAGAAGTGGGGGTAAGTAGGCCAGCTCCTGGAGTTGGAGAATTTTCAGAGCTTCCAGGGCCACCAGAAGAGAAAAGGTTAAGGAAGGATGCGTAAGCAAGTCTGCACACTCCTTTTCACACCCTTTTATTAAAGAAGTTTTGATTATCTATTTTTTGTCTGAACAATAAGTATCTGCATCTTTTAAAAGGAAACTCATAAACCAGTGTACTAAAATACACTACATCCTTAATTAACCTAAAACTATAAGGCAGACTAATAGATAACATGAAAGTAGAGTGATCTATAGCCTGGAAGTCTCCGTAAAGAAGAAAAAGTCAGTGTAGTCACTGAGTGGGAGATGTGGAAGATGGAAGTTTACAGTTTTAAAAATGGAACATGTCCAAGTATAGTTAATGGAGTAAAGGTGTGTTACCCTCCAAGGTGACCACCAATGGTCTCACCAATTGGTATACCCCTGTGAAGTCCCTCCCATGTTGAATAGTACTGACTCTTGTAACCAAGAAATATTGCAGAAAAGATGGAATGTGACCTCCAAGCCAAGGTCAAAAAAGATACTGTGGCTTATTATTGCTCTTTCTTGAATCATTAACTCTAGAGGAATCCAGCTTTCATGATACAAGGAAACTCAAGCAATGATATGGAGAAGTCCACAGGGCTCCTGCTAAGAGCAGCATTAACTTTCTAGGCACATGAGTGAGTCACCTTGGAAGTAGAGCTTCTAGCCCCACTCACACTTTCAGACAAAAGTAGACATGGGCAACATCCAATTGCAATCTTTTGATACCCTGACCCAGAATCACCAAGTCAAGACTCTATTGGATCCTAATACACAGAAATTGTGCCAAACAACAAATGTTTATTGTTTAAAGACACAAACTTTTCAACAATTTGTTATAAAACAGTAGATAACCAATACATGATTTGAGAAATGGAGCAGATCCATTTATGCCATCTATAAGTAGAGCTGAAGATCATGAGAGATCAGCAAGTCAAAGAATCAATTTGCCACTTGTGGAGTAAATAGATATTGACATCACCCATAATGATGGCAGCACTTGGAGTGAAGAGAATCAAGAGCCCAACTAGATCCAAAGGCTTAATTTTTTAAAAAGTAGATGGAAGATGCACTTCAAAGGAAGTATTTCAAAAAAGCAGGAATTTTTACAAGAAAAAAAGTAATCATTGGAAAGCTGAACTGAAACCCACCGAAGGGGCCACTGACCTGTCTTCCTAACCTTGGTTTACATAGAAATAGGCTCTTGGGGTAAATAATAAAAGTGCATAAGAAACTGTGTTACTGTTTATACACTAATCTCATCCATATTATTACTTAAACCCTGTCATAATAACTTAAGAGTCTTTGCCAAGAGTTTTTTCTAAGGAAAAGAAAGGTTTGGTTTTCAGATTCTTACAATATTTTTAAAACAAGCATGGTTTGCTACACTCCACATGATATACAAGAAGGGACACATTTCTGTACCATTTTAAATAAAATCCTATCCGACTTGGAGGCAACTTTGCTTTTCGTTCTTATGACTCCATCACTTCTCTGGTGTTAGAGAAGGACTTAGGAGCCAGGCAATCTAGGGACATATGGGAGAGGTCTCCTTCTGGTCAATAGGCCAACATGCTCACCGCGGAGATTCGTCATGAGATTTACTGTTCTAGCCCCCATTAAAAAGTAGAGACATCTACCTCTTTCAGGGTAGCCCGTGAAGCCATGATGCTTAATGCTCAGTGCCCAGGTGTCTTCACTCAGTCCCTGCTATCAATAGTGCTGAATGGGTGCTTGTCCCACCCTGCATGAGCATTACAGCCAATCACAGAATGCACCACCATTCTGTCCAAGGGTCTGAGAACCCAAGTCTCTCTCAGGCTGGAACCAGCATCTTTTACTAGAAGCACCAGCCCCCATTTCCTTGCAGGTAATCCAACAGGTTTGTTTTAAGAATACATATAAATCAATATCACCTTGAGAGATTTTACACCTACAACTTTTAACTTTTTATGCCTATAAAAAGTTTCCTATGACAAAGGAACACTAAATATAATAAAATTTGGCTATACTTCTGGAAAAAGGAAGGGGAAACTTATATTTTCTTTTATTTATTTTTATTTATTTACTCCACAAGAACAAAAAGAATGAGTCATTTGTAACTCATAATTTTTGTTCTGTGCAGTGAGCATCTAATGTATTGCATGCGCATCCTTTCTCTTTTTAGGAACTTAAAGAATATTTATCTTTCTGGGGTTTTTTATTGAGATATAATTGACATATATCAGTTCTAGAGGTACAAGATAATGATTTGATATATGTATACCTTGTGAAATGATTGCCATAATAAATCTAGTTAACATCACTATACACAGTTAAAATTTTTTTTCTTGTGATGAGAACTTTTAAAATCAATTGTCTTAGCAACTTTCAGATACATGATCTTTCAGTAAAAGAAAAATACTAGCATGAATATGCCTGTTCTTAGCATACAGTTTAGGTGGGATTGTAAAATTAACCTGGAATATATAAAAGTTACAATGCTAGATACATTCTGGTGTAGAGAAAACATACATTTGGTTGCTCCTGCACAGTTTACTATTTTTTTAATTACTTATTTATTTATTCATAGAGACACAGAGAGAGAGAGAGAGAGAGAGAGAGAGAGAGGCAGAGACACAGGCAGAGGGAGACTCGATCCAGTGTCTCCAGGATCACGCCCTAGGCTACAGGCGGCACTAAACCGCTGCGCCACCGGGGCTGCCCTGCACCATTTACTATTAATACAATATTGAAATCTTAAAAACATTGAGATCAAGGGTGAGTTAGTTATATGTCTAGTATCCATTTATCTTAATAATAGCATTATATTTTCATTGTACATATATTATTTTTAACAACTTGCCTAGTTAATTTCAGCAGTTCTTTCCATAACTACGGTAATATCATGAAAAGGTTACAATATTTTGATCCCTATAATCTCTATATTTAGTTAGCCTTAGGACACAACAGAGATTTTTGTTTAATTTTTCACTAAACACAAAAGTACAGATATTAATGTAAATGATATGCATACTAAGATGTATCAGATGTTACCATTTTTTCCTATTCCCATCACTGCTATTTTTTAGAAATATGCATAGATACAGTTGAAGCCTCTGTCCCTTCTCTAACTGAACCCCTAGAAACTCCTTCCAGTGCCTCATCCTTTTCATCTGTATTTCGTGTTCCCGAGACTGGAGATCATGTGTTTTAAATTTCCCAGAGAACATACCTCCTCTCTTCTCAAGACATGGGAAGGGGTCATCTGGCTGCTTGAAGCAGATATGAGACAACAGGGCCTATGCTTTTGGGGGATTCTTCGAACCAATTACCTATTTTCAGCTCCTATGTCATTCCAGAAATATCCAGAATTGCCAATGAAAAGTTATTTTCAAGGAGGGGCCTGGTGCCTACAATTCCTGAGCCTTTCTGGGACTTTTTGGGGCTAATCATTGCTTCTCATAGGCATGCCTTCTGCAGACATTTAAGTTTTCTAATGTAGTTAGAGTTAGATCACTCATTTTTATGTTAATTATTTGCCAACAATTTTGTCTATTTCCAGTATCTTCTGTCTTCTCTACCAATTTCTGTCCTTTTGGATTTTTACTATTATCTTATGGGGTTTTAATAAAAAGACAAATTCATCAGTCAGGGTTTTTCCCTATAAATATAAATTTTTAAAAACACTTATGAATAAGTGTAATGACTGAAATAGCCAACAAAAGTAACCAGTTGCAAGAACCATTTATAAAGAACCAGTTTTGCCTAGAAAGAAAAGTACAAGAGCAAAAACTTCTTTTTTGGATCACTATGATGGTATTATTTAAACAAAGGGAGACTCAGACCTTCATTTCCAAATTAACTGGGAGGTTTTGTGATTATTTTTCCCCTTAGATTTTGCTCTGCTAAAAGAAATGCTTTCTTTTCTTGTTAGCTCTATTCATTATTTAGAAGTTCAAAATAATAGAATATGTTACAATGAAATGCTATAGAATAAGCAATAAAATGGTAGTGAAACATTTTATTGTAACTGTAAGAAGATTCATACTTGTCCTGGACAATAGTCATTCAGCATTTATTTAAAGTATTTGTTGGATGCTCATAACATGCATTGAGCTTAGAACTCAGTGTTGCAAAGTTTGTAAGATTCGGTCCCTGTGTGTTTATACCTACTTAATCCTGTACGGACTATGTATTTAATACACATCATAGTCTTATAATAACTTTTAATTAACAACTTGAAGTAAGAGAACAGTATGACTCTCCATTCAATTTGACAGGTGCCCAAATTTTTAAATAGTTAACTGGATTTACTATTTTAGGATAATCTACCATATGACTAAAAGCTAAATGCACAGAGCAGAAGATTATAAGAAGAGCATTTCTTATTAGTGTCACTTTTTCTACTTGGAATCACATACTGTACTTTTAATTGATTAAGAATATGTTAAAAGGGCAGGTGTTGGTTTTAAGCCACAAGGTCAGAGTGTAGAGGGATATGTGTAAATCCTATGTTTATTAGATCTATAAATATAGTTCTTTCTACACTAAGTCCGTTTAATTTCTAAGAACCCAGCCCTCAGACCTAGGACTGCTTCCCAGCCCACTGCTGGAATTCCTGATCGTGGCAGTCTGCTGAAACATGAGTTCAGTTACCAAATATAGTTGAGTGGAGTAAGAGGACAGATGTAAGTCCGAGGCCACAGTTGCTTCAAAGTGACCAAGGACCAAGCCGTCTTTAATGAATAGGCAAGACCAACCTCCACTCTCCCAGAGAAGAAGAAATGCTCATTTGAAACCCATCACCTTTTCAGAGTCTTCAAAATAACCAAGGATTGAAAAGGTTTGTAAGATATTTCTTAATATACTATTAGGGCAACATTTTTTCAACTTGTTTTAAGCTAAAAATATAAAGTTTCCCTGAAATTATAATACTATTTAGACAATGCCTTGATTTTTCTTTAATTTGGAGAGAAATGGGAATTTTGTACTCTTTCCAAAAGAAGATAATACATAAGATTTACCTTTATTTCTATCCCCACTGTCAAATAACTGAATTTTCTCTTATAATCTTAAATAAGCTAAATTGGTGCTATCAGTCCCTGAAGAATGAAGTGTAGTTATGGAAGCAACATTTGTCAAGATTGTTTGATTATATATGTGTTATGTTTCACAGAAAACATGAATACAGTTAATTTGAACTTTGCCCATACTTAAGGTAAATACTGATGGCTTACAGTTGTGTACTGTAGGTCTTAGTAACATTTTAAGTTTTTAACTATACTTCCAACAGATTTTTAAAATCAGTTTATATAGTAATTGCAGACATAGGAAATTATATCTATGCATAAAGTTTACATGTTTATTTATAAAAAAGATAAAGCTTACTAAGGGAAAACTACAGGCAAATTTAAACATCACAGTATGATTTTATATCATGTTGTTTTAAGTTACACATGAAATTGTCTTGAATCCAATATATGAGGTTGATACAGAATGGTTTGAGGGTCATATTACTTTTTTAACATTTACTAAAAATACTAATCACCTTCTAGTATGAATACTATGACCACATATCAAGCCCATTGCCTAACAATACTATGCAAAATCTGTTTGATCATGTATGTGCAGAAATTACAAAATAAATATCCTTTCCAGTATTTTTTCTCAAAGAACTTGAATGCTCATCTCGATTATTCAGATTTTAAAAATCGAGTCTATTTGACAAATTATTAGTAACAATAGACAAGGTAAAAGATTTACTTGGCCAATAAATGCTCTGTAAATATGTGATTACATATTCCTTTTTTTTTATTATTTTTATTTTTATTTTATTTTATTTTATTTTTATTTATTTATTTTTTTTGATTACATATTCCTAGAATAC
The DNA here is from genome assembly GCF_053574225.1 of Canis aureus. Lineage (NCBI taxonomy): Eukaryota > Metazoa > Chordata > Mammalia > Carnivora > Canidae > Canis > Canis aureus. Next base: position 20,107,029 of record NC_135634.1, read on the forward strand.
AGATTAGTTGTCTCCCATTCTAGTGTCTAATATGGATGAGGGTCTGTATTTTAAGGGCTCTATGTCAGTTCCATCTGAGCTTCTCTCTGTTTTATTGCTAAAACTGAATATTGAAGGGGTCCTGTAGCATACTTTGTAATACAGTATGTATCTAGATTATACTGGACAATGACAATCACTTTAATTTCTTTAGTTCATTGAAAAAAGTGTAGAGGGAAAACACTAGTCAAGTTTCAAAAAATATGATGTATTCCTGAAGATATACCAACTGAAATGTGTAAGGACAAAACAAGGAACTCCACTTCGTTATTAATAATATGTGTGTGGAGGATATCAAAAGGGATTGAGATAACTGAGTTACAGTCAGGAATTTTAGCTATCTGGAGTTAACGGCTATGTCCTAGCTAAATTCTAGCAAAGAAAACAAATATTGAGTGAAGTAACTGACTATAATTTGTAACTGTTATATTGGAGAATAGAGAAACAAATTTGGTAACTAATTTTTAACCTGCATACTTTTGATATTAAAACTCATTTTTAAAAAAACACAAGTAAATCCATTCCAACCTAAGCCAGCTTGACTACACATAAAATTTCTTTTCCAAGATTCCTTTTTCACAAAACTTCTGCAATTTTTTATATTCATTCCCTTTTTTTCTTTTTTCTTTTGAAAACAATCAGTTAGCTGTTTTATTTTAGGACAAAATTATTTTTTTCCTTAACAATTTGTATACCTCATACTTTTTCTTACCAAATACTCATACTACTTTCCTTGCATAGAAATGGTTCCCTTAATATTTCTAGTGGTCTTAATGACACATGCTAATTAGAATTCTTAACCCTTAGACTCCTTAATTTCTAGCAAAAACTAAGAAGTACATAATTGTGGACTATCACACTAGCATTCTGTGAGTTGGCAAATTTATAAATACATTTTTTTTTTAATTTTTAAAGATTATTTATTTATTTATTCATAGAGACACACAGAGAGAGAGAGAGAGGCAGAGACACAGGCAGAGGGAGAAGCAGGCACCATGCAGAGAGCCTGACGTGGAACTGGATCCAGGGTCTCCAGGATCATGCCCTAGGCTGCAGGCGGGGCTAAACTGCTGTGCCACTGGGGCTGCCCTATAAATACATTTATAATTTCTAGAAGTATATTCTTCCTCATAGTAAATTTTTCATTGTGGCACAAAACATGTTTACTAATAGACCCAAATATTTTTAGTTCCACTATAAAAGGATGCCAAAAGTGGATAAACCTATATTCAGTTATTAATGTTTCAGTACTTTATCTTATTTGGAAATGATATACTCAATGCATATTCATCATTTAATTTATCTCAGTGTAATTTTAAGGTTTTAAGTTACAAAAAATATTTTGGAAATTTTTTTAAAAATGTTTTAGAGGCGGTGGTGGGGAAAGGGAGAGAGAGAATCTTAAGCAGGCTCCACATACAGTGCTAGCCTGAAACAGGAGGCTCAATCTCACAATCTTGAGATCATGACCCGAGCCAAAATCAAGTCAGATGCCTAACTGACTGAGCCACCCAGCACCCCTTTCAAAACTATTTTTAAGTAGACATATCATAAAGCATAATTACTGTTTAAAATTCATTTATGAACTTTTATGTATTCAATTTACTTGATAATTATGTTTATTCATGAAAATTTCATGAGACATTGAATAGCTAATCATCATTTTTAAAAAATATTTTATTTATTTATTGAAGACACAGAGAGAGGCAGAGACACAGGCAGAGGGAGAAGCAGGCTTCCTGAGGGGAGCCCGATGTGGGACTGGATCCCGTGACCCCAGGATCACGCCTTGAGCCTAAGGCAGACGCTCAACCACTGAGCCACCCAGGCACCCACTTTATCATCACATTATCTTTCTTGCTTTCAAATTATGTAACACAGGTAAACATGAGATTATTTGACTTTTTGTAAATCTAAGTGAAATAAAAGTTGTGTCCCATTACATTTAATGCTGATAATCCTAAAGACATTCCTGTCCTAATTAAACCAACAAATTTAAACTAGCTTTTTTTTTTCTGAAGATTATCCTCAATCATGTGAACTTGAAAAACATTTGAGTTGGTTTCTGTATTTCTGAGAATATACTTGATTTATATCAATGATTGCCTTTAACCCAGTTAAATAGAGCTCTTTACAAATTAATTTTGGCAATACTATGTTGAGGTAAAAATTTAATCTGCAAGATACTATGTACTACACACATAAACACAGAGACATATGCCAACAGAGCTCTTAATAGCTTTTATTTTAAAATTGTAGCTATGAGATAGGTACAATAATGCAAAACTCACTAGTTTATAGAAGAACAATTTGGATCCAAATCGTGTTTCTAGAAGATGGAGTAAGCTAAGGTTACCTGCTGAATGGCTGAAATGTTTTACTAATTGTGGAGAAAACTCTTAAGATTATTTGCCTCCTTCCCTGTCTTGTTTGTTTGTTTTTCCTTTCTGATAAGAATTACCTCCCTGAATTTTGCATTTCAAAAAGATGGCCTCAGTTCCTAGAGAAGATCAGACAAACAAGGCTTTTGAGATAAATGGGAGGTTTGGGGATTGGTAAGAAGGATAAGTGGGCTTTTTCTGTTCTTGTAAAGACTCAATTTGTAAGACCAGTTGTACAAGTTGCCCTCAGTTGGTAGTACATCTATTTTTAATTCCTCAAAGAATTGGGCTGCAATCTGAATATATCAAGGCACTGATCCACCTACATTGTCCTCAGTTTGCTTCTTTATATCAGTGAGATCTTTTTTTTTTTAATCAGTGAGATCTTTAAGATAAAAATCGGAAGTTTCTTGTGTTCTGGGTTTACAGCGATTTTGTCTTTACAATGTTGTTCTTCCCTAGTGCCTAGTTTTACTTATCTTAGGAGAAAAAGCCTTTGAAAAACTTCTTATCAGGCTCTGAATATCAACTTTTAATTTGGCCAACTTTTGACCAAAGCACTACTTTAAAAAAATCCTTCCAAATATCTTCTTGGGTTTCAGCTGGGACAAACAGCAAATATTCCTGGTAGTATTGAACAACCTCATGGACCCAAGACAGTGGACCCAGTCAGTAAAGCCTCTGCTGCAAAATAGAATGCAACCCTGCCTGACCATATTTTTGGTGCCCCCTACACTGACAGTTGCCAAGTCAAATTCTCAGAACACAGAAGAAGACAAATGGGAAGACAATAGTTGTCCCTGGGAGAGAAAGAATCAATAAGCAATGGTTCTGGATTTGGAAGGAAGAAACTGTGAAATTTTACCTTCCTCTCTCACTGGCACTAGTGATCCAGGAAAGCTGAATTCTGGGAATAATTTTCATCCTTTGCCAGCTTCTGCCAGTTTTCCCAGAATCCTTTCTGTGAGCTCCAGAGTGAGTACATCTAAAGTGTAAACCAGTATCAATCAGAATTTTTTGCAAGGTTTTCTATTAATTTTTTTTTTTTTTTTTTTTTTTTTAAGATTTATTTATTTATTCATTCAGAGAGAGCGAGAGAGAGGCAGAGACACAGGCAGAGGGAGAAGCAGGCTCCATGCAGGAAGCCCGACGTGGGACTCGATCCTGGGTCTCCAGGATCACACCCCGGGCCGCAGGCGGCGCTAAACCGCTGCGCCACTGGGGCTGCCCAGGTTTTCTATTAATTTTTGTTTTAATTTCCCCTTGGCTATGTAAGGGAAAACTGGTAGCAGTTGACTGGAGTCCATCAACCCTGGGAGGGGCCCATATGGAAGCCCTCTTTTGAGGGTAAATATGGGGGTGTTGAGATGGTGTCGAGAATTTGATAAAACCGGGCAGCCCTGGTGGCTCAGCGGTTTAGCGCTGCCTTCAGTCCAGGGCGTGATCCTGGAGACCTGGGATCGAGTCCCACATCGGGCTTCCTGCATGGAGCCTGCTTCTCCCTCTGCCTGTGTCTCTGCCTCTCTCTCTCCATGAATAAATAAATAAAATCTTAAATAAATAAATAAATAAATAAATAAATAAATAAATAAATAAAAAAGAATTTGATAAAATCTTCAGGGACAATCATATTTCCAGTGTCCCAGTTGATTGCAAGTGAGACCAATTTCTAGACCAAAGGTGTGATTATGGTGAGAATGCAATAGGATTAAGATGAGAATGTGATGGGAAAGGCCCAAGGGTTTTAGGTTTCTAGCCTTGAGGCTATTGCACTTACAAGGCAACTTGAACTTTTGCCTACAGTCTTGTGGTCTCTTCAGAGTGGAAAAGTAGTTCATATAGAGGATTAGTAGATGGTGAGTACTCAGGTTAAGTAAGATAATTTTTCATTAGCCTTTTGCAATGAATCTTTCAATGAAACTGTTTAGAATCTTGAGCCATTTTGGAGACTTCTGCATGCCAATTAAAATACGTAACTTATTCCATTTGTTGATTTGGAAACCCTTGCCTTCAAGGACACTTCTTAAATGAATGATCTTGTCTAATTGGAATGTTCCCCATAATGGCCATTGTAATCCTAGGTTTTAGTAATATTTTGCCTTTTTTTTTTTTTTTAAGATATCTACAGTTACCAGCACCATAGTTCTTAGACATTAAATAAGCGGGTGTGCCAAAATGTGATATGCTCAATTCTTTGAATCTTGAGAATCCTGTTTCTTTAGCTAAGCCTTGGTTTTCTCAGAGCCAAATTAAAACCTAAGAGGGATGTGCCACTGGATTGGAGGTTTTGTGGTGTTTTCAATGTGCCTCATTTCACAGAAATTTTGAGGTTGGTGGGTGAACTAGTATCAAACTAACTTGCTCTATGATCAACTTCCCAGCTTGGGAGTCTTAGAATTAAGTAATATGTGCTGATAAGAGCTTTTAAGTGCTCTATCCCTGCCCACCAGTTTTGTGGCTTTGACTTCCAAGTTTCCCATTAGCATTAGATCTATTATTCATTTCACAAGGTATCTTTATAATGGCAGATACCCTAACTACTTTTACTTAAAAATTTCTAAGTGCTTACTTAGATGTTGGTTTTGATGGTCTAAAAAGTCTGAATTTCTTCTTATTTTCCCAAGAACCCCAGTAATTTATGCTGTGGACTCACCTCAGGCTTTGTGAGTCTCCTAATGAGTACCTCCAAATGCAGACTCCCAATATGACTATTCCAGAGCCCTTACAAGACTCCCAGAATCTTTCTTGGATTTGTTTGTTTATATACACTTTTTCTGTGTGTGTGTATGTGTGTATACATTTTTAAATAAACTTTTCTAAAATAAAGTTTGTTTGGATCAGAGAGCTGAACACAAAGAAGTAGAGAATTCAAATGTGACAGTGACTTACCTATAGCCCTCATAACAATGAAAGGAACAGAAAATTCAAAGGGTTCAGAAGGCATCTTAACTATGCAGCATCTCTATAGGTCATTACCTGTCACATTCAGATTCCATCTTTGTCACTAACAACTGTTAAAAAATTATTAAACTAAATAATTTAGGTGATAAAAACAAATTTTATTTGAAATTTCATTAAGTGCATAGCTTTCTTTTGGAGAATTGCAAATGGGGTGGAAAGCAGGAAGCTTTTTATAGAAAAAAAAATGAAGAACAAGGAAGAGAAAAATAGAAAATATCTTACTGGCAAGGGCCACTTAGTCATCCTTGTTTGGAGGAACAAAGAGCAAGAAAATACAGATAGAGCCTGGAGTTGCTTGGCATTTGGGGATTGATTGTGTTTCTGGTCAAAAGAGCATTTACAAGTCACAAATTATCTAAGTTTCAATTTGCTTGGTAGGGATCCTCATGCATGAAGTGGCTTCGTCATTGGCCTAGAAGATTATTTTAATAAAAGGAAGAAATTATCAATAATAACTGTGAATGCAAATGGACTAAATGCTCTAATCAAAAGACATAGCATGACTGAATAAATAAAAAGGCAAGACCTAACTACATGCTGCCTATCAGAGAGTCATTTCAGACCTAAAGACACACACAGATTGAAAGTGAAGGCATGGAAAAATATTTATCATGCAAATGGAAGCAAAGAGAAAGCTGGAGTGAAACACTTATATCAGACAAAATAGACTTTAAAATACAGACTTTAACAAAACACAAAAAGGACAACATAATCATAAAGGGAATATCCAGCAGAAAATATGACAATTATAAATATTTGTGCACCCAACATGGGAGCACCCAAATATGTAAAACAACCATTAACACACACAAAGGGAGAAATCGATAGTAATAGAGCAATAGTAGGGAACCCTAACACCCCACTTACATCAAAGGTAAATCATCCAGACAGAAAACCAACAAAGAAACAGTGGTTTGAATGACACATTGAACTGGATGGAGCTAACATATATACTCAGAACATTCCATTCAAAAACAGAGGAACACACATTCTTTTCAAGTACACATGAAATAGTCAACAGAATAGAACCCATATAGGCCACAAAACAAGTCTCAACAAAATAAAAAAAGACTGAAATCATATCATGCATCTCTTCTGATCATAACACTATGAGACTAGAAAACAACTACAAAAAAAAAATCTGGAAAAACCACAAATACATGGAGGTTATATAACATGCTACTAAACAATGAATGGGGAATAGGCTAACCAAGAAACCAAAGAGGAAATAAAAAGAATACATGGAGATAAAATGAAAACACAATAGTCTAAAATCTTTGGGATGCAGCAAAAGCTGTTCTAAGAGGGAATATATAATAAATAGATGTATATAATATATAGATGTTGCATATATATGTTCATATATAGCAATATAGTTCCCTCTTAGAACCTACCTCAAGAAGCAAGAAAAATCTCAAATAACCTAACCATAGTTTGGCTAGTAGAAAAAGAACAAACAAAACCCACAGCCAGTAAAAAAGGAAATAATAAAGATTAAAGTAGGAATAAATGAAATAGAGACTAAAAAACACTAGAACAGATTAGTAAAACGAGGAGCTGTTTCTTTGAAAAGATCAACAAAATTGGTAAGCATTTAGCTATATTCATCAAAGAGAGAGAGAGAGAAACAGAAAGAGGACTCAAATAAAATCAGAAATGAAATAGGTGAAATAAAAACCAGCACCAGAGAAATATAATCATAAGAGAATATTATGAAAAATTATATGTCAACAAATTGGACAACCTAGATGAAATGGAGAAATTCCTAGAAACATATAACCTCCCAAAGAAATAGAAAACCTCCAGGAAGAATAGAAAATTTGAACAGACCTATTAATAGCAATTAAATGGAATCAGTAATGAAAAAATTCCCAACAAATAATAATCCGAGACCAAATGGCTTCACAAGTGAATTCTACCAAACACAAAGAATAGTTAATACCAGAGCACCTGGGTGGCCCAGTCGATTAAGCATCTGGCTCTTGATTTGGGCTCAGATCATGATCTCAGGGTCAGGAGATGGAGCCTCATGTCCCATACTCAGCAGGGAGTCTGCTTGAGAATTCTTTCTCCATCTCTCTGCCCTTCCCCCATTCACATACTCTCTCTTTCTCTCTAAAATAAATAAATAAATCTTTTTTAAAAAAGAATAGTTAATACCTATTCTTCTCAAACTATTTCAAAAAACAGAAGAGGAAGGAAAGCTTCCAAATTCATTTTATGAGGCCAGCATTACCCTGATGCCAAAAGCAGATAAAGACACTATAAAAAAAGAAAATTAGAGACCAACATTTCTAATGAACTAGACATAAAAATCTTCAATAAAATATTAGCAAATTATATTTGACAATACATTTTTAAAAAAACATTTATCACAATCAAGTGGGATTTATTCCAGGGGTACAAGGGTGATTCAGTATTCATAAATCAATCAACATGATACATCATGTTAACAAGAGAAAGAAAAAAAACACATGATCATCTCAATAGATGCAAAAAAGTATTTTACAAAACACAGCATCCATTCATGATAAAAACCCTCAAAAAAGTGAGCGTAGAGGGAATATATCTCAACATAATAAAGGCCATATATGAAAAATGCATAGTTAACATCCTGATATTCAATGATGGAAAACTGGGAACTTTTCCTCTAGGATCAGGAACAAGACAAGGATCCTTTCTCACCACTTTTATTTAACATAGTCCTAGAAGTCCTAGCCACAGCAATCAGACAACAAAAAGAAATAAAAGGCACCCAAATTGATAAGGAAGAAGTAAAACTTTCCCTATTTGCCAAGGACATGATACATACATAGAAAACCTAAAAGATTCAACCAAAAAACTACTAGAACTGATACATAAATTCAGTAAGGTAACAGGATATAAAATCAATATACAGTAATCTGCTGCATTTCTCTACACTACTAATGAAATAGCAGGAAGACAAATTAAGAAAACAATTCCATTTACAATTGCACCAAAAATAATAAAATGCGTAGGAATAAACTTAACCAAGGAAGTCAAAGATCTGTAGTCTGAACACTATAAAACACTGATGAAAGAAATTGAAGATGACACAAATGGTAAAATATTCCATGCTCATGGATTGGGAGTACAAATGTTGTGTGTGTGTGTGTGTGTGTGTGTGTGTGTGTGTGTTTAAAGATTGTACTTATTTATTCATGAGAGACACAAAGAGAGAGAGGCAGAGACACAGGCAGAGGGAGAAGCAGGCTCCATGCAGGACTCAATCCCAGGACTCCAGGATCATGTCCTGGGCTGAAGGCAGGCACTAAACCTCTGAGCCACCCAGGGATCCCCAGGAGTACAAATGTGAAAATATCTATACTACCCAAAAGCAATCTACAGATTTAATGCAATCCCTACCAAAATACCAACAGCAGTTTTCACAGAATTAGAACCAATAATCCTGGAATTTGTATAGAGCCACAAAAGATCCCAAATAGCCAAAGCAATCTTGAAAAAGAAGAAAACTGGAGGTATCCAAATCTCAGATTTCAAGTTATACTACAAAGCTGTAATTATCAAAACAGTATGATACTGGCACAAAAATAGGTAGATCAATAGAACAGAAAAGAGAGCCTGGAAATAATCCCACAATTATATAGTCAATTAATCCACAGCAAAAGAGGCAATAGGGGTAGCCCCAGTGGCTCAGCGGTTTAGCGCCACCTTCAGCTCAGGACGTGATCCTGGGGACCGGGGATCCAGTCCCATGTCAGGCTCCCTGCCTGGAGCCTGCTTCTCCCTCTGCCTGTGTCTCTGCCTCTCTCTCTCTGTCTCCCATGAATGAATAAATAAATAAAATCTTTAAAAAACAAAAAACAAAAGAGGCAATAGTATATAATGGGAAAAAGTCTCTTCAACAAATAGTTTTGGGAAAACTGGATAACTTTATGCCAAATAGTAAAATGTGAGACATGAAATTATAAAATTCCTAAAAGAAAACATAAGGAGTAATCTCTTTGATGCCAGCCATAGAAATATTTTTCTAGATATGTTTCCTTTGGCAAGGGAAATAAAAACAAAATTAAGCTATTGGGACAATACCAAAATAAAAGGCTTTTGCAAGGAAAAGGGAAAGGAAATCCTCAACAAAACAAAAAGATAACTCACCAAATGGGAGAAGATACTTGCAAATGATATATCTGATAAGGAGGTTAATATCCAAAATGTATAAAGAACTTATATAACTCAGAACCAAAAAACAAATTCAAAACAATTCAAAAATGATCAGAGGACATGAATGGATATTTTTCCAAAGAAGACTTACAGAGAGCCAACAAACATGAAAAGATGCTCAACATCACTAATCATCAGGAGAATACAAATCAAAACTAAAATGAGATATCACTTCACACCTGTCAGAATAGCTAAAATAAAAAACACAGTAAACAAGAAGTGTCGATGAAGATGTAGAGAAAAGGGAACCCTCATGCATTATTGGTGGGAATGCAAACTGGTGCACTTACTGTGGAAAACAGTACAGAGGTCCCTCAAAGAATTACAAATAGAATTGCCATATGATCCAGTAATTCCACTATTAGGTATTTATCCAAAGAAAACAAGAACACTTCAAAAAGATATATTCACCCCAATGTTTATTGTAGCATTATTTATAATAGCCAAGTTATGGAAGCAAACCAAGTGTCCATCCATACATGAATAGATAAAGAAGATGTGGTACATATATACAATGGACTATTACTCAGCTCTAAAAAAGTAATGAAATCTTGCCATTCACAACAACATGAATAGATCTAGAGGATATAATGCCAAGTGAAACTTGGTGAGAGATAGACAAACACCATATGATTGAATTCATATGTGTGATTTAAGATGTAAAACAAAGAAAAAGAGAAGTGGGTCACCTAGGTGGCTCAGTCAGTTAAGCATCTGCCTTCAGCTCAGGTCATGATCCTGGGGTCCTGGGATTGAACCCCATGGCAGGCTCCCCATTCAGTGGGTAATCTACTTCTCTCTCTTCCTCTGACCCTCCCCTGGCTCTTGCTCTTTCTCTCTCTTAAAAAAAAAAAAAAAAGAGAGAGAGAGAGAAGCAAGAACATTTTTGTTTGAGTTCTTTCTCTCTTTTTTAAAACATTTTTTGATGAGTCTGACTTTTTTTTTTTTTTAATTGTAGTTCACCCTACCCAGTAACATACATTCCACTAATCATGGGCCAAGCAAAAATGTTAGTGGATCATTTAACATAGTACTTGAGTGCCATACAGTAACTACATTTTTACAGCAAAAACATACATGCTCATAGAGTTCTTCAGCTAAAATTCAAGATGGTATTATATTACTCAATTTGAATCTTGAAGCGGATGAATTATTGAAATCAATTGATTTTTTTCCTAAACGTAATAAATTAAAATAGCATTTGAACAGAAAATGCATAGTTTCCACACAATTCAAAGCACCATAAATGTCCCCTCCACAAACATTATACCTCTTATTCAACTAACGGAAATTAGTTAAATGTGGTTGCTATAGAAACATGGAACTGTCCTGTTCAGATTTTCCAAGCAGCATCCTTCCAGATCCATATAGACAAAACATTCTTTGTTTTATCAACTTTGTTGTCTTAAAAAAATAGCTCCTAATTTCATCAATCTGTTCTATCGGTGTTTTTTGTTTTTTGTTTGTTTTTTAAGTTTCTATATCATTTATTTCTGCTCTAATCTTTATTTCCTTCTTTCTTCTGGTTTTGGGAGGTTTTTGTTGTTGTTCCTTTTTTAGTGCCTTCAAGTGTAAGGTTATGTTGTTTGAGATTTTTCTTGCTTCTTGGTAGACTGGTATTGCTATAAAACTCCCTCTTAGAACCATTTTTGCTGCATCCCAAGGATTTTGAATGATTGTGTTTTCATTTTCAATTGTCTCCATGTACATTTTTATTTCTTCTTTTATTTCTTGATTGACTCATTCATTGTTTAGTAGCATGTTATGTATAACCTCCATGGATTTGTGGTCTTTCCAGATTGTGTGTGTGTGTGTGTGTGTGTGTGTGTGTGTGAGGGGAGTTGTTTTCTAGTTTCATGGCATTGTGGTCAGAAAAGATGCACAATAAGACTTTAATTTTTTGTATCTGTTGTGAGTCGCTTTATGGCCTAATATGTGATTTATTCTAGAAAAGGTTCCATGTGCACTTGAATGTGTACTCTGCTCTTTTAGGATGGAATGTGCTGAATACATTTGTTAAATCTATCTGTTCTAGTGTGTCATTCAAAGCTACCGTTTCCTTGCTGATTTTCTGTTTGGATGACCTGTCCATCAATGTAAAGTGAGGGGTTAAAGTCCCCTACTATCTGTATTACTATTGATTAATTCCTTTATGTTTGTTATTAGCAGTTTTATCTATTTGGGTGCTCCCATGATGGGTGCATAAATGTTTACAATTTTTACCTCCTTGTGGAATTGTCCTCGTTACTATTATGTAGTGTCCTTCTTTGCCTCTTTTTACAGCCTGTGTTTTAAAGTCTGTTTTGCCTGATATAAGTGTTGCTACTCTGGCTTTCTTTTGACATTCATTTGCATGATAAAGGTTTCTCCATCTCTTCACTTTCAATCTGCAAGTGTTTTTAGGTCTGAAATGAGTCTCTTATAGGCAGCATATAAATGGGTCTTGGTTTTCATCATTTTATCACTCTGTGTCTTTTGACTGGAGCATTTAGTCCATTTATATTCAAAGTAATATTAATAGATCTTTATTGCCATTTTGTTACTGGTTTTGTGGTTGTTTTTGTAGTTTTTCAAAAAAAAAAAAAAAAGACTCTTAAGTATAGGGAACAAACTGATGGTTCCCAGAAGGGAGGTGGGTGGGGGGATGAGTGAAATAAGTGATGGAGATTAAGAGTACACTTATTGGGCAGCCCGGGTGGCTCAGCAGTTTAGCGCTGCCTTCAGCGCAGGGCGTGATCCTGGAGACCAGGGATCCAGTCCCACATCGGGCTCCCTGCATGGAGCCTGCTTCTCCCTCTGCCTGTGTCTCTGCCTCTGTGTGTGTGTGTGTCTCATGAATAAATAAAATCTTTAAAAAAAAAAAAGAGTACACTTATTGTGATGAGCATTGAGAAAGTACAAAATTCTTCCCTTCCCTTAGCCAAAAGGCCGAGAAGTGATAGAAAGTACAGAATTCTTGAATCACTATATTGTATACCTGAAACTAATAAAACACCATATGTTAATTATGCTGGAAATTTAAAATAAATAAATGAAAGTTTTAAAAATAAAAATGAAAGGAAGAAATTTGGTCTAGGAATTGCCTGATTCCCAAGCAACAACAATAAAAAGTTTTAAGTCTTTTTCAACTTTTGTTTTCATAGGGTAGATTTTATTTTGAAATATTTTTCATTTTGAATCTTTGTACCAAGTTTTTATTACTTTTTTAGAAATTGTTTAAATATGAAAATAAACAAATTAAAATGCTTAATTTAAATTGTAAGATCACTTATAATTTAACTGAGTCTTTTTTTCAAAGAATGTGAAATAAACAAAAATTTTTCAGACATGTCCCACCCCTCAACCTTATTTCTGCCCAAGTTCTACGACAAGGTAATCAACATTGTTTGGTGCATATTCTTACATTTTTCATGTATTTATTCCTAACTACAACATATGAATTTTAAAATGCTTATTGAAATGTTACTACATCTAGGCACCTGGGTGACTGTTGAGTTAAGCATCTGACTCTTGATTTTAGCTCAGGTCATGATATCACACTCTTTCTCTCTCTCCCTTTCAATAAATAAATTAAGTAAGTAAGTAAATAAGTACCTGGCCCATGTGGCATGGGATACTGAGTGATCCTTAGTACCTGTCAGCCATTTTCTAGCATCAAACACTTTTTCTTTCAAAATTAGCTTGTCAATGTCTCTACAAGGTATCGCATGAACAGATTGCAAAAATTCTCCCCTTATCTAAATTAAACACCCATAATATCTCCAATGGGAAAAGAAAATTTTGTGGTTATATGCAGGTTTGAACTCCAAATCTGCCGTTTCCTGATAGTTCAACTTTAGCCAAATAATTGAATCATTTATGCTGAAGTTTTGGGGACAGAAATAACAAAAAGAAAAATAATGATTGCCCCATCAATTATTCTGTGTATCAAATAGTTTATTATATGAAAGCAGGGAACATGCAACACTCAGAAGCTGTTATGTAGGAAATTCTCAGAGAAGGCTAGCTTTTATTGTTTGCAATTGAATTCTTTCTATTAAGGCTCTGCTGTTTCTCATGCATATACCTTGACCTCCCCCTCCCTAGTCAGGGAAGTCTTTGTCAACAGCCTATGGTGCCTTGCCTCATAGGGATCATGCAGGGGATGTCCCACAAGAATTTTTTGCTGATAACATAGAAGGTTATCTCAGTTATCATAGATCTGGTTTTCACATAATTATTCCCAAAAGTCAGCAACTCTAAAAATAAATGTCATTCATAATTTCTAAATTTGTCTTTTTTTCTCTTTTCTGTTATTTATACATTCATATGTGTTGAATCATATATATTTATATTTATATTCAGGCACTCAAAAATAAATATTTTCCCAAATACAAGGATAGTAATTCCAAGACAATTAAAGATGAAAAAATAGCTTGTGTAGAATGTGCAATATACATAGAAAATTTTAAAAGTTCAATGAAAACTTACATACATGTTCTATATTTCATAGTAGATCATGAGTCCAACAGGATATTAACTTAAAGAAAAGTTGTAAACCATAAAATTATTTATTTATTTATTTATTTATAATTTTTTTTTTTTTTTTTTTTTATGATAGTCACACAGAGAGAGAAAGAGAGAGAGGCAGAGACACAGGCAGAGGGAGAAGCAGGCTCCATGCACCGGGAGCCCGATGTGGGTGGGATTCAATCCCGGGTCTCCAGGATCGCGCCCTGGGCCAAAGGCAGGCGCCAAACCACTCCACCACCCAGGGATCCCCCAACCATAAAATTATTTAGAAATAATCTATAAATTACGTGGAATAAAAGTCCTTAGAATGAATGAAATATGCCACAGGAATTAAACAAAATAGGTGACCATGGAAGTTTACAATCGAAAGCAATATTTGCTTGGGAAAGTCCAGATGTTGATGAGCTGTCTACTGAAGTTCAAGGTGGAAGGAAATCTATAATGTCTCACAGTATTTGCTGATCTTCCCAAGCCTTGATTCACCAAATATTTGCTTAAGTTTGGCATCATACATAAATGTCAAAGTTCACCTGGAAAAATTTGCCTCCAGAGCACCATGAGGATACCCGCAGCTGCCTGCATGGTACAATTTGAGAGCACATAAAGCACCACTAGCCTGAGAGTATCCTCTGGCGACTGTTACCACCCTCCCACCAACAGCATGCCTCCTAAAACAGCCATGGTCTGCAAACACCAATATTAACACATAAATATGCATTTTATTATATTTAGTGTTTTTGTTTTGTTTCATTTGTACTTTAACAACTTTCAAAGATAACTTGAGACTGTATACAACAAAGGCACAATGCAATTGCCCAAAATCAATTAAACGATTAAGATCAAACCAAGCATAAGAAATTTAGAACCTGACATTATATCAATTTCCTACTTTTGCCTTTTCTCCTTTAGAATGTTAACTCCTTAGGACAGAGAATTCTGTCTTACAACTGTGTCCCCAGCCTGTAAAAGAAGAGCCTAACACAGTAGGCACTCAACAAAAATATGCTGACTAAATAAGTAAACAAAGAAAGTGAGAAAAAAAAAATAGGAGAGGGGAGTAAAAACATTTGTATTTCTATGATTCAAAATTTAACTCTGAGCTTGCTAGCTAGCATCCATGCCAAAGAGCATCATCAAAGGTTACAGAATTGTCTAGTGGAATGCCAAAAAACAAAAATGTTTTTCTGGTTCTGAATTTTTTCATGAGAAAGTTTCTTGGCAAGTATTGAGAAACATAAAAATCAATGTCTTTATAGATAAGGTTTTTATTAATGCTGTGTCAGACCTACTACTGTCTTGTATTAGGGAAATGAGCATGTATTTTGTATTTTTACATTGACAGCTATTAATATATAGTACTGATTCCTTATCAAGTTCTTACTAGAAAACAGAGCTCAGGGGATGAATAACTATTGGTAAGACAGATGAAACAGCATGTAAAGAGCAGAACAATGCTTCACTAAGGACAGCAAGTCCTAGAGAAATGCTGCAGTGAGATCTGGATGGCTGAGAGCAAGGGGGGAATGAAACATTTCTACCTTGTGTCTTTGTATGGCTCTGTCTCCCATCAAATCTTTTTTAGGGTTCAATCCACATTTCAAGTACCAAGTATTTCTTAGTTTCTCTCCATCATCTGCCATGACTCAGACATTGTGCTGAGCATTAGCCATTCAAAGACGGTCAGTTACATATCCTCTTTCAAAGTGTTCACAGTCTAATGGAGTATGAGTTGTCTAACTCATATTAGTAATTCAGTAAGATGAATGTTATAATAAAATACTGTGCAGAGTGTCATGTTTGGAAGAAAGAGAATTATACTGACTGGGGAACCAGTAATCACCAAAAGAAAGTGGAATTAAGTTTTTAAGGATAAACTGGAGTTTGAAACAGAAAAACAGCAAGGAAGGGTAAAAGGAACAGTATGAAGATGGGAGAGAACATGGAATGTTCAAGGAATGGCAAATAGGCCAGTAAGGCATGGTGGTAGCATGTGTCAGAGTGAAGATGGAGTTGGTTTAGGTTGGAGTCTTCTTCAGGGCAGGCTGTCCAGAGGCACATAGATAACCTGCATATCATGTTTTGGACCTTCTCTTCTCCACTGGGAAAGTACCATTGGAAAACAAATATTAAAAGAATGACATGGCCAAATTTGTAAATATGTTCTCTCCCACCATCTTCGATCTCTTACTACAAGATATTTAAACTACTTTAATAGCAATTACCATGTTTCTCCATGTATTTATTTCTCACTCTTGTCCTATCCCTCTAATCCCATCTATTAGATTATAAAATCATTAAAGGAGGGAAACTATGCCTGGCTCATCTTTGCCCTCCTTAAAGCTTCCCTGGAGCATATTAAGTGATAAATAAATGATCATTCAATTGATTTCTTGTCAATGTAATGATAAAACACACAGGGCCAACAAAGAGCCATGTCTCCCATGGGGAAGAAGCTAGACTTACACAAATTCCAAGAAATTAGAAAATGGCTGTGGCTTATCAGAGTTTTAAGCTGAATTATTAATAATGGATGCAGAATATATGAAAGATAAAAATAAAAAGAAAACAATTTCCAAGCAATTCAAATTCCTTAAGAGCATAGAGTCAGGGGGCAGAGAAGATTTAAAGATGTAGGAAAATGCTTTATCCCTCAAAATTTCAAAATCTTTCTATTCTACCTGCTAAATTGAAACTCCTTAATGTTTTTGGCATTTATCTCACCTCTTTACTCATTAAAGACACCTAATTAGTTCTTTTTACTCTATCTCATTTTCTGTGTCTATTACACCAGCATAGAATTACCAAAAGTGCTATTTGAAATAAAACATAAAATCTCAGGGAAATAAAGGAGATGTTTGCCGTTGTATTTCTTTTGATTACAACCTTTTAATTGTGGGGTGTTGACTGACATGAAAATCTCTGAAGCATGATTTTCCAGTGAGTTTGGGCCACCTGGAAACCTCCCTTGTTCATCCACGTTGAATGAGCATTTTCCCTAGCCCATGTGCATGTTCTAGCAGCAATAACTGGATTGCAAATTAAACACAACCTATAGAGCTATTATTTTCTTTTTCACTGTGCAAGCAGTTTTTAAGCTATACCTAATCCTCACAACTGGATCCTGTCAGATGACGCCTCTTTAAAACCAAAATACAAGTTAATAAGCAGGTGATTAAATTTGCCTCCAGCAAACACTCCTTATTTTAAAAAATGAACTAAAAAGTGTTTCATCATTCAGAAGTTTACTTTAAGCTTCCTCATATAATGTTTTTTATGAAGGTTTAAAATTTATCCTATTATGTTTACTTTGCACTAAGTATAGTTAAATCAATAGCAGAACTCTGATATTAGCAGAAGTAGCAGAAAACTGATCCACAGTTTTATTAGTATGATATATTGCTTAAGATTCTTGGTTGTGGAAACCATAATATATTGGTAGTTAAGTGTATGGTTAAGATAATGAGCTCTGAAGTCATTGTCTGGGTTTGAATCTTGGTTCTTCTAATCACATTTTCTGCCTCAGTTTCCTTCTTTGTAAACTAGCGCCTGTTATGAGAATTTTAAATGAAATAATATAAATAATGATGTTATAAATAAATAAATACATGAATGAATAAATAAATAAATAAATAAATAAATGTGCTTGACATAATACCTATCTCACAGTGAGCAGTACATTGTTAGCCATTATCATTATCAGGATTATTATCAGTAGTGCTTATGCTAGATGAAGTTATTAAGTAGCTGATGTTCTATAGCAGGGGTTGGCAAACTCTTTCTATAAAAGTCTGGATAAATATTTTAGGTTTTGTTAATCATAAAATCTCTGTTGCAACTACTAAACTCTGGCATTGTTCTTCAAAGACAAAGACATTCACATGGTCACACTCTAAATGCAATCAGGAGTCAAAAGTCCCTGCTTCTGAAATGATCAATTCAGACCTTTCACTGTCTGGATACATCCTTCCAGATCTCTCATTCAGTTATTCCCACTACACCTTCCCTTTGCTTTCATTGGGCCTCCAGTCCCTTAAGCTCTTTATGATCAAACTCCTACCCATGAATCCAAATCCAGGGTAGATTTTAGAATCCACCCCCCATCTTGCTGTTATTCCCAACGACCTCAACCATTCCCCTTTCATTTTACCTGTGTGTAAAAACCTGGAGCATCTTATCTCCACAACTTCATCTGGACTGCTGAGCTCTGGTGAAGAGAAGTGGGCAATCACACTGATTAATGATGCTATAAATACATTTAATTTCAACGAGGTTCTCCCCTTTGCCCATAAATCCCTCTTAAAAAAAAAAAAAAGATTTTATTTATTTGAGAGAGACAGTGCGTAGAAGTGGGGGAGGGAAAAGCAGACTCCCTGCTGAGCAGGGAGCCTGACCTGGAGCTCAATCTCAAGACCCTGAGATCATGACCTAAACCGAAGGCAGACACTTAACCCATTGAGCCACCTAGGCGCCCTGCCCATAAATTCTTAAGGAAATGTTCCCCTTTCTCTACATCAGCTATTTCAAATTGTCTCCTGTCCTCATAAACTTCCCAATCCTCAGAAATCTCAAGATAGGAGCTCTCCTTTCTTTCAATTACAAATTTATCTAGATTACCTCTTGCCCCTTCTCTCTCTCCCTTTCTTTCTCTCTCTCTCACATACACACTTCAATTATTTCTCTCCTTTAATAATGGAAGAACTGTTCTCTTCCAATCTGAAGTCATTTGTACTATAATAACCCACTTCCTCTTACATCCTGGAAGACCCGGTCTATTCATCACCCCCACTTTCTTACATGGGTCATCTGCTTCTTCCTCTCACCTATCTAATTCTATTAGCACTGAAACATGTTCCTGAGCCACATCGTAAACAAGGAAACCCACCAGATTTCATACTTTTGTCCACCTACTAACTCTGTCTCTCCTCATTTCTATAAAATTCTCAAAACAGTCAATAGCATATACAATCTATATTTTCTTTCCTTCAGAGTTTCTCAACATATGTGGAACCTGGCTTAAATCTCTGTCACATACACCAAAACTGCTGTTGCCAATGTTGCTAAATGTTTCCAGTTGCTAAGTCAAAAAGATACTTCCTCCTTCTCAAGACATTTCCTTGCCCAGTTTCCATGACACCTTAGTCTCCTGGTTTTCTCCCAACTCTCTGGAGAATTGTTTCCTTTTCTCTCTCTTTCCTTGATGACCTTATCTACCCCCATGTCTTATAGAACCACCCATGGGCTAATAATTCCCAATCTAGTTTTGCTCTTTTATTATGTACTCTGAACCAGTATCTCAAATTGCCTTCCAGAAATCGCTAACAGAGTTCTTAGTTGCAAAAGGTGCAAATCAAAATTAAAATTTTTTTCTCAAAACTTCTTCCCCTATTTGTATCATGTGAGTTAATGGCACCATCCAACCCATTGTTTGAATAAGAAATCTATAATCTTTCCTCAGCCTCATCTCTTCATTTAATCAATCAGATTTCTGTCCTATCTTCTACCTTTTGCTTCAATTCACTGTTGTCCATCCCAGGGTTACTTATTCAGACTTCTGTCATCTTTTTTTTAATCTATTAGTTGTGCTCCGTAATGGCAAGAAATATTCTTTGGTCAACATGAGTGCAAAACAAATTATTTATTTATTTTTTTTTCTTTTCTTTTTTTTTTTTTTTTTTTATTTATTTATTTTTTCAAAACAAATTATTGATAGGAGTTGTGGCAATTCACAGAATGAGGCCCATAGTGTATGCTGGAAGCAAGACCACAAGGCCAGAAATAGGCTCATGTATGGCTACCACTGCTGTGGTAATGGTCCACACCATTACCACCAGCTAAATGGTCCACACCACAGCTTCCACCTCCCACTCTCTGCACAGCCACCACTCCTGCCCCTCCATACTGCAAGTTGCTGCATCTACAGCTACTCCCAGAAGTCAGAATGTTTTCTCCATGGAACCTGCCTTGAAGTCCAAGATGGATGCATATAATTGCCATGTGTCAAGACTTGTGCCAGGCTCCAAGGGGCTGGGAAAGCAAATATTTGGAGAATCCATGTTCCATTATGATAAGTGAGCTTAGTTTCTCACTGAGGCTCAAAACGTGAGGCATTATCCAAAACTAATAAGGATGTTCAAATGATGGGCAACCAAAGATAAAGCAATGATAAATACACACAGCCTGAGAATAGGACACAAGCCTTCCCATTGACTTTCATCTTGTCTTCCTCTTCCCCTGACTCAATCCTTGAGTTTCTTTCTAAAATGCAACTCTGGTGATACTTCTCATGTACTTAACAGTCTTCTTTGTCCTCTAACTGCACCTAAGATAAAATTCAAGTTCTTGACATGGTTTCAGGATCTCTGACATCACTCTTGCTTTCTAACTTTTTCTCTGGTGACTTTCCCCCATCTCCAGATAGATTTCTGTTTCACCAAACCTCTCTGAGTTACCTGAGTCTGCCGTACTCTCCCTGGGATCCACAACTTTGTCCATCCTTCTGCCGATGTTCTCTTTACCTGCCTAACTCTCCCTCATTCTTCACATACCATTTTATAGGCTTCATCTTCCACAAAACTTTTCTTGATCATATAACCCTGTTATCCCCTCTGAGTGCTAACATAACACTTTGTTCTTCTCTCATCACAGCTCTTGACACGCTAAATTATATATGCTCATTACTTATTTAAATCCCCCATACACTAAGGTCCATGAGGGCAGAAACCTGTCTTTTTTTTTTTTTTTTCGAAACCTGTCTTTTTTAAAATTACATTTTCCAATCTCTCTCACACTGAGTTCAATACAAAAAATTAGTTTCTCGAAGGCCAAAAACAAATAAACAGACCAACAGAGAAAAGAAACTTCTCTTCCAAAGAAAAATAAATTTTGCAAGAAATGAAAATATGGTCTGCTTTTCCTTCAGAATATAAATATACTTTTGGCCCTAGCATCTCTCTCTTCCAATTTTCATGTCTTCTGAGTTAATGTTGCCTGGTAGCTTATATCTTCACATGTTTTAAGAGTTGACCCTGACCTTGACTTCTCCTAAACCATCTACCATTTTTGCTGACTGAAGGGCTAATTGTAATTCAAGGTTCTGTCCTGGGAGAAACTAATCTGCCTTCTCGGGACAAACTATGAAAGACTTTAAAATAAGCAATACAGAACTGGTATCTTTTCAATTAAATATTCGGTAGGGTCTCTGGACCTTCCAAGGTCATCTGATTTTATTGTGGTCTATACATTTACTGTCTTTAATTAGGTAATTTTATAACTTTGTAAATTGTAAAAATCTGGTAACAATGTAAATTATACTTCAGCATAGATATACAAATACATTTTTTCCAGTAAAAATACTATTAGTTTGTACTCCATAGAAATGACTCCAAACATTATATTTTATTGCTCTCTATATATTAACCAGTTTCAAATTTATTAGTAAATTCATTTTAGCATTCTTGATTGTCTGCATATACACTTACATACTTATATATACATATATATTATACTTATATATGTATCCATATACTTTAGAGTCTGCTTTAAAATACTTATATATCAAGGCAGCCCGGGTGGCTCAGCGGTTTAGCACCGCCTTCAACTCAGGGCCTGATCCTGGAGACCCGGGATCGAGTCCCACATCGGGCTCCCTGCATGGAACCTGTTTCTCCTTCTGCCTGTGTCTCTGCCTCTGTGTGTGTCTGTGTCTCTCATGAATAAATAAATAAAATCTTAAAAAAGAAGAAATACTTATATATCTTACCAGTTTCCTCATTAATTAGGTAAATAAAACCTCGCATGAATGTTTATTTTGGTGCTTGTATATTTGCCATGATTTTACTATTTTTTTTCTTTTTTGTGGCCAGAAACAAGCTCCAAACTTTCTTTCTTTCTTTCTTTCTTTCTTTCTTTCTTTCTTTCTTTCTTTCTTTCTTTCTTTCTTTCTCTTTCTCTCTTTCTCTCTTTCTTTCTTTCTTTCTTTCTTTCTTCTTTTTTTCGACTTTATTTATTTATTCATGAGACACAGAGAGAGAGAGGCAGAGACATAGAGGGAGAAGCAGGCTCCTCGCAGGAAGCCTGATGCAGGACTCAATCCCGGAACAGGATCTTGCCCTAAGCCAAAGGCAGATGCTCAACCACTAAGCCATCCAGGTATCCCCCCTTTTTTTAAAGATTTTATTTATTTATTCATGAGAGACACACAGAGAGAGGCAGAGACATAGAGGGAGAAGCATAAGCTCCAAGCTTTCTATTACTGTTCCCCAGATTTGGCTTCCCACTGAGAACCATGACCACTAGAACACTAGTATGTGGTCTCTCCTTCTACCTTCATAAACTTCCAAGCTCCTACCAATGTTTCTGGATTTTGAGATTCAGAAAGCTTTGACCTTAAGGGAAAGTGGCACACAAACTGAAGGAGAATTTTCTAGTTCCTGATACTTAAGTCTTGGGAGAAGGCTAGGTAGGAAAGTAAAAGCTAATAGGTACTTAGGATGAAAAGTATGTGAAAAAAAACTAAAAATCAGGCTATATATTTTCATATTTAATTTTGTTTTCTCTATATTATATATTATATACATAATAATCTCTATGTTTGATGTGCCTTTTCGAAATCATATATTAACTGCCTGCTTCTCGTGAACAAAACATATTAAAATATACAAAACTGATTACATCTTCTCTCCATATATGAACTATATTTAAAGAATCAGTGAGGAATCAAAATGATTCCATTCTGGAGCACAGACAGGACAAAGGAATTACAGTAATATTATAAAGAGGCAGACAGTGACAAAACCAGTCCAATGGATTTGTAAGATTTACTAGGAGAATAGGGGGTAATATGGTTTAGTAGATAGGATAGCACTAGAATGTGGAGGATCTCATAATTCAAGTACAACAGAGTAATCTTTCTAAGAGGACGCCTAAAACACAAGTACAACTTTTGACTAAAGAAAACATGGTAGGTTAATATTGAGCTTTAGGATCTGATTACATATCTTCTGTTAAATTGACAGATTCTATGAATCACTGTATCTTATGTGGTAGTAAGTCCTTGAGGTAGATTACTAGAACCCCTTTACATAATGTTCTTTGAGATTGGAGACTTACAGGAGTCAAAAATGCAAGCTGGCTCGTTTTTGGTCATAGGAGAGAAAATGACATGTCACTTAATAAGACAAAATCTCATCACTCTAAGAATCCCTAGATGGGAAACTGCTTCTGGACAAGCAACCCAATTCTGAGGAACACTTACCTTATGGAGAATGAATTTCTTACCAAGTTTACTCCTGACCCAACCTATAAAGTTGAGTTTCACAACATCCAACAAGCTTCCTTTGTTGACATCTAGACTCAACCTTGAGGCAAATTTCCCTTCTGAAGTTTTCCAGATCTTCCCTCTATCATTCTCTGAACAATATATAGAAAAAGAATAGCATACTTAGAGTAACAGGAGAGTCATTACCTCATAACATTTAGTTCAAAATGCAGTGGAATTTCAGCTGCTGCCCCATTATTTTGCAGATCGTGAAACCAGTAGTGGCATTTCTATATAATGAACATAGAAATGCTGGTGGTATTTCCATATAAATGTCCTATACAAGGCACAAAGTTCTCTCACATGTCCTTAAAAGATTGTTAGGTTCTCATAGCAACAAAGCTCTTTTAGTTTTCCTTTAATACTCTAATTTTTATATCATGTTATTTGTTTAATGTCTTCTCTACTTCTCCCCTTTATAATCCCATATGACTTTTAATTCTTTGAATATAAGGACTGTGACCTCAGTCTAGATCAAGAGTCAGCAAACTGACCCAAACCCTGGGCCAAATCCATCTATCCATCTCACCACCTGTTTCTATGTGACCTGCAGACTAACAATTATATGTGTGTGTGTGTGTGTGTGTATATATATATATAATCAGTATATATATATATATATATATATACACTTTTTCTTTTCTTTTTTTTAAGAGAGGACAGTGAGAGAGAGGGAGGTGGGAGGAGGGGCAGAAGGAGAGAGAGAATTCCAAGCAGACACGGGGCTTGATCTCATGACCTGAGATCCTGACCTGAGCCAAAATCAAGAGTCGGATGCTGAACCGATTAAGCCACCCAGGTGTCCCTATATATTTTAACTGTTGAAAAAAAATCAAATTCAAAGGAAAAATAAAATTTTGACATGTAAAAATTATATAAAATTCAAATATCAGTGTCCATAAATAAAGATTTGTTGGCACATAGCCATTCTTATTCATTTATATATTGTCATTGGCCAGTCATGTCGCAATGCAAAGTTGATCTCCAGTCCAGATCAAGACTCTTGTTTATCTCTTCCTGGCTGAGAAAACCAGAGAGCTCAGGGAAAAAGTCAGCCTTCTTGCTTTCATCCTGCATGTCTGACAGGGAATCATAGAAGGAGTCATGGGAGGAAGTCTCTGACATATTTCAATAGTCTTCATACACTCTTTGTTTGCTTTCAACAGGAAGGCCAGAGGCATTGTGTCTTTGTACAACAGAGACGTACAGCCCACAAAGTCAAAAATATTTACATTTGGCCCTTGGTAAAACAATTTGCCAATCTCCAGTCTAGAAAATGAAACTTAATAAGTTATTATAATTATGTGTTGAAATAACTATTGAATGAGTAAATATGAATGCATATAAATGGACACAAGGAAAAAATGAAACAAGATTTCAAATATTTCATTGAAAACTAAAGATAAATTAAAATCCAAATATATTTGTGGTTTAGAGTGAGATAAACAGAATCAGATTTACTTAAAATATCAATAAGCCACTAATCTCATAACATTAATGAAATTAGAGCTTTAATGAGGTATATAGTGGGGGGAGATAGAAAAGAAGGAGGCTCTAAGAAGAGCAGAATGCCCTACTATATTTTTAATGCCTGCTGCAGATATTTTTTTTTTTTAGCTATTCAATGGTGGTTAGTAAGATACTTAATATTCACTCACAGGGAAAATATTACATTAAAGTGATAAATAATAAATGCAAGTATACTTAATATTTCTCCCAACTTGAAGAAGAGAGAAAAAAGTATTTTTACAAAACTTTATTTGTTCACTTTAATGTTTCTCCCAACTTGTAAATTAGTAGTATTATGAAAATACACACAAACACACACACAACCATTACTACTAATGGCAATTCTCTCTATGTCGTCTTGCAGAACACAAGAAATAAACTGGTTTCCAGTGCCTCTGGCCTTCCTGTTGAAAGCAAACAAAGAGTGTATGAAGACTATTGAAATATGTCGGAGACTTCCTCCCATGACTCCTTCTACGATTCCCTGTCAGACATGCAGGAAGAAAGCAAGAAGGCTGACTTCTTCCCTGAGCTCTCTGCTTTTCTCAGCCAGGAAGAGATAAACAAGAGTCTTGATCTGGCCCGGAGAGCGATAGCCAACTCTGAAACAGAAGATTTTGACTCAGAAAAGGAGATCTCACAGATTTTCAACACCTCTCCTGTAAGTGTCTGTGAAAATCCTTCCCATAAGGAGACCAGATTTGGAGAACCAACCTCCTCAGGAAGACCTCATGGTAACAGGCCAACACCTGTCCAACCTCTGCCAGAACAAACTGACCGTATCTCTTCATCTCCTTCAAAGAGGAAACCTGCCAAATCACCCTTGCTTGCCAGTCCCAGCTATATCCGGAGCCTCCGAAAGGCTGAAAAACGTGGTGCAAAAACTCCCAACACAAATGTAAAGCCCAAACCAGCATATCAAGTTAAGACTGGCCCCCAGAGCCAGCTATGTGACAAGGCAGCTAATTTCATTGAGGAGCTGACATCCATATTTAGAGAAGCAGCAAAGCCAAGAAATAGAAGCCCCACTGGGGAGTCCTCATCACCAGACAGTGGGTACTTGTCTCCTAAAAATCAGCCGTCAACCCTGATGAGTGCCTCAGCCAGCCAGAGCCCCACTGGAGACCAACAGGAGATAGAAGCGAAGGTCAAGTTACCCAAAGCCAGGCACTGCTACCAAGCAGACCAGGACAAGGCAGTGCCAACCAATAACATCTCTCACCCACAGCCCCAGAATGCACTCCACTTCCCCTCAGCTCCACGATTCATCCAGAAGCTTCGGAGCCAAGAAGTGGCAGAAGGAAGTAGAGTTTACTTGGAGTGTAGAGTCACTGGAAACCCAACTCCTCGAGTCAGGTAAGAACTTTTTATTGTGAATATCAAATGATTTGTGTTGACTTTTGATTTTACTTTAATGTTCAATGAGAAGAAATTTCCTGTATAGTGAGCCCTCTGGAGCCTGACATGATGTTTTCAAATACCTGCAAGGAAAAAGCATCCCAGAATCGCAAATACTAGTTGTAGTAGATATCACTGGTGGGATGTGCCTGTTATCGTGAACCATGTGCTACTAAGGAGAAGGCAAAGTATCAGACAGGCATAGAGGAGCACAAATAGGTTATTAAATAGGACTCTGGTATGAATAACATCCCAGGAAACTTAAAATGTAAACTGATTCATTTAAGGTACCATGAAAGTGTGTGCATAACTTGAATACGAGGTGCTGAAGATGGCTGAAAGTGTGGCTAAAACTGGAAGTTTTCTGCCAGTACAGAGATGCAAGGCACAGATATGCAGAGGCCAACCACAAGATTTACCCCCAAATATATAATCTGATCTAAGGCCTGGGCTAAGTGGGCACATACTCAGTTTAAAAAAGCACACCCACATACCTTCAATGTGATGCGACCAAGGAAACAAAGAAAGATAAACCATGGTGAAAGTCATACAGGTCTGTCGCTCATACACCAGCTCTGGCCACTACAGCCAGAGATATAGCAAAAAACAAACAAACAAACAAACAAACAATTACATGAGCGTGAGGTTAGTTGGAATCCATATACACTTACACCCCCATGACTATTCTAATGTCTAGAGTTCTTCCTTCTTGCAGAGTTCATACTTTCTCTGCAAAAAGTTAAAGAAGGTTGACCCTGGAATCAAATTGCAGTGTTTCCAATCATGGCTCCACCTTTTGCCAATTGTGTCATTGAGGCAAGTTACTTTGTGACTTAGTTTTTTTTATCTGTGAAATGGGAATTAAAATAATGCCTACCTCATTCTATTTCATAAGGACCAAGTAAAATAATATGTGAAAAAATAAAACAGTGCTTTGCCCCTTGTGACTGCTGTGTTAGTATCTAATACTTTTATTATTTCTCATTACTTAATTTTATATGCCAAAATGAAAATAACATTACAAACTGGATTATACTACAAAAATAAGCCATTTATTCATTCAGTTATTTTGAAAGTTTTGCTTTTATTAATGAAAGATGTTTTACTTGGATTACGTAAATATTAAAAAGTAAACTCAAAATTGTGAAATTTGGCAAAATGTTAAGTAGGCATCATTGGCTAAAAATTGCAATACTGGTACATTCTTATTAATATAGCATTTCACAAGCCACAAACTTGACCTCTTACCCTACATCCACTAATAGACACTCTGCTAGAGTTAGTCTCTTAGTTTGACAGGTTATTGCTCACAAACATGAAGTAAACATTAGCATTATTGGCTAAAAAGTGGTGTAATTAAAGGCAGGGAATTTTTTTTTTCCCAACCAATTTGTTCAACTAATTCCTCTGGAGTCAGTTTTTACAGTAATTTTACTATATTTCTTTTAGAAACTGACAGCAGGGGGCAGTAAAAAACTTCTTACTGGATTCATTCCATTCAAGATGTCATCCTAAATTCTGCATTTATGTATCTTTTCGATACAGAATTTTTCTTATCATTTTTGCCTATGATGGAGATGAAATTGTGTGGTACTTTTGGATTCTACTTAGATTGCTTTCAACCTACTAATCTTGTGAACAAATAATTCTTTATGAGTAATACTTTCATACGTCATTCAAAACAGTTTCACAGGTTTTCATACTACATATGACTCCACTGACATTAACCTCCAAAATAAGCCCCTTTCAAAAAAAATTTTTTTTAATTAAAAAAAAAAATAAGCCCATTTCAAACATATTACTGTGGCAGGTAAATATACTATGCCCTTTCAAAAATGACAAAAACAATCTGTTTAATATCAAAGGATTCGTTCAAGTGAGCAGACCATAATTATTATATTAAGGTTCACTTAAACATTTAGTAATTTGGGGAACATCAAATTCATGCTTCTGTCTCCCTTTTTTTACTGGGATTGAGGGTGTTAACTTAGTAACTACAGAATTATTAACTAGTTTTCTCTTGTCACCTCCTGGCCTAGCAAAGTTCATGACCAATGTCCTTAAACATTACAAGTTATGCCTTTCTAGAGTTAATTAAGTCTTAGATGAAATGCACCATTGTTTAAAACTAGCTGGTCATTTTTGTATCCTTTGGAATTTTTGTTTGTTTTGTTTTGTATTTTGAGAGGGAAATGTACTGGATTTTCTTAATTTCTGTTCCAAAGATTTTGGTACTCTCTTTTATGCATTTGTAGGTATACCAAATGCCTAAGAACACTGAGTTCCTTTTCCACATGAGACATGAGTGTCTAAAAAGATCATCTTCTTTGAAGGAAACTTCATATGAAGAATACTACCTTTAATAAAATGTGCCCTCCTCTGGAGCATTTTAGAACCTGGCTCAGACTCAGTCAGTCCAGGAGACTCTAAACCCAGAGATTGCACAGACCTATTGATTGCTAGGCTACCTCCTAAGATCCCAGAACCAGGTAACAGGACCCATAGAGAGCAAGGGGTATCAGAGGAACCTGAAGCAACCAATAAGCAGAAGACCAACAGACGATGACTGGTAAGCATAGAGACATTCAGTTATTGAGAAGTCAGCAGCTATAGGGCAGGTGAGTAAGATGTGGTGCAATTGCCAATGGTAAAGTCCAGACTTACTTCAAAGAAATGCATCACGGGAAAAGATGGCAGCAGGTATCTGCATCCAGATACAGGGTCTGAAGCACAGGGAAAAACTTCTACCCTTCAGGAATTTAAGGAAAAGGTAAGGCTACTGCTCCAAAGGACAATAGAAGAGGCACAGTTCAGGAAATAGAGACTCAGGTATGGTTAAATGAGGTGAGACTTTAGTGACTAAACTTGTGCTGCGTCCAGAATAGGGAAACAAATTGTTAGACTAACATGGCTGGGCTACTAAGCTGCTGGCCTGGAGCTACTTAAATTTGGCCTGAATAGAAATTTGGTCTGGGAAACTGGACGTAGTGAAACTTAATGAAGGTAGATAAAGTGGTCCCAGCAAAAGGGAGGATTGGTGGAAACAGTAGGATCGAAGCCAGGCCAGTTCAGTCCAAGGCTTTTCTACTTTATTCTCCCACAAATATATGGCATAAATATCAGATATAACCACAAAGAGAACTGAAAAAAATGTATTTTCCTTCTTTATTTTTGCATAGTTCCAACACAACCTCAACAAAAAGAGAAAGGCTGGTGGAAGAAAGCTTATGTATAGTAACTGAGGCTGTATACAATCTAGATACTACTCAAATTACACACAAATTATTTGTTAACATTTTGAATTATTACATTAAATTAAATCAAGTCAGAATTTACA
The DNA here is from genome assembly GCF_053574225.1 of Canis aureus. Taxonomy (NCBI): domain Eukaryota; kingdom Metazoa; phylum Chordata; class Mammalia; order Carnivora; family Canidae; genus Canis; species Canis aureus. The sequence goes on from NC_135634.1 coordinate 20,136,685, forward strand.
CATTTTTCTGATATGTCCCAGTGTTTGGTATTTCTCATACACTACTTTATAATAGTAGTTATAAAACATGTTCCTTTATATCACTCACTTTCCCTGTTCCCTCCACTCTCAGCTTTTGTGAGTTGGAGAAAAATTCACGAAGAATTTTAGTTCAGAAGTACTATAAAAATGAGACCTCTCATTTTCACTTTATATTTTTAAAAATATTTTATTATGGCAACCATATATTTCAAACCATTTTAAAGAAACTGAGAAATAGGGAATTATTTGCCTACTAATAGAAAAATTATTAATTAATCATAGAGACTAGAATATAACTCAGGTCTTCTAATTCCTGATCAGGTACTGAGTGACTCACAAGAAGATTTGGCCACTGTCACTACTGTTTTGCTTGTTGTGGATGGCTTACTGACAAGCTCCAGAAATGGAGATGAGCAAAACTGCCACCTGGAATTCATTCCAAATACCTTTAAAGAAAATAATATCTTGATAATTTCCACAATATTTTTCTACTAAAAAACACACACACACACACACAGAGCCATTCATGGTTATTCTCTTTCTTTGCAGTAAGTTAATACTGCAAAGTAAGTCAATCAACATAAACGAAAAAATGTTTGGGCATGGGGGAAAGCAGAAATTCCCCATCAAGTAACTACAAACAAAATAAATTATTCTCAATTTATAAACAGTAATCCAAACCACCCTCATATTCAAATTGTATTTTGAGGTAAATGTGAACATACTCAGAGAAAAACCACCTTTAAATATCCACTTATTGCAGTAAAAGTGAGTCCAGCAGTAGTCCAAGCACATTTAATATTCTAAGTACAATTACACCTAATCATAAGGAGGCTATTAGGTCATCAGTATTAGCCTAGTAAAGTTTTGATGAATATACAAAATTACATTCTTTCCTTCAAAAATCAAAAATCTAGTACCTCCAATGCTTCCAAATTAGTTTACATTAGTGAGACATTGATCATCATCAAAACCCAAAACAAGAGAATTAGCCATATCAAATCTATGCATGCTGTCTGTAGAAATTTCCATCTCCTCAAAAGAAAATAGAAACAAACCACTGATTCACTTTTTTTCCTAGGAGTATCAGTATATTCCAGTTATTGACTACTTTGGTTTGGGAAAATGTGGCAATAGCACCACTAGCTAGTAGGTTATAAACATGTGGTGATTGTTAAGATTCAGATGGTATAGTTCCAGGAGTATTGTTTGTTTTTGTTAAAGAGTATCTTCACAATGCGACATCAGATATTACCATTAGATTATCAGAATGAAAAATTAACCATGTTGTTACATGAACATGAAATGTAAATAGGTATAAATAATTTGGGGAATAATTTTGTGATATACAATAAAGCTGAAGGTGTACATAACCTAAACTTTCATGTAATTACCAATTGCCTACTGGACATCTCTGCTCAGATATCTAATAGGTATATCAAATTTAATATATCCAAAACTGAACTTGTGGATCTCCTCTCCTCCAAAACCCTTCTCTTTCTAAATCTTCTACATGTCAATAAGTGACAATCTTCCTTCCAGCTACAGCTAAGAGAAAAACTCTGGGGTCATCCTTGGCTCTTCTTTTTCTCACATCTCACATCATCCAATCCACCCAGCAAATGCAGTTGGCTCTGCCTTTAATATACCTAGAATCAGACCACTTCAGACCACTAATTGGGACGTCAACATTGGCTGGGTCAAGCCACCACCATCTTCCCCTGGGATATTTGCATAACCTTCCTAATCTGTCACCTTGTTTCCATCATTGCTCGTTATACTCTTTATTGCCCCTAGCATGATCCTTTTTAATGAAATTGTGGTCACAACACAGTGCAAAGATTTCCAGTGCCTTTTATCTCACTCAGAGTAAAACATAAACATAAAGTAAGGCACCATCTCTCTGATTTCATCTCCTACCATGCCCCTGTTTGGCCCACTCCTGCTACAACGGTGTTCTTGCTATACTCTGACATGCCAGGTGTGTTCCTGTCTCAGGGTTTATGCACATACTGTTTCCTCTTTCCCCAGATATATGCAGGATTAGATCCTTCATCTCCTTCATATCTCTCCTTAAATATCACCTTCATTCAGAGTATAGCCTTCCCTAACTACTCTATGTAAAAGAAAAGGCCCTGCCCAGCTTATTCTCTATTTCACTCATTGTTTTTCTTCACAGAACTTATCCAATAAATTCTGCATTTTACTTGTTTAATTTTTTTCATTGTTTGTCTTCCTAAGTAGAATATAAAACCCTTGAATATAGGGACTGCCATCTGATTCTTGTTGTGTCCCCAGAGCTTAGAATGGTGCTTGGCATATAATAGGTGCTCAGTAAATATGAATTGGATATATAAATGAATTTCACTCCTGGCTATATTTCATGCTAATTTTATACTCATTGAAAAATAATAGCTTTCTATTTTACTCTACTATCCCAGTTATGTATTTGGTATGTTCACAGCAATGTTTCCAATAAATGAATGGCATAATTTAGTCTATACATAACATCTAGAAAATGTCTGGGTGGTAAGCAATGTAAATTAGATATGCTGGCTCTTCGGTGTTTGCCCTCATGAGTTATAAGTTCATCAATTTTCTGAGTTGTCTTAGTTGTTTTAAAGCTTTTAAAATTTTTCTTATTTTAAATTCATGGTAATAGAATGGTATATGTACTCAGTCTTCTGCCAGAGATCTTCTATGGTTAGTCTACCCAATTTATTGACTACAGAGGATAGAAAAATTTGTATATGAGTCTCTCATTCCCAAGACAAAATTCCTGCATTTAGACACCCCACACACACACACACATGCATACACACGTGGTACCTTTTTTGAAATAGTGAAAATCTGAAGACTAACAAGAGTTGCATATTGTCATTTCACCAACCCAATTATCCCCCCCATATTATCATATGTGGTAAATGGGAGCAAGCAAAATGGGGCAGAATCCAACAGAAACAATACCAATTAATGTTGTAGGTTCCTGGGGCACCTGGGTAGCTCAGTGGCTGAGCGTCTGCCCTTGGATTAGGTCATGATCCTGGGGTGCTGGGATCAAGTCCCACAACAGGCTCCCTATAGGACCTATTATATGCCAAGCACCATTCTAAGCTCTAGGGACACAACAAGAATCAGATGGCACTCCCTCTGCCTGTGTCTCTGTCTCTCTCTGTGTCTCTCATGAATAATAAATAAAATCTTCAAAAAAAATGTTTTAGGTTCCTATTTTTCTTATTCTTTTATCATTTCCTTTAATTTATTTCTAAATCTTTTAATTGTTTTCTTTTTCCGTACATTTGCATTGGCTTGAAAAACTAAGTCTTTTGTATTTTACAGGGGACAATTAGTGTTCTCAACATCAAATTACCATTGAACTAGAAACCAAAGGAGATTAAGCAACAGAGTAGCACCTTTATTTTCATTGAAATGAAATAAACTTATCTCTGATTCCCCCTCATAGGTGATTTTTATGAGTTAATAAATTAAGGCAATATGACCTATTATGCTATTATATCCTCTTTCCTATCCTTTTCATTTCTTTCTCAACCCCTATTTCCATCCAATATCCACCCACTTGTAATTCCCATGTGAAAAATGACCTATACCTCTACAATGCTTTAACTGCTAAAAGCAGTTTAATATGAATTAAATTTATATTCAAATGAATATTGAATCTGCTTTTGTAGACCAGTGAGTAAAATAAGGTAGCTCAGTATCAATGAACCCAGGAAATATTGGCTCTGTTTTGTGGAGCTATTGTTTAACAATTTGAACATTACAGAGTGACAGCAACTGCCCTATCATCTGTTCTTGGCCAACCCATGAACCTGTGATGCTGTGATAGGCCAATTCTACTGTACACAATGCTGTTCATATGGATATCTCAATGAATCAAGAAGCAAACTTGATATTCAAGGCAAATATGGAGTATTAATATAGTAATAACAATCATTGGTATATAGTTATAAAGTAGCAGCAGCCAAATCAGATAGTAGGATCTATTCTAAAGAATTGGTTCCATCATTTCAGTTTACATCTTGATAGCCAAGTTTCTGGATTTAACAAGAAAACTGATCAATAAACAAACATCAACACAAATTTTCCTAGGAAATAAAGGTGGTCAGAAAATCCCTTTACAATTAAGAAATAGATGCTTATGCATTACAAAAAAAAATGCTTACAGAACAAACAGCAAAAGGGTTTTGCAGCTGATCATAAAGATACTGAAGCAAGAGTGTGAATCTGGCCTCTATCACATGTCCAGTCATGTTAGCAAATTATTTCACCTTTCTATGCCTCAGTTTCCTTGTCTGTAAAATGAGAATAATAAAACTACCTACCTCTAGTGTTATTATGAGTGCTAAGTCAATTAACATAAGGAAAGAGTTTAGAACTCTGCCAGTACATAGCTTAATAAATATTAAGGTATATTATAAAGTTATTTATTATTATTATAAAGTGTTCACCTTTATTGTTTATTGTCATTGATTTGTTACATGCTCCCTACACTCTACCTTCTCAAAAATCTTTGAATCTCTTCTTTTTCTTAAAAATTTTTATGCTACAACTTTCTTTTGTACTGCTCATATTTCCAATGGTGTAGGGTTTATAGAGAGGGAACACTTCAACTTTAAAGGCTAAACATAATATATAAAGAATACAATATATCTCAAAAAATGTTTTTAATCCTGTTTGGACAGTGAGTCTCAGATTCCTATCTCAAGGTCAGAATCAATACCCAGGCTGCCAAGGGCTGTTGGGATATTGTCCCCTGATCTGGGTCTATTGTCATTGTCTAGTAACTTTTACCTCACTTGGCCTTCTGTTCCTTCATGGCCGCAGGGGTGGGATTAGAGCCAAAGATAAGTAATTTCTTTCCATCTCTACCCTTCCTCCTACAACTAATCATCTCCACATCCTCTCTTCCCAAACCTAAAAGCTGTGAAGGTCAGCCTTATTGTGGACTCCGGACAACTTGGAAAGCCTTCTAAAATCAAGTCTCTGACTATTGTTTTCTTGCTGCTTTTTAAATTGTTTAGCAATTTTCCTGAGTTAATTTCATGACTCTTTGTGAAATACTTACTAAAGCCAATTGAAAGTGGTTCCCCAACACTTTAACCACTCCCTGTTTTTGTGTTCCAATAATTTCAGCAGGAAGAAAACTCTAAAAATAATTGGAGTAGCAAATGCAGGCTTTTCCCCCAGCTAGATAAATTGGCTTTGATTTTGTATTTTCTTCCTACTAAGTATTATACCATACAGCAAAGCTCTCAAAAGGAAAAGAATGTGGTTTTGGAAGTTTAATTTACTATTATGCAAACTACTGTGAAATAGTTGTTTTGAAAAAATTTGACTCTGAAATTTGGGATGGATACGTTCACAGTCAAAACTACTCAATGTCTTAAGTCTTTTCTGTAGAGTTGCTTAAAGTACTTCTTGACATGTTTCTTCATTTGCCTTGAGGCAGGGCCGCATAATGGATCACTGAACCTGTTTAGGCATAATTACAGCAATTCAAGAACTTCACTTCCATGATGCATTCTTTTGACGGTTAAAAGGAGTTATTTTATAAATACAACTGTAGCAAACACAATTGCAAGTCTGAAACCTGATGCAGCTTACTGTGCTGATCCAGATGCAAACAAAGATTTTCTACCAGTTGATGTGTTCAGGTGATGTGTAGCAATAGAACTGATTCTTTCCTATTTAATTTTAATTTCTTTGAGCCAAGAAACAGGGTCATATTTAATATGTACTGGAATAGGAGTAAAGTGCTAGTCATGTGAGCACTGATAGTGAAACCCAATCAAAAGCCTTTCCTGGCAGAAGAATTACTAATTCCAAGTGGAAACATTGTTTTCTTGATCATGAGTTGTAAGAGTGAAGTCTAATTCTATATAATAGCATAGAGGAAATTAGGCCACAGAAACAAGTTTCCAATGAGTGGTTATATGGTTCACATGTGGGCTAGAACACTTAAATAAAAATAGCCTAGGAAACAGGATTTTTTTTTCCCTAAAGTAACAGCTTTTAGTCTTGGTTGTTGGAATTGGTAAGTATTTTCTAAGGGGAAAATAGAAAACAAGTCTGGTGAAAAGGATTTCCAAGTCTTGGAGGAGAATCTTTGAAGAAGGAAGAGGAAAAGGAGGAGGAGGGTGAGGAGAGGGTAGAGGAAGAGAAAGGTGAAAACGAGGAGAAAGAAGGAAAGGAGGATAGGAGGGAGGAAGGGAGGACATGTGAAAGGAAAAAAAGAAAATTTATATTTGAAGTGAATTGGTTCTGTCTTTAAAAGCCAGAAATATCTTCAAAATCATTTTTGCCATCATATTCTACATCTAAATTTACAAACACACATACACACACACACACACACACACACATGCACATTTTTAAAAGTAGACTCCACACCCAGTGTGGAGCTCAATACAGGGTGTAGACTCACCACCCTGAGGTCAAGATCTGAGCTGAGATCAAGAGTTGGGCACTTAACCAACTGAGCCATCCAGGTGCCCCTGAAAACACTTATATCTTAATGAAAGAAGATATTACTTGAAACCTTGAAAGATGGTTGATACACAGTGTGGTTCAATGAGTTAAGCATAGGACCTTTCCCATATACTTCTACATATAAGTTTACAAATATTTATATATTAATGAAACAAGATGTTACTTGAAAGACTTATTATATACAGTGTAGTAAAAAAAATCATTTTTGCCATCACAGAAGTTATCACAGATCAATTTCATTAGCAGAGAATATTCCAGTTGTGCTTATACATAGATAGTGCAATAGATATACAGTTATGAAGGCTAAGAAGAGGAAGTAGAAAAAAAAAGAAGAGGAAGTAGGAAATATTTGTTTCAGTTTTGGGTTTTGAACCACCACAGACAAAAATTAAGAATTTTCTACATCATTGGGGAACCCAGACTGTTCAGTCAATTAAACATCTGACTTTCGATTTCAGCTCAAGTCTTGATCTCAAGTTCATGAGTTCAAGCTCCATATTGGGTTCCACATTGGGCATGGAGCCTATTAAAAAAAAAAAAAAAGCAAGAATTTTCTATATCATTATATGTATTTGGATATAATGAAGGAAACACCATGGACTACTGAGCTTTCTAGAATAATGATACTAAAAAGGTATTATTCACAAATAAGAGGATTTGGTCAAAAATAAAGACTTAGCTTAGGCCTAGGCACTCCTAATATTTAGAGGCTTTGTCAGGCCCTCATGAGGAAACTTTTTAAGTTAACACCTGAAACTTACTGTAGTATTCAACTTCATCATACATGTCTGTGCAGTCATTGTGCAGAATTACATAGACCACTAAGTTGTAGGAAGCTTAAGCCATTCTCAAACCCTTTGTTTATCATTCTAAAGTCCCAAGTTAAAATAATTCCTCTTTATTTTCCTGAGAGTATGAAAATTAAAACCTCATAAATGTTGCTGTCATTTTCCTAGTAATAACAGTAGATATTGGGGCACCTGGGTGGCTCAATTGTGCCTCCACTATTGATTTTTCCTCAGATCATGATCTTGGAGTTATGAGACTGGGCTCTGTGCAGGCTCCATGCGGGGTGTGAAACCTACTTTGGATTCTCTCTCTTACTCTCCCTTTGCCCCTCCCCCCCAACATGCTCCCTCTCCCCCTTTCAAAAACAGTATATATAATAATATTAATAGCCAACATTTCTTGAGTACTTAGCACATGCCAGACATTCTTTTCACGGATAAACTCACTATTCCTACAAGGTAGAGACTACCATATTTCTTGAGTACTAAGATATATACTTTGTCATACTTTAACGT